>NC_134687.1:418917852-419220018 GCF_050947455.1 Rhinoderma darwinii
CGCTATCAGTGGCGTAATACTATCAGTGCCCCCCGCACCACATCAATGAAAAGTTACTATAGTAACTGGGGCCTATGTAATAAACTACTCGTGCCTCTGTTACTATAGTAACTGACAGTACTTACCCTCCCTCTTTCCGGAGCGCACCGGAGGTTCTGACGTCACAGCTATGTGCGCAGCGCATGACGTAATGACGCTATGCGCTGCACACAACATCCTGACACTTGATGGAGTGAGGACCTCCACTGCGGCTGAAGAGTTGGGTAAGTTTAATACCACTGTCTTGCTGAAGCTGATGGGTTGGGGACCCCCACCAATCAGCTGTTTTGAAGGGGGTGCAGAGCTCGTACGAGCGCTACTTCTCCTTCATTCCGATCACTTTTTCACACTGAATCGCCGACACGGACTTGTCAGCGATTCACAGTGTGAGCAAGTGAGGGAAATGAAAGGGAAGCAGCGCTCTTACGAGCTCTGCACCCCCTTCAAAACAGCTGATTGGCGGGGGTCCCGGGAGTCAGACTCCCACCCCTCAGCTATTGAGGGCCTATCCTGAGGATAGGCCATCAATGTTTAGGGACTGGACAACCCTTTTAACGTGTGTTAGGCTTAGATACAGGGCCCCAGCAGACAGTAATCTTATACTGTATAAGATTACTGTCTGCTGGACCCTCTATCTAAGCCTACCTTAGGCTTAGATACAAGGTCCAACAAACAGTATCACACATGCACATGGGCCCTGTATCTAAGGCCCTGTTCACATCACCGCTGCCGTTCCGTTGAGGGGTCCTGTCGGGTTAACCCCTCAACGGAAAGGCAAACGGAAACCTTAGCTTCCGTTGGCATCACCATTGAAACCTTAGCTTCCGTTGGCATCACCATTGATCTCAATGGTGATGAAAACTTTGCTAATGGTTTCCGTTTGTCACCGTTGTGAACGGGTTCCGTTGTTTTGGCGGAATCAATAGCGCAGTCGACAATGCAAAACAACGTAACCCTGCCACAGCGGTGACAAACGGAAACCTTTAGCAACGTTTTAGTCACCATTGAGATCAATGGTGAGGGAAACGGAAGCGGAGGTTTCAGTTTGCCTTTCTGTTGTGGGGTTAACCTGACGGAACCCTTCAACGGAAGGGCAATGGTGATGTGAACTGGCCCTTACTAATGTTTTTTTTTTTGTGTTTTTTTTACAGGTTCAGTCATTGGACTACGTCGGATTCGAGGACTACTTAGATGGCGGCTTTTTTATTCTCAATAAAATGGTTAATGAGGGATGTGTTTTTTTTTTATTACAATAAATCTATTTTTGCTATGTCTTTGTATTTTTTTAAACTTTATCGCTACCACCTTACTAATGGCTGTTAACTGATTGACAGCGTCCATTACTAAGGCGGGGCTTAGTGTTAGCCAGTGAAAAGGCTAACACTAACCCCCATTATTATCCCGGTACCCACCGCCACCAAGGGTGCCAGGAAGAGCCGGGTACGATACAGTACCCGACCATCTGTAGTGATGGTCGGGTACTGGGGCGGCCGCAGGCTGGTATTATTAGCCTGGGAAAGGCCAAAAAAAAGTGGCCCTTCCAACCCTGGTAATGCTAGGCTGCTGCTGCTGCATTGTATCTGGCTGGTTATGAAAAATGGGGGGGACCCCACGTCATTTTTTTTATAAATAATTGGACAGCACGATGTGGGGTTCCCCCATTTTCAGAACCAGCCAGATACAACACAGCAGCAGCAGGCTAGTATTACCAGGGTGGGAAGGGCCACTGATTTTGGACTTTCCCAGCCTAGTAATACCAGCCTGCTTCCGCCCCCAGTGCCCCTCCGACCCTACAGATGGTCGGGTACTAGATCGTACCAGGCTCTCCCTCGTACCCCTGGTGGAGGTGGGTACCAGTGTAATAATGGGGGTTAGTGTTAGCCTCTTCGTGTCTAAAATTAAGACCAGCCTAAGTAATGGACATTGTCAATCAGCCAGCAGTCATTTCTAAGGTGGTAGTAATAAAGTTTAAAAAAAATACAAAGACATAGATAAAATATTTTATTGAAATAAAAATCCCACACACAATCCTCGTTATCCACTTTATTGAAAATAAAAAAAACGCAGTTATCGAAGTAGTCCTCGAATCTGCAGTAGTCCAACAACCGAATAACACAAACACACAAAAATAATTAGTAATACATAAAAAAGGAAAATAATTCTTATAGTACCTTTCCTAGGTGCAGCGCTGGAGCCGCAATGTCAGCCAGCCGAGCTGGGCCCTATATCTAATCCTATCATGTGTGATACTGTCTGCTGAGCCACTGTATCTAATTCTATAATGTGTGATACGGTCTGCTGGGCCCTATATCTAATCCTATCATGTGTGATACTGTCTGCTGAGCCACTGTATCTAATCCTATAATGTGTGATTATGTCTGCTGGGCCCTATATCTAAGGCCTTATTCACACGAACGTGTCCGTTTTGCGCGCGCAAAAAACGCTGTGTTTTGCGCGCGCAAAAAACGCTGTGTTTTGCGCGTGCAAAAGTTCCGTGTGGCATGAGTATTTGGTGTGTGCCTGTGTGATTTCCGCGAATATGGCAGCGTGGTGACACTCTATTTTTATGTTTACAAACATAAAAGCAGTAGGTGCTTTTCTTTTCTCATTCATTTATTTTACTACTGTAGCGCAAATCACGTGCGGCACCCGGAAGTGCTTCCGAGTGCCGTGCGAGATTTTCAAGCACCCATTGACTTCAATGGGTGCGTGATGCGTGAAAAATGGCCAAGTATAGGACATGTCGTGAGTTTTACGCAGCAGACATACGCTGCATTAAAATCACTGACTGTCTGAATGGCCCCATTCACTAACATAGGTCCGTGCGACGCGCGTGATTTTCACGCGCGTATCACGGACGTAATACACGTTCGTGTGAATAAGGCCTAAGTCTATCATGTGTGATACTGTCGACTGAGCGACTGTATCTAAGCCTATCATGCGAGATACATTCTGCTGGGCCCTATATCTAATCCTATCATGTGTGATACAGTCTGCTAGGCCCTATATCTATTCCTATCATGTGTGATACAGTCTGCTGAGCCGCTGTATCTAATCCTATCCATAGCTATAGGGTCGTATTGCTATAGATATGCTGTCTCATATTTATATAGAGGTGTATATATATATATATATATATATACATATACACACACACACACACACACACACACACACATATATATACATACACGCACACATTTTGTTGGGATGGGGCACATATGTATTGGGGCTATTCCCCATGTTTTAAGTCCTTAGTGACACTCCTGGCTGCTAGTGCTGCATTGTTGGATCACTTAGGAGACCCAGCGATGCAGCAGAGAGCTAAAGGGCCATCGGCCATGAGAAGTTTGGGGGGAGCCCAAGAAGAACCATTGCATCGGTGTCCATGAGCCTTTAGCTATGTCCCTGTATAGGCTTAAGGCCACGTTGAGCCAGCAGCCTATAAGGCGCTGGGAGTCGTGCAGGCCAGCGTGATGACATCACATCACGCCGGTCTGCGCATGCGTCCTGCTGGAGAGGCAGTATAGTGCTCTGTCTGTCCTTGGAACGGGGCAAGGTAAGTACAATCTTTTAATTTTTAAGGAGCTGTGGGAGAGGGGGTCTGTGTAGCGCTATATACAGGGGGGAATTGCTGTGTAGCACTATATACAGGGGGATTGCTGTGTGGCACTATATATACAAGGGAGCTGTGTGGCACTATATATACAAGGGGGCTGGCTGGCACTATATATACAAGGGGGCTGTGTGTGGCACTATCTACAGGGTGTCTGTGTGGCACTATCTATAGGGGCAGTGGCGTAGCTATAGGGGTCGCAGCGGTCGCAATTGGAGGTTGTCAATCAGCCAGCGGCCATTACTAAGGCGGTAATAATAAAGTTTAAAAAAATACAAGCACATAGAAAAAATATTTTATTGAAATAAAAAAACACAACCCCCATTAACCATTTTATTGAGAATAAAAAACGCTGTCATTGAAGTAGTCCTCGAATCCGACGTAGTCCAACAAACACACAAAAATAATTAATAACACATCAAAAAGGAAAACAATTATTATTCTTACCTTTCCTGGGTCCAGCGCTGGAGCCGCAATGTCAACGAGCTGGGCCCTATATCTAATCCTATCATGTGTGATACTGTCTGCTGAGCTACTGTATCTAATCCTAAAATGTTTGATACTGTCTGCTAAACTGCTGTATCTAATCCTATTATGTGTGATACTGTCTGCTGAGCTACTGTATCTAATCTTAAAATGTTTGACTGTCTGCTAAACTGCTGTATCTAATCCTATCATGTGTGATACTGTCTGCTAGGCCCTATCTCTAATCCTATCATGTGTAATACTGACTGCTGAGCTGTGTATCTAATGCCATCATGTGTGAAACTGTCTGCTCGGCCTTACATCTAATCCTATCATGTGTGATACTGTCTGCTGAGCCACTGTATCTAATCCTATCCTGTGTGATACTGTCTGCTGAGCCGCTGTATCTAATCCTATCATGTGTGATACTGTCTGCTAAGCCACTGTATCTAATCCTATCCTGTGTGATACTGTCTGCTGAGCCACTGTATCTAATCCTATCATGTGTGATACTGTCTGCTGAGCTACTGTATCTAATCCTAAAATGTTTGATACTGTCTGCTAAACTGCTGTATCTAATCCTATTATGTGTGATACTGTCTGCTTAGCTACTGTATCTAATACTATCATGTGTGATACTGTCTGCTAGGCCCTATCTCTAATCCTATCATGTGTAATACTGACTGCTGAGCTGTGTATCTAATGCCATCATGTGTGAAACTGTCTGCTCGGCCTTACATCTAATCCTATCATGTGTGATACTGTCTGCTGAGCCACTGTATCTAATCCTATCCTGTGTGATACTGTCTGCTGAGCCACTGTATCTAATCCTATCATGTGTGATACTCTCTGCTGAGCTACTGTATCTAATCCTAAAATGTTTGATACTGTCTGCTAAACTGCTGTATCTAATCCTATTATGTGTGATACTGTCTGCTGAGCTACTGTATCTAATCCTAAAATGTTTGACTGTCTGCTAAACTGCTGTATCTAATCCTATCATGTGTGATACTGTCTGCTAGGCCCTATCTCTAATCCTATCATGTGTAATACTGACTGCTGAGCTGTGTATCTAATGCCATCATGTGTGAAACTGTCTGCTGGGCCTTACATCTAATCCTATCATGTGTGATGCTGTCTGCTGAGCCACTGTATCTAATCCTATCCTGTGTGATACTGTCTGCTGAGCCGCTGTATCTAATCCTATCATGTGTGATACTGTCTGCTAAGCCACTGTATCTAATCCTATCATGTGTGATACTGTCTGCTGAGCCACTGTATCTAATCCTATCATGTGTGATACTGTCTGCTGAGCTACTGTATCTAATCCTAAAATGTTTGATACTGTCTGCTAAACTGCTGTATCTAATCCTATTATGTGTGATACTGTCTGCTGAGCTACTGTATCTAATCCTATCATGTGTGATACTGTCTGCTAGGCCCTATCTCTAATCCTATCATGTGTAATACTAACTGCTGAGCTGTGTATCTAATGCCATCATGTGTGAAACTGTCTGCTCGGCCTTACATCTAATCCTATCATGTGTGATACTGTCTGCTGAGCCACTGTATCTAATCCTATCCTGTGTGATACTGTCTGCTGAGCCGCTGTATCTAATCCTATCATGTGTGATACTGTCTGCTGAGCCACTGTATCTAATCCTATCATGTGTGATACTGTCTGCTGAGCCGCTGTATCTAATCCTATCATGTGTGACACTGTCTGCTGAGCCGCTGTATCTAATCCTATCATGTGTGATACTGTTTGCTGAGCCACTGTATCTAATCCTATCCATAGCTATAGGGTCGTAGTGCTATAGATATGCTATGCTGTCTCTTATACACACACACACACACATTTTTTTTGGGTGGACACAAATGTATTGGGGCTATTTCCCCTGACATTTTAAGACCTTAGAGACGCCACGGCTGCTAGTGCTGCATTGTTGGGTCACTTAGGAAACCTAGCAATGCAGCTGAAAGCTGCGGACCGTCGGCCATGAGAAGTTTGGGGGGGGGGCCCAATAAGAACTTTTGCATCGGGGCCCATGAGCCTTTAGCTACGCCCCTGTATAGGTGGTCTGTGTGGCAGTATCTACAGGGGGGTCTGTGTGGCAGTGTCTACATGGGGGGGTCTGTGTGGCGCTATCTACAGGGGGGGTCTGTGTGGCGCTATCTACAGGGGGGTCTGTGAGGTGCTATCTACAGGGAGGTCTGTGTGGCGCTATCTACAGGGGGTCTGTGTGGCACGATCTACAGGGGGGTCTGTGTGGCACGATCTACAGGGGGATGTGTGGCGCTATCTACAGGGGGGTCTGTGTGCCGCTATCTACAGGGGCTGTGTGACGCTATCTACAGGGGTCTGTGTGTGACGCTATATATAGGTAGGGCTGTGTGTGGCGCTATCTACAGTGGGTCTGTGTGCCGCTATCTACAGGGGGTCTGTGTGGCACTATCTAAAGGGGGTCTGTGTGGCGCTATCTACAGGGGCAGTGGTGTAATGAGGGATTCTTTCATGGATGCTTATAATTGTTTACAACTGTTTATTTTACTGCTGAACTTATAATATTATAGTATTTTAAAAAGTTATTAAAACTAATTTAAAATAAAAGTTTTCTTATTCCCTTATTTAGTCGCTATATTAGCATTTACTGGGGGTATTACTTTTGGTCATCAGATCACCCACCATTAATGGACACTTGCAATGCTCCCTAACTGCCCCGCACAGGAGCTGACAAGGCTTAGAGGGAACATTCGACATTAGTAAATGATCGTTGGGGTCCGAAACCTGTAAGAGTATGTTCACACGAGGTCATTACGTCCGTAATTGACGGACGTATTTCGGCCGCAAGTACCGGACCGAACACAGTGCAGGGAGCCGGGCTCCTAGGATCATACTTATGTACGACGCTAGGAGTCCCTGCCTCGCTGCCGGACAACTGTCCCGTACTGAAAACATGATTACAATACGGGACAGTTGTCCGGCAGCGAGGCAGGGACTCCTAGCGTCGTACATAAGTATGATGCTAGGAGACCGGTTCCCTGCACTGTGTTCGGTCCGGTACTTGCGGCCGAAATACGTCCGCCAATTACGGACGTAATGACCTCGTGTGAACATACCCTAACCTGCACTGATCAGCTGTTCTGACTGACCAGAATCCGGATGTTATGCAGTGTCGGAAGCTGATGGCTCCGTTCACTGTATATCGGCCAAGTAGCAGTACTGAAGCATGGTTGCTATAACGTGACTGGAGCCATCTGCTTCCGGCATGGACATCCGCTGCCAGGAAGGCAGCCGGAAAAGCTGATAGGTGTGGGGTTCAGTTGTCGGACCCCGACCGATCATATACTGATGGCCTAACCTTTGGATAGGTCATCAGTATGACCCCCCCCCCCCTCCCCTGTGCCCGGCAAACCCCTTCGATGGATTTTCTAGAAGATGAAATGAAGTGGATGACACTCTGGGAAAATGCAGAGAAGGCGAGTTGTGTCTCAACACATGGCACACTTTCAGTTAAGTGTAAAGCACTTTTTGTGGTAGAGAGTAATTTAGGGCCAACGGCCATAGACCTCCGGCATCTCTCATCCCCTGGTGGGCGTCAGTTTATTTGTACTTACCGCCGGCGTCTCCCTCCTCCTCTCCTGGGACGCCAGCTCCTCCCTCCTCCTCCCTGGGATGCCAGCGCGCTCTTCCTCCTGCTCCTCGCAGGGTGCGCGCACGTGCTCTGGTGGTTTCTTAAAGGGCCAGCGCGCACACCACTAAAGTGTTTCCAGCCTATCCCTGTACACCCTGTGCTATATAGTTGAACCTGCCCTCTGCCCCAGTGCCTGAGCAAAGTTGTACTAACTTAGTCTTAGCCTGCGAAGCCTGTATCCTGCTTCCTGTGTCCACGACCTGTCGGTTTCCTGCATCCTGTGTCCATGACCAGTCGGTATCCTGCATCCTGTGTTCGTGAACAGTCAGTATCCTGCATCCTGTGTCCGTGGCCAGTCAGTACCCTGTATCTTGTGGCCGCTTCCAGTAATCTGGCACCAGCCTCCTTCCAGTAATCTGGCACCAACCTGCTTCCCGTAATCCGGCACCAGCCTGCTTCCAGTAATCCGGCTCTAGCTTGTATCTGCTACCTGCAATATGACTGTATCTAGCTGCCACCAAGGTACCATCTACAAATGAATGCTTAACACCTGTCTGGCCAGCAGCTACTCTGTTACGGTGGAGTAGCCCAGTGGATCCACAACCTCATTGGACGTTACAAGTATTTTTCCTTCAGGAATTTAAATAGGACTACTCAGCCATTTTTCTAGAGGCCCCCGATGCTAAGGACCCCACAGCAAGTCCACAGGTTCAAGTCCACCGACAAAGAAGACAAATAGTTTATCGGTAAACTTGTAAACAGAATCTGCTATGCAGGGGCGTAGCTAGAGGGGGGCAGGCGTGGCATGTGCCCCGGGCGCAACTTAGAAGGGGGGGCGCCAGCGCCACCCCCTCCTGCACTATAATTGTACTTGCGTCTATAGGACACAGGTACAATTAGAACCAATGAATGGCCGGGTACGTTCCGTGCCCGGCCATCAATGGCGGATTACCATGGCCGTCCAAAGTACATTGTAGTTTTGTCGCGATTTTGCCGCGAATGGTGTCAAAAAACGCGACGAAACTACATTGTGTATGTCCTACAAAAGGACCTTTAGACATGGAGGTCACATGACCTTATCTCTGAAGTTCTTACTATTGCTTAGAGACCTGCTGGTCACATGACTGCAGGACTTCGAGCAGCAGCAGCAAGACTCCACAGAGAAGACTGACTATGTAAGTATAAGGGGATTGATTTGTTTAATGGGTCTGTATTTAGGGGGACTGTATTTTGGGGGTCTGGTGTGGGGTTTGTATTTAGGGGGCCTGGTTTGAGGACTGTATTTAGGAGGTTTGGTGTCTTAGTTTAAGGGTTCTGTATTTAGGGGATCTGGCTTGGGGTCTGTATCAGTTTAAGGGGTTTAGGGTCTGTATATTTAGGGGTCTGTGTTAGTTTAAGTGGTCTGGGGTCGGTATTTAGGGGGTCTGTTTTAGTTTGAGGTCTGGGGTCGGTATTTAGGGGGTCTGTTTTAGTTTGAGGTCTGGGGTCTGTATTAGTTTATAGGGTCTATTTAGCGGGCCTTTTCTAGGGTCTGTATTAGTTTAGGGGTCTTTATTTAGGGGTCTGTATTTAGGGGGTCTGATCTGGGGTCTGTATTAGAATAGGGGGTCTGGTCTGGGGTCTGTATTTAGAGGGTCTGTATTGGGTTAGGGGTCTGTATTTAGGGGTCTGGTCTGGGGTCTCTATTAGAATAGGGGGTCTGGTCTGGGGTCTGTATTTAGAGGGTCTGTATTAGTTTGAGGTCTGGTGTCTGTATTTAGGGGGTCTGGTCTGGGGGTCTGTAATTGTGGGTGTGGTCTGGGGTCTGTATTAGTTTATGTGGTCTGTATTTAGGGGTCTGTATTCGTTTTGGGGTCTTTATTTAGGGGTCTGTATTAGTTTATGTGGTCTGGTCTGAGGTCTGTATTAAGGGAGTCAGGTCTGGGGTCATTATTAGTAATTGTAGAAAAGACTTGATCCAGCGCTGATAATGAATTAAAAGGGAAAACGAGGTCCCATGTTTATTAGAAAAAAGAATAAAATAGAAAGGAGACGCAGTCCCAAGGTATGAGTAGTCAGGGCTTGAACCTGAGCCTACGCGTTTCGAACGCAATCTGCGTTCTTAGTCATGGCAAATGAGTCAATGACCATGTGTCTGAGATATCCCCGCATGCTAATGAATCAGCTGGTGAGGCCAATATGCAAATGCTGGTAATTGGTAGATACCAAGAATCGAGGAGTGGCTAATAGTATGAGCGGATATAAACCAAAACCTGATCATAGTATGTATATTATATGTACAATGTTGATACAATATAATGTAAGAAATGTGATAAAGAGTATGAGAGTAACAACGGCATTGAAAGTAAAAGGTGGTAAGCCCATATATTATAAATGAGTACATACGGAAGAAGCTGAGACACACGGTCTTGTTAATACTTATACATACATGTAAAGCAAACATGACATGTTGACAAATAGAAACATTAAAAGTAAGAAAATATGAGCGGATTAAAAAAGTAATGAAGAAAGATTAATAATACTGTATTTTTAGTGGAATATTATGGACTATACGTAATCTGTGGTAATTCAAATCACTTATGTTGATAGTTATTCAAGAATGCTAACCTTTTGAAACCGATGCACGTTGTATTAGATAAGTTAGTATAAATAGAAACGTGTGGCTCAAGAAATATAAACCCAAATGTGCGTCATATAGCCTGTTGGTATCACAGAGAAACATCTCTGTAATCGAACAAAACCGCAAGAGATAAAGAGCTGATAGAAAAGTGCACGTTAGCGCAACTCAAGGAGTGTGAATATGGTCTGACGGTGTATGCAAAATACACTGTATCTATTGATGTAGAAGGCATCGAATAAGATCAATTGAGACCCACTAATAGTTGAATGGAGGTAATGTTGTGAAAGAAACTAACAGGACATCAGAGTTGGAGAATGAAAAGAAAATTGTAAGTATTCATAAAGAAAGACATGTCATGAGTTACAATGGCATAACTGAATAGCGTATTATAGCCAGTAGATACAAGTCACATTGTCAAAAAACATTGTAATGATAAATATTAATGATTGCGTACCCAAAGAACCAAAAAACAAAAATTAAATGAACAATAATTATACATATAACCATGAGAAAAAGCCATGTACAGATGGTATTGTTGTATTGTCGCACAAACATAATATGAAAAGAGAAGCTGTTGACAAAAAAGATGATGTTAGTATATTGTCGCAAAATCATATTATGAAATGAAAAGCTGTTGAGAAAAGAGAATTAAACATTAACCTAACTCAATTGTTATTAGTGTATTGAAATAATATAAAATATAATTATATATGAAAAAAAATGCATAAAATAGTGTTGGAAAATTAATTCGATTTGAATAAAACCGACTATTGGCTGGTACTAATACTGTAATCCTGAAAGAGAGTCACCTAATGTCAGGAATGTAGACTGTAAATATAGAATCATAAGAAGGAAACCATGAATCCGTTTTCAAAGTAGAGTGTACGATCTTATAGTGCCATTGAATGCGTTTTGAACTTACTCTTATTCACTTGATAGTATGTGATGCCAGTCAAGAGTTAGCATTAACTTGTCATAATGAGTTGTGATAATGATTCACTATATAATTTAGATGTGTTTTCTAATATGGAAACAAGAATGGGAACAAATGAAGCCAATTATTAATAGATGATAATATCAATATGGGAAAAGTGACATGATGTCAAAACAATGAGAATAAAGAGTATGTATGCAGTCTTGGTCCTCATGAAAACTTATAATCAATGTAGTGGCATAGATGCATATTAATGATGACCAAATATGACCAGTAAAAATATTACAGATTAAGTATGCCTTGATACATGTGGCAAATTATGAGTATGTAGTCTCCTTGTATGTAGAAAATAAATGTGAAATGGCCCGATAAAATCAATAAACTACAATAAATGCCGTATAGAAAATATATGCTTGTTGACGTTGACAATAACTGATGGATTGTGTAGTCTGATTAATGTTAATTACAATATTTCAATAATGAAACATAAGATCCTTCCTAAGGTTGAGTCCTTTAGGGAAACGAGTCTCCAAACTGTAGATCCAGAATGCCTCCCTTGTGAGTAAACGCTGTTTTAAATCACCCCCTCTTTTAGTGCCCCTTACTTTTTCGATAGCATATGTGGAGAAAGAGCTAACGTTCCTATTGTGGCAAGTCACAAAATGCCTGGCTGCATTGGAAATGTTGACAATAGATGTATTACGTATATAACCGAGATGTTCCAATATGCGAATCTTGAATTTCCTGGTAGTGCAGCCTACATATTTGAGATTGCATATTGTGCATTCGATGATATACACTACATGGTCACTGTTGCAGTTCAAATATGATTTGATTGTGAAGGTAGTGGTTTCTGAGGAATTAGTGTATTGCTTGTTAATTTTGGCAAAAGTGCAAACTTTGCAGGGATTGACCCCACACTTATAGAATCCCTTATATGTTAGCCAAGAAGGTTTAGGGTTGTTAGTTGGCAGTAATGATGGAGATAATATGTTGCCCAAGGTTTGTGCTCTACGGGATACTATCCTACATCCATCTTTTAAGAGGTTCTCTAGTTTCGGATCATCGTACAGTAAGGGGATATATTTCAACACCATGTTTTTAATGGTGTTAAACTGCTTACTATATTGTAGTACGAGAGTTGGAATATTTTGACTTTGAGTTGGAATGGTTTGAGTATTATCCATTAATATAAGAGAATCTCTATTCTTGGTTGCGACTATGTTTTTGGCCCTTGACAGGGTCCAGTCCTTGTAGCCTCTTGCTTTTAACCTTTTGCAGATGACAGACTCTTCTTTGGTATAACTCGTATGGGAACTACAATTACGTTTGGCACGTGTGAGTTCACCTATGGGAATGGCAGAAACCGTGTGCATAGGATGGCAGCTTAGTGCATGCAGTATGGTGTTTCCTGAAATTGGTTTGTAGTAAATGTTAGACTGGATTATGTCACCAATTTTACATGAGAAACTCAGGTCTAAAAAGTTGATGCACGTGGAATTGAAATGGGAGGTAAATCTGAGATTAGATTTGTTGTTGTTGATGAAGGATATGAACAGAGGTATGGCAGATACATCTCCCTCCCAAATGAGTAGGAGGTCATCAATGTATCTGCCATACCAATGTATAGAGTCCAAAAATGGGTTGGTTGGAGAATAGATGTAATGTTCCTCCCACCATGCCATAGTGAGATTGGCAATGGAGGGGGAGAATTTAGCCCCCATGGAAACACCACATTTTTGTAGATAGAATTGATTAGTGAAACTAAAATAGTTGTGCGTCATGAGATACTGAGTTATTTGTATCAGGAATGATTGCATGTTAGGGTCGTAACCACTATATTTGTGCAGGTGATGCCTGAGGGCCTCTAGGGCAACATCTCGAGGGATGCTAGTGTAAAGGGCAACAACGTCACAGGTAAGCCAGGTGAAATCACATTGCCATATTTTCTGGTGGAATGCCTGTAGGACATCCTTGGTGTCCTTAAGATATCCTGGAGTTCTGATAACCAAAGGCTGGAGAAAAGTATCCAACCATTCAGAAATCTTTTCTGTAAGGGAACCTATGCCCGAGACGATGGGTCGCATGGGAGGGGGATTCAAACCCTTATGTGTTTTAGGGAGGGCATGAAGAATGGGAACTATCGGGTGTTCCACTGACAGATATTTAAGTTCTTTAGTTGTAAAGATACCTAGATTTAAACCTTTATCTAATATCTGTTTTAAAGTATTGTGAAACATATCAGTTGGATTTTGTTGCAGCTTGGTGTACGTGTCTGTGTCATTTAACAATAACATGATTTGGTTGATGTACATATCTTTGTCTAACACAGTGACACTGCCTCCCTTATCAGCCATGCGAATGACTATGTCCTGGTTGTCATGTAAGGATTTAATAGCCTGTTTGTCAAGTAATGTAAGGTTATGTGAGGAGATGTCATGTTTGGCTGCTTCTTGAATTTTATACAGCTCGCGTTCTACAATATGCTGAAAAGTGTCCATGGACTCTGTGCGAGAATGAATGGGGTAGAATCCAGGGTTCTTGGTTTCAAATTTGGATACAGAGAGAGGAGATGAGTTGGTGTAATGTCCAGCTAGATCCTCCAGATGTAAAAGTGTGGTTTGTTCCTGAAACGAAAGTTTCCGATATACATTGACTGGTGAAGCCGTTGTCAGTGTTTCTAGTGAGGAAATGGTTGGGGGCTCTTGAGAAGTTGAGAAGTGTCTCTTAACGGTAAGATTACGAACAAACTTGTTGATATCAAGCAAAGTGTAGAATGGATCAAAATTAGAATTGGGTACAAAATTTAGTCCCAGTGAAAGAACATGAATCTGAGCTTGAGTTAATGACACTGATGAAAGATTGACAACATCAAGAGTTCTTAATATCTCTGGTTCCTCAGTCTGCGGGGTAATATGATATCGGCTGGAATGATGCTTTCGGCCCCCCCTCCTCCCCCGTTTTTTGGAGCATCCCGAGTGCGTTTGTAGTTGGATCTAGATCGTTGATTGTATCTGGACGTGTCCGTGTCTGATTCTCCTTCTGCCCCATCCGTGGTTTCAGGTTCAGTGGAGCTGAAACTAACTTTGTGGGAATTGAAGGAATGGTTATGTGGAGACCGTCTATTCCTCAATATGGATTTGGTCTTGAATCTGTTGTAATTGGAACGGTGCCACGTATAGACCTCATCGTTGTTATAATCCTGGGTATCCCTATGAAACTTTGATTTTTTGGTTTCAGCAATTGATTTCTCCAATTGCTCCAGGTGATCTTCAGTACGTTTTTGTAGCACGGCGAAGTCTGGTGAGCTGGAGAATGGATTGATCTCATCCCTTACTTTACTGATGTCCTTTTGTAATTCCACTAGTTTAATATTCTCTTGCTTAGTAATAAGCCGCATGAGATTGAGTGAACACTCCGTCAAGATGTTATTCCACTCCTTTGAAAAATCATCCGAATAGTTGTGTGTGGGCAATTTTCTTAATCTCAGACCACGAGGGATCATGTTTTTAGAGATGTAGTTCTGCAGTGTGGTTAAGTCCCACCACACTTTGGTTTCAGTGACCGATAATTTTTCTAATTCCTTAAATCTGTTGTGTAGAGATGAATTCGAATGAGACAGATCTCATGATTGGAATCTCCAAAAACCAGTGCTGCCATTTCGGCTCTGGAACGCTGAGGTATTTGGGAAAACGACATATTGATGTTGATGGTATCGTGGTGTAATGGTAACAGATACCAATAAATGGTAGGATAGATTCTTGATAAGAAAATATACAGAATGGATATGAACGTATTCTTCAAGACTTGATTAAAAACATATCACATGAAAAACATGACAAGAGCAACACAATCGTGGCTTGCAAAATATGTATGCCTTGGGAATATAAACTGTTGCACAAGCTAGGATGGAGTCCTGAGGCAAAAACTTTAGTTGATAAATATTGTTTTCCCCAGAACAGTTCTGAATGCCAGATCAAAATGACGTTATAATCACCAAAGTCAATGGTCTAGGATGCCAGATTTATGCATAGAATTAATATTTAGCATATATTACAGATAAAATCTGGGATGGAGTCCTGAGGCAAAAAATTATTAATAAATACTGTTTTCCCCAGAAAAGTTCTGAATGCCAGATCAAAGTGACGTTATAATCACTA
This sequence comes from Rhinoderma darwinii, assembly GCF_050947455.1. Classification (NCBI taxonomy): domain Eukaryota; kingdom Metazoa; phylum Chordata; class Amphibia; order Anura; family Rhinodermatidae; genus Rhinoderma; species Rhinoderma darwinii. Next base: position 418,933,322 of record NC_134687.1, read on the forward strand.
AAGGCAGTGGTATAGAATGCCAGATATTATGCATAGAATTAATATTGAGCATATATTGCAGATAAAATCTGTCTCCAAATGAAAAAAAACCGTTGAAATGATGGCTGTGCAAACTGTCAGCCGGTGTGCACGGAGGCTATGCCGTAATGTGGAATATAGAAAGGGGGAGAGAAACTCCAGCTCACCGGTGTGCGTCTCCTAAGCAGCGTCAATCGGATCCCCGCGACGGCCCGCGGTGTGAAACAGCAATTGTAGAAAAGACTTGATCCAGCGCTGATAATGAATTAAAAGGGAAAACGAGGTCCCATGTTTATTAGAAAAAAGAATAAAATAGAAAGGAGACGCAGTCCCAAGGTATGAGTAGTCAGGGCTTGAACCTGAGCCTACGCGTTTCGAACGCAATCTGCGTTCTTAGTCATGGCAAATGAGTCAATGACCATGTGTCTGAGATATCCCCGCATGCTAATGAATCAGCTGGTGAGGCCAATATGCAAATGCTGGTAATTGGTAGATACCAAGAATCGAGGAGTGGCTAATAGTATGAGCGGATATAAACCAAAACCTGATCATAGTATGTATATTATATGTACAATGTTGATACAATATAATGTAAGAAATGTGATAAAGAGTATGAGAGTAACAACGGCATTGAAAGTAAAAGGTGGTAAGCCCATATATTATAAATGAGTACATACGGAAGAAGCTGAGACACACGGTCTTGTTAATACTTATACATACATGTAAAGCAAACATGACATGTTGACAAATAGAAACATTAAAAGTAAGAAAATATGAGCGGATTAAAAAAGTAATGAAGAAAGATTAATAATACTGTATTTTTAGTGGAATATTATGGACTATACGTAATCTGTGGTAATTCAAATCACTTATGTTGATAGTTATTCAAGAATGCTAACCTTTTGAAACCGATGCACGTTGTATTAGATAAGTTAGTATAAATAGAAACGTGTGGCTCAAGAAATATAAACCCAAATGTGCGTCATATAGCCTGTTGGTATCACAGAGAAACATCTCTGTAATCGAACAAAACCGCAAGAGATAAAGAGCTGATAGAAAAGTGCACGTTAGCGCAACTCAAGGAGTGTGAATATGGTCTGACGGTGTATGCAAAATACACTGTATCTATTGATGTAGAAGGCATCGAATAAGATCAATTGAGACCCACTAATAGTTGAATGGAGGTAATGTTGTGAAAGAAACTAACAGGACATCAGAGTTGGAGAATGAAAAGAAAATTGTAAGTATTCATAAAGAAAGACATGTCATGAGTTACAATGGCATAACTGAATAGCGTATTATAGCCAGTAGATACAAGTCACATTGTCAAAAAACATTGTAATGATAAATATTAATGATTGCGTACCCAAAGAACCAAAAAACAAAAATTAAATGAACAATAATTATACATATAACCATGAGAAAAAGCCATGTACAGATGGTATTGTTGTATTGTCGCACAAACATAATATGAAAAGAGAAGCTGTTGACAAAAAAGATGATGTTAGTATATTGTCGCAAAATCATATTATGAAATGAAAAGCTGTTGAGAAAAGAGAATTAAACATTAACCTAACTCAATTGTTATTAGTGTATTGAAATAATATAAAATATAATTATATATGAAAAAAAATGCATAAAATAGTGTTGGAAAATTAATTCGATTTGAATAAAACCGACTATTGGCTGGTACTAATACTGTAATCCTGAAAGAGAGTCACCTAATGTCAGGAATGTAGACTGTAAATATAGAATCATAAGAAGGAAACCATGAATTCGTTTTCAAAGTAGAGTGTACGATCTTATAGTGCCATTGAATGCGTTTTGAACTTACTCTTATTCACTTGATAGTATGTGATGCCAGTCAAGAGTTAGCATTAACTTGTCATAATGAGTTGTGATAATGATTCACTATATAATTTAGATGTGTTTTCTAATATGGAAACAAGAATGGGAACAAATGAAGCCAATTATTAATAGATGATAATATCAATATGGGAAAAGTGACATGATGTCAAAACAATGAGAATAAAGAGTATGTATGCAGTCTTGGTCCTCATGAAAACTTATAATCAATGTAGTGGCATAGATGCATATTAATGATGACCAAATATGACCAGTAAAAATATTACAGATTAAGTATGCCTTGATACATGTGGCAAATTATGAGTATGTAGTCTCCTTGTATGTAGAAAATAAATGTGAAATGGCCCGATAAAATCAATAAACTACAATAAATGCCGTATAGAAAATATATGCTTGTTGACGTTGACAATAACTGATGGATTGTGTAGTCTGATTAATGTTAATTACAATATTTCAATAATGAAACATAAGATCCTTCCTAAGGTTGAGTCCTTTAGGGAAACGAGTCTCCAAACTGTAGATCCAGAATGCCTCCCTTGTGAGTAAACGCTGTTTTAAATCACCCCCTCTTTTAGTGCCCCTTACTTTTTCGATAGCATATGTGGAGAAAGAGCTAACGTTCCTATTGTGGCAAGTCACAAAATGCCTGGCTGCATTGGAAATGTTGACAATAGATGTATTACGTATATAACCGAGATGTTCCAATATGCGAATCTTGAATTTCCTGGTAGTGCAGCCTACATATTTGAGATTGCATATTGTGCATTCGATGATATACACTACATGGTCACTGTTGCAGTTCAAATATGATTTGATTGTGAAGGTAGTGGTTTCTGAGGAATTAGTGTATTGCTTGTTAATTTTGGCAAAAGTGCAAACTTTGCAGGGATTGACCCCACACTTATAGAATCCCTTATATGTTAGCCAAGAAGGTTTAGGGTTGTTAGTTGGCAGTAATGATGGAGATAATATGTTGCCCAAGGTTTGTGCTCTACGGGATACTATCCTACATCCATCTTTTAAGAGGTTCTCTAGTTTCGGATCATCGTACAGTAAGGGGATATATTTCAACACCATGTTTTTAATGGTGTTAAACTGCTTACTATATTGTAGTACGAGAGTTGGAATATTTTGACTTTGAGTTGGAATGGTTTGAGTATTTTCCATTAATATAAGAGAATCTCTATTCTTGGTTGCGACTATGTTTTTGGCCCTTGACAGGGTCCAGTCCTTGTAGCCTCTTGCTTTTAACCTTTTGCAGATGACAGACTCTTCTTTGGTATAACTCGTATGGGAACTACAATTACGTTTGGCACGTGTGAGTTCACCTATGGGAATGGCAGAAACCGTGTGCATAGGATGGCAGCTTAGTGCATGCAGTATGGTGTTTCCTGAAATTGGTTTGTAGTAAATGTTAGACTGGATTATGTCACCAATTTTACATGAGAAACTCAGGTCTAAAAAGTTGATGCACGTGGAATTGAAATGGGAGGTAAATCTGAGATTAGATTTGTTGTTGTTGATGAAGGATATGAACAGAGGTATGGCAGATACATCTCCCTCCCAAATGAGTAGGAGGTCATCAATGTATCTGCCATACCAATGTATAGAGTCCAAAAATGGGTTGGTTGGAGAATAGATGTAATGTTCCTCCCACCATGCCATAGTGAGATTGGCAATGGAGGGGGAGAATTTAGCCCCCATGGAAACACCACATTTTTGTAGATAGAATTGATTAGTGAAACTAAAATAGTTGTGCGTCATGAGATACTGAGTTATTTGTATCAGGAATGATTGCATGTTAGGGTCGTAACCACTATATTTGTGCAGGTGATGCCTGAGGGCCTCTAGGGCAACATCTCGAGGGATGCTAGTGTAAAGGGCAACAACGTCACAGGTAAGCCAGGTGAAATCACATTGCCATATTTTCTGGTGGAATGCCTGTAGGACATCCTTGGTGTCCTTAAGATATCCTGGAGTTCTGATAACCAAAGGCTGGAGAAAAGTATCCAACCATTCAGAAATCTTTTCTGTAAGGGAACCTATGCCCGAGACGATGGGTCGCATGGGAGGGGGATTCAAACCCTTATGTGTTTTAGGGAGGGCATGAAGAATGGGAACTATCGGGTGTTCCACTGACAGATATTTAAGTTCTTTAGTTGTAAAGATACCTAGATTTAAACCTTTATCTAATATCTGTTTTAAAGTATTGTGAAACATATCAGTTGGATTTTGTTGCAGCTTGGTGTACGTGTCTGTGTCATTTAACAATAACATGATTTGGTTGATGTACATATCTTTGTCTAACACAGTGACACTGCCTCCCTTATCAGCCATGCGAATGACTATGTCCTGGTTGTCATGTAAGGATTTAATAGCCTGTTTGTCAAGTAATGTAAGGTTATGTGAGGAGATGTCATGTTTGGCTGCTTCTTGAATTTTATACAGCTCGCGTTCTACAATATGCTGAAAAGTGTCCATGGACTCTGTGCGAGAATGAATGGGGTAGAATCCAGGGTTCTTGGTTTCAAATTTGGATACAGAGAGAGGAGATGAGTTGGTGTAATGTCCAGCTAGATCCTCCAGATGTAAAAGTGTGGTTTGTTCCTGAAACGAAAGTTTCCGATATACATTGACTGGTGAAGCCGTTGTCAGTGTTTCTAGTGAGGAAATGGTTGGGGGCTCTTGAGAAGTTGAGAAGTGTCTCTTAACGGTAAGATTACGAACAAACTTGTTGATATCAAGCAAAGTGTAGAATGGATCAAAATTAGAATTGGGTACAAAATTTAGTCCCAGTGAAAGAACATGAATCTGAGCTTGAGTTAATGACACTGATGAAAGATTGACAACATCAAGAGTTCTTAATATCTCTGGTTCCTCAGTCTGCGGGGTAATATGATATCGGCTGGAATGATGCTTTCGGCCCCCCCTCCTCCCCCGTTTTTTGGAGCATCCCGAGTGCGTTTGTAGTTGGATCTAGATCGTTGATTGTATCTGGACGTGTCCGTGTCTGATTCTCCTTCTGCCCCATCCGTGGTTTCAGGTTCAGTGGAGCTGAAACTAACTTTGTGGGAATTGAAGGAATGGTTATGTGGAGACCGTCTATTCCTCAATATGGATTTGGTCTTGAATCTGTTGTAATTGGAACGGTGCCACGTATAGACCTCATCGTTGTTATAATCCTGGGTATCCCTATGAAACTTTGATTTTTTGGTTTCAGCAATTGATTTCTCCAATTGCTCCAGGTGATCTTCAGTACGTTTTTGTAGCACGGCGAAGTCTGGTGAGCTGGAGAATGGATTGATCTCATCCCTTACTTTACTGATGTCCTTTTGTAATTCCACTAGTTTAATATTCTCTTGCTTAGTAATAAGCCGCATGAGATTGAGTGAACACTCCGTCAAGATGTTATTCCACTCCTTTGAAAAATCATCCGAATAGTTGTGTGTGGGCAATTTTCTTAATCTCAGACCACGAGGGATCATGTTTTTAGAGATGTAGTTCTGCAGTGTGGTTAAGTCCCACCACACTTTGGTTTCAGTGACCGATAATTTTTCTAATTCCTTAAATCTGTTGTGTAGAGATGAATTCGAATGAGACAGATCTCATGATTGGAATCTCCAAAAACCAGTGCTGCCATTTCGGCTCTGGAACGCTGAGGTATTTGGGAAAACGACATATTGATGTTGATGGTATCGTGGTGTAATGGTAACAGATACCAATAAATGGTAGGATAGATTCTTGATAAGAAAATATACAGAATGGATATGAACGTATTCTTCAAGACTTGATTAAAAACATATCACATGAAAAACATGACAAGAGCAACACAATCGTGGCTTGCAAAATATGTATGCCTTGGGAATATAAACTGTTGCACAAGCTAGGATGGAGTCCTGAGGCAAAAACTTTAGTTGATAAATATTGTTTTCCCCAGAACAGTTCTGAATGCCAGATCAAAATGACGTTATAATCACCAAAGTCAATGGTCTAGGATGCCAGATTTATGCATAGAATTAATATTTAGCATATATTACAGATAAAATCTGGGATGGAGTCCTGAGGCAAAAAATTATTAATAAATACTGTTTTCCCCAGAAAAGTTCTGAATGCCAGATCAAAGTGACGTTATAATCACTAAAGGCAGTGGTATAGAATGCCAGATATTATGCATAGAATTAATATTGAGCATATATTGCAGATAAAATCTGTCTCCAAATGAAAAAAAACCGTTGAAATGATGGCTGTGCAAACTGTCAGCCGGTGTGCACGGAGGCTATGCCGTAATGTGGAATATAGAAAGGGGGAGAGAAACTCCAGCTCACCGGTGTGCGTCTCCTAAGCAGCGTCAATCGGATCCCCGCGACGGCCCGCGGTGTGAAACAGCAATTGTAGAAAAGACTTGATCCAGCGCTGATAATGAATTAAAAGGGAAAACGAGGTCCCATGTTTATTAGAAAAAAGAATAAAATAGAAAGGAGACGCAGTCCCAAGGTATGAGTAGTCAGGGCTTGAACCTGAGCCTACGCGTTTCGAACGCAATCTGCGTTCTTAGTCATGGCAAATGAGTCAATGACCATGTGTCTGAGATATCCCCGCATGCTAATGAATCAGCTGGTGAGGCCAATATGCAAATGCTGGTAATTGGTAGATACCAAGAATCGAGGAGTGGCTAATAGTATGAGCGGATATAAACCAAAACCTGATCATAGTATGTATATTATATGTACAATGTTGATACAATATAATGTAAGAAATGTGATAAAGAGTATGAGAGTAACAACGGCATTGAAAGTAAAAGGTGGTAAGCCCATATATTATAAATGAGTACATACGGAAGAAGCTGAGACACACGGTCTTGTTAATACTTATACATACATGTAAAGCAAACATGACATGTTGACAAATAGAAACATTAAAAGTAAGAAAATATGAGCGGATTAAAAAAGTAATGAAGAAAGATTAATAATACTGTATTTTTAGTGGAATATTATGGACTATACGTAATCTGTGGTAATTCAAATCACTTATGTTGATAGTTATTCAAGAATGCTAACCTTTTGAAACCGATGCACGTTGTATTAGATAAGTTAGTATAAATAGAAACGTGTGGCTCAAGAAATATAAACCCAAATGTGCGTCATATAGCCTGTTGGTATCACAGAGAAACATCTCTGTAATCGAACAAAACCGCAAGAGATAAAGAGCTGATAGAAAAGTGCACGTTAGCGCAACTCAAGGAGTGTGAATATGGTCTGACGGTGTATGCAAAATACACTGTATCTATTGATGTAGAAGGCATCGAATAAGATCAATTGAGACCCACTAATAGTTGAATGGAGGTAATGTTGTGAAAGAAACTAACAGGACATCAGAGTTGGAGAATGAAAAGAAAATTGTAAGTATTCATAAAGAAAGACATGTCATGAGTTACAATGGCATAACTGAATAGCGTATTATAGCCAGTAGATACAAGTCACATTGTCAAAAAACATTGTAATGATAAATATTAATGATTGCGTACCCAAAGAACCAAAAAACAAAAATTAAATGAACAATAATTATACATATAACCATGAGAAAAAGCCATGTACAGATGGTATTGTTGTATTGTCGCACAAACATAATATGAAAAGAGAAGCTGTTGACAAAAAAGATGATGTTAGTATATTGTCGCAAAATCATATTATGAAATGAAAAGCTGTTGAGAAAAGAGAATTAAACATTAACCTAACTCAATTGTTATTAGTGTATTGAAATAATATAAAATATAATTATATATGAAAAAAAATGCATAAAATAGTGTTGGAAAATTAATTCGATTTGAATAAAACCGACTATTGGCTGGTACTAATACTGTAATCCTGAAAGAGAGTCACCTAATGTCAGGAATGTAGACTGTAAATATAGAATCATAAGAAGGAAACCATGAATTCGTTTTCAAAGTAGAGTGTACGATCTTATAGTGCCATTGAATGCGTTTTGAACTTACTCTTATTCACTTGATAGTATGTGATGCCAGTCAAGAGTTAGCATTAACTTGTCATAATGAGTTGTGATAATGATTCACTATATAATTTAGATGTGTTTTCTAATATGGAAACAAGAATGGGAACAAATGAAGCCAATTATTAATAGATGATAATATCAATATGGGAAAAGTGACATGATGTCAAAACAATGAGAATAAAGAGTATGTATGCAGTCTTGGTCCTCATGAAAACTTATAATCAATGTAGTGGCATAGATGCATATTAATGATGACCAAATATGACCAGTAAAAATATTACAGATTAAGTATGCCTTGATACATGTGGCAAATTATGAGTATGTAGTCTCCTTGTATGTAGAAAATAAATGTGAAATGGCCCGATAAAATCAATAAACTACAATAAATGCCGTATAGAAAATATATGCTTGTTGACGTTGACAATAACTGATGGATTGTGTAGTCTGATTAATGTTAATTACAATATTTCAATAATGAAACATAAGATCCTTCCTAAGGTTGAGTCCTTTAGGGAAACGAGTCTCCAAACTGTAGATCCAGAATGCCTCCCTTGTGAGTAAACGCTGTTTTAAATCACCCCCTCTTTTAGTGCCCCTTACTTTTTCGATAGCATATGTGGAGAAAGAGCTAACGTTCCTATTGTGGCAAGTCACAAAATGCCTGGCTGCATTGGAAATGTTGACAATAGATGTATTACGTATATAACCGAGATGTTCCAATATGCGAATCTTGAATTTCCTGGTAGTGCAGCCTACATATTTGAGATTGCATATTGTGCATTCGATGATATACACTACATGGTCACTGTTGCAGTTCAAATATGATTTGATTGTGAAGGTAGTGGTTTCTGAGGAATTAGTGTATTGCTTGTTAATTTTGGCAAAAGTGCAAACTTTGCAGGGATTGACCCCACACTTATAGAATCCCTTATATGTTAGCCAAGAAGGTTTAGGGTTGTTAGTTGGCAGTAATGATGGAGATAATATGTTGCCCAAGGTTTGTGCTCTACGGGATACTATCCTACATCCATCTTTTAAGAGGTTCTCTAGTTTCGGATCATCGTACAGTAAGGGGATATATTTCAACACCATGTTTTTAATGGTGTTAAACTGCTTACTATATTGTAGTACGAGAGTTGGAATATTTTGACTTTGAGTTGGAATGGTTTGAGTATTATCCATTAATATAAGAGAATCTCTATTCTTGGTTGCGACTATGTTTTTGGCCCTTGACAGGGTCCAGTCCTTGTAGCCTCTTGCTTTTAACCTTTTGCAGATGACAGACTCTTCTTTGGTATAACTCGTATGGGAACTACAATTACGTTTGGCACGTGTGAGTTCACCTATGGGAATGGCAGAAACCGTGTGCATAGGATGGCAGCTTAGTGCATGCAGTATGGTGTTTCCTGAAATTGGTTTGTAGTAAATGTTAGACTGGATTATGTCACCAATTTTACATGAGAAACTCAGGTCTAAAAAGTTGATGCACGTGGAATTGAAATGGGAGGTAAATCTGAGATTAGATTTGTTGTTGTTGATGAAGGATATGAACAGAGGTATGGCAGATACATCTCCCTCCCAAATGAGTAGGAGGTCATCAATGTATCTGCCATACCAATGTATAGAGTCCAAAAATGGGTTGGTTGGAGAATAGATGTAATGTTCCTCCCACCATGCCATAGTGAGATTGGCAATGGAGGGGGAGAATTTAGCCCCCATGGAAACACCACATTTTTGTAGATAGAATTGATTAGTGAAACTAAAATAGTTGTGCGTCATGAGATACTGAGTTATTTGTATCAGGAATGATTGCATGTTAGGGTCGTAACCACTATATTTGTGCAGGTGATGCCTGAGGGCCTCTAGGGCAACATCTCGAGGGATGCTAGTGTAAAGGGCAACAACGTCACAGGTAAGCCAGGTGAAATCACATTGCCATATTTTCTGGTGGAATGCCTGTAGGACATCCTTGGTGTCCTTAAGATATCCTGGAGTTCTGATAACCAAAGGCTGGAGAAAAGTATCCAACCATTCAGAAATCTTTTCTGTAAGGGAACCTATGCCCGAGACGATGGGTCGCATGGGAGGGGGATTCAAACCCTTATGTGTTTTAGGGAGGGCATGAAGAATGGGAACTATCGGGTGTTCCACTGACAGATATTTAAGTTCTTTAGTTGTAAAGATACCTAGATTTAAACCTTTATCTAATATCTGTTTTAAAGTATTGTGAAACATATCAGTTGGATTTTGTTGCAGCTTGGTGTACGTGTCTGTGTCATTTAACAATAACATGATTTGGTTGATGTACATATCTTTGTCTAACACAGTGACACTGCCTCCCTTATCAGCCATGCGAATGACTATGTCCTGGTTGTCATGTAAGGATTTAATAGCCTGTTTGTCAAGTAATGTAAGGTTATGTGAGGAGATGTCATGTTTGGCTGCTTCTTGAATTTTATACAGCTCGCGTTCTACAATATGCTGAAAAGTGTCCATGGACTCTGTGCGAGAATGAATGGGGTAGAATCCAGGGTTCTTGGTTTCAAATTTGGATACAGAGAGAGGAGATGAGTTGGTGTAATGTCCAGCTAGATCCTCCAGATGTAAAAGTGTGGTTTGTTCCTGAAACGAAAGTTTCCGATATACATTGACTGGTGAAGCCGTTGTCAGTGTTTCTAGTGAGGAAATGGTTGGGGGCTCTTGAGTAGTTGAGAAGTGTCTCTTAACGGTAAGATTACGAACAAACTTGTTGATATCAAGCAAAGTGTAGAATGGATCAAAATTAGAATTGGGTACAAAATTTAGTCCCAGTGAAAGAACATGAATCTGAGCTTGAGTTAATGACACTGATGAAAGATTGACAACATCAAGAGTTCTTAATATCTCTGGTTCCTCAGTCTGCGGGGTAATATGATATCGGCTGGAATGATGCTTTCGGCCCCCCCTCCTCCCCCGTTTTTTGGAGCATCCCGAGTGCGTTTGTAGTTGGATCTAGATCAGGGGTGGGCAAACTTTTTGACTCGCGGGCCACAATGGGTTCTAAAATTTGACAGAGGGGCCGGGCCAGGAGCATTTGGAGGGAGTGTTTGGGCCGGATATACTAAAGCATTAAATGTAGTGTGTGCAAACCTCATAGCACAGTAAGAACACTACAACCCAATTTATTAACTGTCTTTCAAATGTGAAAAATAGCCCTTATCAGTTAATAAATTTGTCTCAAGGAATATGCAAGATATGGCATTTACATACTATTTCGCAGATACTGGGAGGAGGAAATGTAAATAGATTAAAATAACATACGCACTGTGATTTATCAAGAAAAAAGTTCTGTTGACTCTGTAAATTAGCTGCCAACCTCTGAGCAGTAGCCGCCCGTTCTTGTGTTGACTGCTTGCTAGCATAGTTTGCATGCTTCGTGGCAAAGTGACGGCTGATATTGTACTCTTTGAAAACCGAAGGGCTTAATGGTGACGTGAAACGAAGTGAAAATTAAAGTGAAATAAAGAGAAATACGCGCCACATTAACCCCTTAATGACCGGGCCATTTTGCACGTTAATGACCAAGGATTATTTTTTGTTTTTTCATGGTCGCATTCCAAGAGTCGTAACTTTTTTTTTATTACGTCGACATAGCCGTATAAGGGCTTGTTTTTTCCGGGACGAGTTGTATTTTGTAATTGTACCATTTTTAGATGCTTATAACATATTGATTAACTTTTATTAACTTTATTTTAGGAGAGAATTGAAAATAAGCAGCTATTCCAGCATTAATTTTCACGTTATAAATTTACGCCGTTTACTATGCAGCGTAAATAACATGTTAACTTTATTCTATGGGTCGGCACGATTACAGGGATACCAAATGTGTAAAGGTTTTATATGTTTTTTCTACGTTTGCACAATAAAAACCCTTTTAGAAAAAAATTACTTGTTTTTGCATCGCCGCGTTCCAAGAGGCGTCAATTTTTTATTTTTCCGTCGATGTGGCCGTACGTGGGATTGATTTTTGCGGGACAATGTGTAGTTTTCATTAGTACTATTTTGGGGTACATAGGACTTATAGATTAACTTTTATTTTATTTTTTATGGGGGGAATGTGAGAAAAGAGAGAATTTTGCCGTTGTTTTTTGCGGGTTTTTTGGACGCCGTACATCCGGCGGTTTCATTAATGTGTTCATTTTATTGGTCAAGTTGTTACGATCGCGGGGATACCATATATGTGCATGTGTGATTTGTTTTGACCGTTTTATTAAATAAAACCACTTTTTGGGGCAAAAAAGTAGTTTTATTTGACTTTGACTGTAATTTTTTTTATTATTTTTTTCACAAACTTTATTTAACGGTTTTACTTTTTTTTTTTTAGTCCCACCAGGGGACTTCACTATGCGATATGCCGATCGCATATATAATGCTTTGGTATACTTCGTGTACCAAAGCATTATTGCCTGTCAGTGTAAAACTGACAGGCAACCTGTTAGGTCATGCCTCTGGCATCGCCTAACAGGCAGATGCTGAAGACAGACCTGGGGGTCTTTGTTAGACCCCCGGCTGTCATGGAAACCCGACGGCGACCCGCGATTTGTTTGCGGGGGCGCCGATCGGGAGACAGAGGGAGTTCCCCCCTCTGTCAAACACATTAAATGCCGCTGTCACTGTTGACAGCGGCATTTAATGGGTTAAACTGCCGGAATCGGCGCGTGCTTCGATTCCGGCAGTTGCAGCAGGAGCCAGGCTGTGTATAACAGCCGTGCTCCTGCCGCTGATCGCGTGGGTAAACTGTCAGTACCCGCGCGATCACAGGACGGATATATCCGTCCTCCTGCGCGAACTAGAAGCTGCTGAGGACGGATATATCTTGGACAAGTTCGGCGGGCCGGATTAAAAAGCCTAACGGGCCGTATGTGGCCCGCGGGCCGTAGTTTGCCCATGTCTGATCTAGATCGTTGATTGTATCTGGACGTGTCCGTGTCTGATTCTCCTTCTGCCCCATCCGTGGTTTCAGGTTCAGTGGAGCTGAAACTAACTTTGTGGGAATTGAAGGAATGGTTATGTGGAGACCGTCTATTCCTCAATATGGATTTGGTCTTGAATCTGTTGTAATTGGAACGGTGCCACGTATAGACCTCATCGTTGTTATAATCCTGGGTATCCCTATGAAACTTTGATTTTTTGGTTTCAGCAATTGATTTCTCCAATTGCTCCAGGTGATCTTCAGTACGTTTTTGTAGCACGGCGAAGTCTGGTGAGCTGGAGAATGGATTGATCTCATCCCTTACTTTACTGATGTCCTTTTGTAATTCCACTAGTTTAATATTCTCTTGCTTAGTAATAAGCCGCATGAGATTGAGTGAACACTCCGTCAAGATGTTATTCCACTCCTTTGAAAAATCATCCGAATAGTTGTGTGTGGGCAATTTTCTTAATCTCAGACCACGAGGGATCATGTTTTTAGAGATGTAGTTCTGCAGTGTGGTTAAGTCCCACCACACTTTGGTTTCAGTGACCGATAATTTTTCTAATTCCTTAAATCTGTTGTGTAGAGATGAATTCGAATGAGACAGATCTGCATGATTGGAATCTCCAAAAACCAGTGCTGCCATTTCGGCTCTGGAACGCTGAGGTATTTGGGAAAACGACATATTGATGTTGATGGTATCGTGGTGTAATGGTAACAGATACCAATAAATGGTAGGATAGATTCTTGATAAGAAAATATACAGAATGGATATGAACGTATTCTTCAAGACTTGATTAAAAACATATCACATGAAAAACATGACAAGAGCAACACAATCGTGGCTTGCAAAATATGTATGCCTTGGGAATATAAACTGTTGCACAAGCTAGGATGGAGTCCTGAGGCAAAAACTTTAGTTGATAAATATTGTTTTCCCCAGAACAGTTCTGAATGCCAGATCAAAATGACGTTATAATCACCAAAGTCAATGGTCTAGGATGCCAGATTTATGCATAGAATTAATATTTAGCATATATTACAGATAAAATCTGGGATGGAGTCCTGAGGCAAAAAATTATTAATAAATACTGTTTTCCCCAGAAAAGTTCTGAATGCCAGATCAAAGTGACGTTATAATCACTAAAGGCAGTGGTATAGAATGCCAGATATTATGCATAGAATTAATATTGAGCATATATTGCAGATAAAATCTGTCTCCAAATGAAAAAAAACCGTTGAAATGATGGCTGTGCAAACTGTCAGCCGGTGTGCACGGAGGCTATGCCGTAATGTGGAATATAGAAAGGGGGAGAGAAACTCCAGCTCACCGGTGTGCGTCTCCTAAGCAGCGTCAATCGGATCCCCGCGACGGCCCGCGGTGTGAAACAGCAATTGTAGAAAAGACTTGATCCAGCGCTGATAATGAATTAAAAGGGAAAACGAGGTCCCATGTTTATTAGAAAAAAGAATAAAATAGAAAGGAGACGCAGTCCCAAGGTATGAGTAGTCAGGGCTTGAACCTGAGCCTACGCGTTTCGAACGCAATCTGCGTTCTTAGTCATGGCAAATGAGTCAATGACCATGTGTCTGAGATATCCCCGCATGCTAATGAATCAGCTGGTGAGGCCAATATGCAAATGCTGGTAATTGGTAGATACCAAGAATCGAGGAGTGGCTAATAGTATGAGCGGATATAAACCAAAACCTGATCATAGTATGTATATTATATGTACAATGTTGATACAATATAATGTAAGAAATGTGATAAAGAGTATGAGAGTAACAACGGCATTGAAAGTAAAAGGTGGTAAGCCCATATATTATAAATGAGTACATACGGAAGAAGCTGAGACACACGGTCTTGTTAATACTTATACATACATGTAAAGCAAACATGACATGTTGACAAATAGAAACATTAAAAGTAAGAAAATATGAGCGGATTAAAAAAGTAATGAAGAAAGATTAATAATACTGTATTTTTAGTGGAATATTATGGACTATACGTAATCTGTGGTAATTCAAATCACTTATGTTGATAGTTATTCAAGAATGCTAACCTTTTGAAACCGATGCACGTTGTATTAGATAAGTTAGTATAAATAGAAACGTGTGGCTCAAGAAATATAAACCCAAATGTGCGTCATATAGCCTGTTGGTATCACAGAGAAACATCTCTGTAATCGAACAAAACCGCAAGAGATAAAGAGCTGATAGAAAAGTGCACGTTAGCGCAACTCAAGGAGTGTGAATATGGTCTGACGGTGTATGCAAAATACACTGTATCTATTGATGTAGAAGGCATCGAATAAGATCAATTGAGACCCACTAATAGTTGAATGGAGGTAATGTTGTGAAAGAAACTAACAGGACATCAGAGTTGGAGAATGAAAAGAAAATTGTAAGTATTCATAAAGAAAGACATGTCATGAGTTACAATGGCATAACTGAATAGCGTATTATAGCCAGTAGATACAAGTCACATTGTCAAAAAACATTGTAATGATAAATATTAATGATTGCGTACCCAAAGAACCAAAAAACAAAAATTAAATGAACAATAATTATACATATAACCATGAGAAAAAGCCATGTACAGATGGTATTGTTGTATTGTCGCACAAACATAATATGAAAAGAGAAGCTGTTGACAAAAAAGATGATGTTAGTATATTGTCGCAAAATCATATTATGAAATGAAAAGCTGTTGAGAAAAGAGAATTAAACATTAACCTAACTCAATTGTTATTAGTGTATTGAAATAATATAAAATATAATTATATATGAAAAAAAATGCATAAAATAGTGTTGGAAAATTAATTCGATTTGAATAAAACCGACTATTGGCTGGTACTAATACTGTAATCCTGAAAGAGAGTCACCTAATGTCAGGAATGTAGACTGTAAATATAGAATCATAAGAAGGAAACCATGAATTCGTTTTCAAAGTAGAGTGTACGATCTTATAGTGCCATTGAATGCGTTTTGAACTTACTCTTATTCACTTGATAGTATGTGATGCCAGTCAAGAGTTAGCATTAACTTGTCATAATGAGTTGTGATAATGATTCACTATATAATTTAGATGTGTTTTCTAATATGGAAACAAGAATGGGAACAAATGAAGCCAATTATTAATAGATGATAATATCAATATGGGAAAAGTGACATGATGTCAAAACAATGAGAATAAAGAGTATGTATGCAGTCTTGGTCCTCATGAAAACTTATAATCAATGTAGTGGCATAGATGCATATTAATGATGACCAAATATGACCAGTAAAAATATTACAGATTAAGTATGCCTTGATACATGTGGCAAATTATGAGTATGTAGTCTCCTTGTATGTAGAAAATAAATGTGAAATGGCCCGATAAAATCAATAAACTACAATAAATGCCGTATAGAAAATATATGCTTGTTGACGTTGACAATAACTGATGGATTGTGTAGTCTGATTAATGTTAATTACAATATTTCAATAATGAAACATAAGATCCTTCCTAAGGTTGAGTCCTTTAGGGAAACGAGTCTCCAAACTGTAGATCCAGAATGCCTCCCTTGTGAGTAAACGCTGTTTTAAATCACCCCCTCTTTTAGTGCCCCTTACTTTTTCGATAGCATATGTGGAGAAAGAGCTAACGTTCCTATTGTGGCAAGTCACAAAATGCCTGGCTGCATTGGAAATGTTGACAATAGATGTATTACGTATATAACCGAGATGTTCCAATATGCGAATCTTGAATTTCCTGGTAGTGCAGCCTACATATTTGAGATTGCATATTGTGCATTCGATGATATACACTACATGGTCACTGTTGCAGTTCAAATATGATTTGATTGTGAAGGTAGTGGTTTCTGAGGAATTAGTGTATTGCTTGTTAATTTTGGCAAAAGTGCAAACTTTGCAGGGATTGACCCCACACTTATAGAATCCCTTATATGTTAGCCAAGAAGGTTTAGGGTTGTTAGTTGGCAGTAATGATGGAGATAATATGTTGCCCAAGGTTTGTGCTCTACGGGATACTATCCTACATCCATCTTTTAAGAGGTTCTCTAGTTTCGGATCATCGTACAGTAAGGGGATATATTTCAACACCATGTTTTTAATGGTGTTAAACTGCTTACTATATTGTAGTACGAGAGTTGGAATATTTTGACTTTGAGTTGGAATGGTTTGAGTATTATCCATTAATATAAGAGAATCTCTATTCTTGGTTGCGACTATGTTTTTGGCCCTTGACAGGGTCCAGTCCTTGTAGCCTCTTGCTTTTAACCTTTTGCAGATGACAGACTCTTCTTTGGTATAACTCGTATGGGAACTACAATTACGTTTGGCACGTGTGAGTTCACCTATGGGAATGGCAGAAACCGTGTGCATAGGATGGCAGCTTAGTGCATGCAGTATGGTGTTTCCTGAAATTGGTTTGTAGTAAATGTTAGACTGGATTATGTCACCAATTTTACATGAGAAACTCAGGTCTAAAAAGTTGATGCACGTGGAATTGAAATGGGAGGTAAATCTGAGATTAGATTTGTTGTTGTTGATGAAGGATATGAACAGAGGTATGGCAGATACATCTCCCTCCCAAATGAGTAGGAGGTCATCAATGTATCTGCCATACCAATGTATAGAGTCCAAAAATGGGTTGGTTGGAGAATAGATGTAATGTTCCTCCCACCATGCCATAGTGAGATTGGCAATGGAGGGGGAGAATTTAGCCCCCATGGAAACACCACATTTTTGTAGATAGAATTGATTAGTGAAACTAAAATAGTTGTGCGTCATGAGATACTGAGTTATTTGTATCAGGAATGATTGCATGTTAGGGTCGTAACCACTATATTTGTGCAGGTGATGCCTGAGGGCCTCTAGGGCAACATCTCGAGGGATGCTAGTGTAAAGGGCAACAACGTCACAGGTAAGCCAGGTGAAATCACATTGCCATATTTTCTGGTGGAATGCCTGTAGGACATCCTTGGTGTCCTTAAGATATCCTGGAGTTCTGATAACCAAAGGCTGGAGAAAAGTATCCAACCATTCAGAAATCTTTTCTGTAAGGGAACCTATGCCCGAGACGATGGGTCGCATGGGAGGGGGATTCAAACCCTTATGTGTTTTAGGGAGGGCATGAAGAATGGGAACTATCGGGTGTTCCACTGACAGATATTTAAGTTCTTTAGTTGTAAAGATACCTAGATTTAAACCTTTATCTAATATCTGTTTTAAAGTATTGTGAAACATATCAGTTGGATTTTGTTGCAGCTTGGTGTACGTGTCTGTGTCATTTAACAATAACATGATTTGGTTGATGTACATATCTTTGTCTAACACAGTGACACTGCCTCCCTTATCAGCCATGCGAATGACTATGTCCTGGTTGTCATGTAAGGATTTAATAGCCTGTTTGTCAAGTAATGTAAGGTTATGTGAGGAGATGTCATGTTTGGCTGCTTCTTGAATTTTATACAGCTCGCGTTCTACAATATGCTGAAAAGTGTCCATGGACTCTGTGCGAGAATGAATGGGGTAGAATCCAGGGTTCTTGGTTTCAAATTTGGATACAGAGAGAGGAGATGAGTTGGTGTAATGTCCAGCTAGATCCTCCAGATGTAAAAGTGTGGTTTGTTCCTGAAACGAAAGTTTCCGATATACATTGACTGGTGAAGCCGTTGTCAGTGTTTCTAGTGAGGAAATGGTTGGGGGCTCTTGAGAAGTTGAGAAGTGTCTCTTAACGGTAAGATTACGAACAAACTTGTTGATATCAAGCAAAGTGTAGAATGGATCAAAATTAGAATTGGGTACAAAATTTAGTCCCAGTGAAAGAACATGAATCTGAGCTTGAGTTAATGACACTGATGAAAGATTGACAACATCAAGAGTTCTTAATATCTCTGGTTCCTCAGTCTGCGGGGTAATATGATATCGGCTGGAATGATGCTTTCGGCCCCCCCTCCTCCCCCGTTTTTTGGAGCATCCCGAGTGCGTTTGTAGTTGGATCTAGATCGTTGATTGTATCTGGACGTGTCCGTGTCTGATTCTCCTTCTGCCCCATCCGTGGTTTCAGGTTCAGTGGAGCTGAAACTAACTTTGTGGGAATTGAAGGAATGGTTATGTGGAGACCGTCTATTCCTCAATATGGATTTGGTCTTGAATCTGTTGTAATTGGAACGGTGCCACGTATAGACCTCATCGTTGTTATAATCCTGGGTATCCCTATGAAACTTTGATTTTTTGGTTTCAGCAATTGATTTCTCCAATTGCTCCAGGTGATCTTCAGTACGTTTTTGTAGCACGGCGAAGTCTGGTGAGCTGGAGAATGGATTGATCTCATCCCTTACTTTACTGATGTCCTTTTGTAATTCCACTAGTTTAATATTCTCTTGCTTAGTAATAAGCCGCATGAGATTGAGTGAACACTCCGTCAAGATGTTATTCCACTCCTTTGAAAAATCATCCGAATAGTTGTGTGTGGGCAATTTTCTTAATCTCAGACCACGAGGGATCATGTTTTTAGAGATGTAGTTCTGCAGTGTGGTTAAGTCCCACCACACTTTGGTTTCAGTGACCGATAATTTTTCTAATTCCTTAAATCTGTTGTGTAGAGATGAATTCGAATGAGACAGATCTGCATGATTGGAATCTCCAAAAACCAGTGCTGCCATTTCGGCTCTGGAACGCTGAGGTATTTGGGAAAACGACATATTGATGTTGATGGTATCGTGGTGTAATGGTAACAGATACCAATAAATGGTAGGATAGATTCTTGATAAGAAAATATACAGAATGGATATGAACGTATTCTTCAAGACTTGATTAAAAACATATCACATGAAAAACATGACAAGAGCAACACAATCGTGGCTTGCAAAATATGTATGCCTTGGGAATATAAACTGTTGCACAAGCTAGGATGGAGTCCTGAGGCAAAAACTTTAGTTGATAAATATTGTTTTCCCCAGAACAGTTCTGAATGCCAGATCAAAATGACGTTATAATCACCAAAGTCAATGGTCTAGGATGCCAGATTTATGCATAGAATTAATATTTAGCATATATTACAGATAAAATCTGGGATGGAGTCCTGAGGCAAAAAATTATTAATAAATACTGTTTTCCCCAGAAAAGTTCTGAATGCCAGATCAAAGTGACGTTATAATCACTAAAGGCAGTGGTATAGAATGCCAGATATTATGCATAGAATTAATATTGAGCATATATTGCAGATAAAATCTGTCTCCAAATGAAAAAAAACCGTTGAAATGATGGCTGTGCAAACTGTCAGCCGGTGTGCACGGAGGCTATGCCGTAATGTGGAATATAGAAAGGGGGAGAGAAACTCCAGCTCACCGGTGTGCGTCTCCTAAGCAGCGTCAATCGGATCCCCGCGACGGCCCGCGGTGTGAAACAGCAATTGTAGAAAAGACTTGATCCAGCGCTGATAATGAATTAAAAGGGAAAACGAGGTCCCATGTTTATTAGAAAAAAGAATAAAATAGAAAGGAGACGCAGTCCCAAGGTATGAGTAGTCAGGGCTTGAACCTGAGCCTACGCGTTTCGAACGCAATCTGCGTTCTTAGTCATGGCAAATGAGTCAATGACCATGTGTCTGAGATATCCCCGCATGCTAATGAATCAGCTGGTGAGGCCAATATGCAAATGCTGGTAATTGGTAGATACCAAGAATCGAGGAGTGGCTAATAGTATGAGCGGATATAAACCAAAACCTGATCATAGTATGTATATTATATGTACAATGTTGATACAATATAATGTAAGAAATGTGATAAAGAGTATGAGAGTAACAACGGCATTGAAAGTAAAAGGTGGTAAGCCCATATATTATAAATGAGTACATACGGAAGAAGCTGAGACACACGGTCTTGTTAATACTTATACATACATGTAAAGCAAACATGACATGTTGACAAATAGAAACATTAAAAGTAAGAAAATATGAGCGGATTAAAAAAGTAATGAAGAAAGATTAATAATACTGTATTTTTAGTGGAATATTATGGACTATACGTAATCTGTGGTAATTCAAATCACTTATGTTGATAGTTATTCAAGAATGCTAACCTTTTGAAACCGATGCACGTTGTATTAGATAAGTTAGTATAAATAGAAACGTGTGGCTCAAGAAATATAAACCCAAATGTGCGTCATATAGCCTGTTGGTATCACAGAGAAACATCTCTGTAATCGAACAAAACCGCAAGAGATAAAGAGCTGATAGAAAAGTGCACGTTAGCGCAACTCAAGGAGTGTGAATATGGTCTGACGGTGTATGCAAAATACACTGTATCTATTGATGTAGAAGGCATCGAATAAGATCAATTGAGACCCACTAATAGTTGAATGGAGGTAATGTTGTGAAAGAAACTAACAGGACATCAGAGTTGGAGAATGAAAAGAAAATTGTAAGTATTCATAAAGAAAGACATGTCATGAGTTACAATGGCATAACTGAATAGCGTATTATAGCCAGTAGATACAAGTCACATTGTCAAAAAACATTGTAATGATAAATATTAATGATTGCGTACCCAAAGAACCAAAAAACAAAAATTAAATGAACAATAATTATACATATAACCATGAGAAAAAGCCATGTACAGATGGTATTGTTGTATTGTCGCACAAACATAATATGAAAAGAGAAGCTGTTGACAAAAAAGATGATGTTAGTATATTGTCGCAAAATCATATTATGAAATGAAAAGCTGTTGAGAAAAGAGAATTAAACATTAACCTAACTCAATTGTTATTAGTGTATTGAAATAATATAAAATATAATTATATATGAAAAAAAATGCATAAAATAGTGTTGGAAAATTAATTCGATTTGAATAAAACCGACTATTGGCTGGTACTAATACTGTAATCCTGAAAGAGAGTCACCTAATGTCAGGAATGTAGACTGTAAATATAGAATCATAAGAAGGAAACCATGAATTCGTTTTCAAAGTAGAGTGTACGATCTTATAGTGCCATTGAATGCGTTTTGAACTTACTCTTATTCACTTGATAGTATGTGATGCCAGTCAAGAGTTAGCATTAACTTGTCATAATGAGTTGTGATAATGATTCACTATATAATTTAGATGTGTTTTCTAATATGGAAACAAGAATGGGAACAAATGAAGCCAATTATTAATAGATGATAATATCAATATGGGAAAAGTGACATGATGTCAAAACAATGAGAATAAAGAGTATGTATGCAGTCTTGGTCCTCATGAAAACTTATAATCAATGTAGTGGCATAGATGCATATTAATGATGACCAAATATGACCAGTAAAAATATTACAGATTAAGTATGCCTTGATACATGTGGCAAATTATGAGTATGTAGTCTCCTTGTATGTAGAAAATAAATGTGAAATGGCCCGATAAAATCAATAAACTACAATAAATGCCGTATAGAAAATATATGCTTGTTGACGTTGACAATAACTGATGGATTGTGTAGTCTGATTAATGTTAATTACAATATTTCAATAATGAAACATAAGATCCTTCCTAAGGTTGAGTCCTTTAGGGAAACGAGTCTCCAAACTGTAGATCCAGAATGCCTCCCTTGTGAGTAAACGCTGTTTTAAATCACCCCCTCTTTTAGTGCCCCTTACTTTTTCGATAGCATATGTGGAGAAAGAGCTAACGTTCCTATTGTGGCAAGTCACAAAATGCCTGGCTGCATTGGAAATGTTGACAATAGATGTATTACGTATATAACCGAGATGTTCCAATATGCGAATCTTGAATTTCCTGGTAGTGCAGCCTACATATTTGAGATTGCATATTGTGCATTCGATGATATACACTACATGGTCACTGTTGCAGTTCAAATATGATTTGATTGTGAAGGTAGTGGTTTCTGAGGAATTAGTGTATTGCTTGTTAATTTTGGCAAAAGTGCAAACTTTGCAGGGATTGACCCCACACTTATAGAATCCCTTATATGTTAGCCAAGAAGGTTTAGGGTTGTTAGTTGGCAGTTAGTTGGACACTTTTCAGCATATTGTAGAACGCGAGCTGTATAAAATTCAAGAAGCAGCCAAACATGACATCTCCTCACATAACCTTACATTACTTGACAAACAGGCTATTAAATCCTTACATGACAACCAGGACATAGTCATTCGCATGGCTGATAAGGGAGGCAGTGTCACTGTGTTAGACAAAGATATGTACATCAACCAAATCATGTTATTGTTAAATGACACAGACACGTACACCAAGCTGCAACAAAATCCAACTGATATGTTTCACAATACTTTAAAACAGATATTAGATAAAGGTTTAAATCTACCGTATATGTCGGCGTATAAGACGACTGGGCGTATAAGACGACCCCCAACTTTTACCCTTAAAATATAAAATTTAAGATATACTCACCATTTCGTGCAGGAGCGCTTCACTATGGCCATCGGCGGCAGGACCCAGGACTCTGTCTCTTTGAACTCGCGCATGCGCAGATAGGCGAGGTACATGATGGGGTTAATTACTATTAATGTGAGGAACATGGAGGGTAAATTCATCGCACCTCGCGCCTCACATTAATAAGTGAATGAAAGCCGTGTTTATTTCATTTTTTTACAGCGTACACATCATAAATGATGCAAAAACATTGTTGTCCGCGCCATTACTGAATGTGTGTATTTTATGTATTGAGACTTATTTTAATGTTTATTGTAAAAAAGGTGAAGGTGTATTTTTTTTAAAATGTAACCATACTTTGTTTTTACTTTATTTTTAAACTTTAATGTACTGACATATATCAGATATGTGCCAGTACATTAGCCTGTGGACGGATAGCACACAGGCAGTTGTTAGGACATACTTGGGTATATCCTAACAACAAGAGATATGGTCAGACAGCCCTGGGGTCCGTCAATAGACCCTGGGCTGTCTGCCCATATATGGTATGGCCCTCGATCGCGTCACAGGAATTCCCTGTGACGCGATCCAGGGGCATCCCCCCTTCTCACTTTCCCCTGAATGCTGCAGTCAGCTGTGATCGCAGCATTCACGGGAATAACGGCGGAGATGAGAGGTTCTCTGATCTCCGGCGTTATAGAGCGGGGCTGCGGCTGTGTAATACAGCCATTGCCCCGCTCCTGACAGGAAGTGCGCGCGCGGTCAGCATGAGGAGATGCGGCCGGCGCTGCACTAATGAGCGGCAGTTCAGGCACTGAAGACAACATGGGGGTGCTTTGTAGCGCGCCCGCCATGTTCTGTCTTCAGTGCCGCAGATCATTAGTGCAGCGCCGGCCGCATCACATGATGCTGACCCCGCGCGCATATGTCAGGACTCAGGAGCGGGGCTGTGGCTGAATTACACAGCCGCAGCCCCGCTCTCATAGTCATGTGTACTATACTGAGCTGTGCGGCTGCAACGTGCATCCCTAATATCCGACAATATCCGGCATATAAGACGACCCCACACTTTTGACATTTTTTTAAGGGTGTAGAAAGTCGTCTTGTACGCCGATATATACGGTAGGTATCTTTACAACTAAAGAACTTAAATATCTGTCAGTGGAACACCCGATAGTTCCCATTCTTCATGCCCTCCCTAAAACACATAAGGGTTTGAATCCCCCTCCCATGCGACCCATCGTCTCGGGCATAGGTTCCCTTACAGAAAAGATTTCTGAATGGTTGGATACTTTTCTCCAGCCTTTGGTTATCAGAACTCCAGGATATCTTAAGGACACCAAGGATGTCCTACAGGCATTCCACCAGAAAATATGGCAATGTGATTTCACCTGGCTTACCTGTGACGTTGTTGCCTTTTACACTAGCATCCCTCGAGATGTTGCCCTAGAGGCCCTCAGGCATCACCTGCACAAATATAGTGGTTACGACCCTAACATGCAATCATTCCTGATACAAATAACTCAGTATCTCATGACGCACAACTATTTTAGTTTCAC
Organism: Rhinoderma darwinii; assembly: GCF_050947455.1. NCBI lineage: Eukaryota > Metazoa > Chordata > Amphibia > Anura > Rhinodermatidae > Rhinoderma > Rhinoderma darwinii. Next base: position 418,958,119 of record NC_134687.1, read on the forward strand.
TAATCAATTCTATCTACAAAAATGTGGTGTTTCCATGGGGGCTAAATTCTCCCCCTCCATTGCCAATCTCACTATGGCATGGTGGGAGGAACATTACATCTATTCTCCAACCAACCCATTTTTGGACTCTATACATTGGTATGGCAGATACATTGATGACCTCCTACTCATTTGGGAGGGAGATGTATCTGCCATACCTCTGTTCATATCCTTCATCAACAACAACAAATCTAATCTCAGATTTACCTCCCATTTCAATTCCACGTGCATCAACTTTTTAGACCTGAGTTTCTCATGTAAAATTGGTGACATAATCCAGTCTAACATTTACTACAAACCAATTTCAGGAAACACCATACTGCATGCACTAAGCTGCCATCCTATGCACACGGTTTCTGCCATTCCCATAGGTGAACTCACACGTGCCAAACGTAATTGTAGTTCCCATACGAGTTATACCAAAGAAGAGTCTGTCATCTGCAAAAGGTTAAAAGCAAGAGGCTACAAGGACTGGACCCTGTCAAGGGCCAAAAACATAGTCGCAACCAAGAATAGAGATTCTCTTATATTAATGGATAATACTCAAACCATTCCAACTCAAAGTCAAAATATTCCAACTCTCGTACTACAATATAGTAAGCAGTTTAACACCATTAAAAACATGGTGTTGAAATATATCCCCTTACTGTACGATGATCCGAAACTAGAGAACCTCTTAAAAGATGGATGTAGGATAGTATCCCGTAGAGCACAAACCTTGGGCATCATATTATCATTACTGCCAACTAACAACCCTAAACCTTCTTGGCTAACATATAAGGGATTCTATAAGTGTGGGGTCAATCCCTGCAAAGTTTGCACTTTTGCCAAAATTAACAAGCAATACACTAATTCCTCAGAAACCACTACCTTCACAATCAAATCATATTTGAACTGCAACAGTGACCATGTAGTGTATATCATCGAATGCACAATATGCAATCTCAAATATGTAGGCTGCACTACCAGGAAATTCAAGATTCGCATATTGGAACATCTCGGTTATATACGTAATACATCTATTGTCAACATTTCCAATGCAGCCAGGCATTTTGTGACTTGCCACAATAGGAACGTTAGCTCTTTCTCCACATATGCTATCGAAAAAGTAAGGGGCACTAAAAGAGGGGGTGATTTAAAACAGCGTTTACTCACAAGGGAGGCATTCTGGATCTACAGTTTGGAGACTCGTTTCCCTAAAGGACTCAACCTTAGGAAGGATCTTATGTTTCATTATTGAAATATTGTAATTAACATTAATCAGACTACACAATCCATCAGTTATTGTCAACGTCAACAAGCATATATTTTCTATACGGCATTTATTGTAGTTTATTGATTTTATCGGGCCATTTCACATTTATTTTCTACATACAAGGAGACTACATACTCATAATTTGCCACATGTATCAAGGCATACTTAATCTGTAATATTTTTACTGGTCATATTTGGTCATCATTAATATGCATCTATGCCACTACATTGATTATAAGTTTTCATGAGGACCAAGACTGCATACATACTCTTTATTCTCATTGTTTTGACATCATGTCACTTTTCCCATATTGATATTATCATCTATTAATAATTGGCTTCATTTGTTCCCATTCTTGTTTCCATATTAGAAAACACATCTAAATTATATAGTGAATCATTATCACAACTCATTATGACAAGTTAATGCTAACTCTTGACTGGCATCACATACTATCAAGTGAATAAGAGTAAGTTCAAAACGCATTCAATGGCACTATAAGATCGTACACTCTACTTTGAAAACGAATTCATGGTTTCCTTCTTATGATTCTATATTTACAGTCTACATTCCTGACATTAGGTGACTCTCTTTCAGGATTACAGTATTAGTACCAGCCAATAGTCGGTTTTATTCAAATCGAATTAATTTTCCAACACTATTTTATGCATTTTTTTTCATATATAATTATATTTTATATTATTTCAATACACTAATAACAATTGAGTTAGGTTAATGTTTAATTCTCTTTTCTCAACAGCTTTTCATTTCATAATATGATTTTGCGACAATATACTAACATCATCTTTTTTGTCAACAGCTTCTCTTTTCATATTATGTTTGTGCGACAATACAACAATACCATCTGTACATGGCTTTTTCTCATGGTTATATGTATAATTATTGTTCATTTAATTTTTGTTTTTTGGTTCTTTGGGTACGCAATCATTAATATTTATCATTACAATGTTTTTTGACAATGTGACTTGTATCTACTGGCTATAATACGCTATTCAGTTATGCCATTGTAACTCATGACATGTCTTTCTTTATGAATACTTACAATTTTCTTTTCATTCTCCAACTCTGATGTCCTGTTAGTTTCTTTCACAACATTACCTCCATTCAACTATTAGTGGGTCTCAATTGATCTTATTCGATGCCTTCTACATCAATAGATACAGTGTATTTTGCATACACCGTCAGACCATATTCACACTCCTTGAGTTGCGCTAACGTGCACTTTTCTATCAGCTCTTTATCTCTTGCGGTTTTGTTCGATTACAGAGATGTTTCTCTGTGATACCAACAGGCTATATGACGCACATTTGGGTTTATATTTCTTGAGCCACACGTTTCTATTTATACTAACTTATCTAATACAACGTGCATCGGTTTCAAAAGGTTAGCATTCTTGAATAACTATCAACATAAGTGATTTGAATTACCACAGATTACGTATAGTCCATAATATTCCACTAAAAATACAGTATTATTAATCTTTCTTCATTACTTTTTTAATCCGCTCATATTTTCTTACTTTTAATGTTTCTATTTGTCAACATGTCATGTTTGCTTTACATGTATGTATAAGTATTAACAAGACCGTGTGTCTCAGCTTCTTCCGTATGTACTCATTTATAATATATGGGCTTACCACCTTTTACTTTCAATGCCGTTGTTACTCTCATACTCTTTATCACATTTCTTACATTATATTGTATCAACATTGTACATATAATATACATACTATGATCAGGTTTTGGTTTATATCCGCTCATACTATTAGCCACTCCTCGATTCTTGGTATCTACCAATTACCAGCATTTGCATATTGGCCTCACCAGCTGATTCATTAGCATGCGGGGATATCTCAGACACATGGTCATTGACTCATTTGCCATGACTAAGAACGCAGATTGCGTTCGAAACGCGTAGGCTCAGGTTCAAGCCCTGACTACTCATACCTTGGGACTGCGTCTCCTTTCTATTTTATTCTTTTTTCTAATAAACATGGGACCTCGTTTTCCCTTTTAATTCATTATCAGCGCTGGATCAAGTCTTTTCTACAATTGCTGTTTCACACCGCGGGCCGTCGCGGGGATCCGATTGACGCTGCTTAGGAGACGCACACCGGTGAGCTGGAGTTTCTCTCCCCCTTTCTATATTCGTCATTATTAGTGTATGGGGTCAGGTCTGGGGTCTGTATTTAGGATTCCGGTCTGAGGTCTGTATTTATTCAGGGTGCTTGTTCTGGGGTCTGTATTTGTTTAGGGGAGTCTGGTCTGGGGACTGCAATAGTTTAGAATGTCTGGGGTCTGTATGTATTCCATAATATAGTCTGTGGTCCAAATTTATTAGAATGAGTAAAAGGGGTTGTCCAGGCACATCGATAGGTCATCAGTATAAAAAACGGTCTGTGCCCGCACCACCCCTTTAATGTATGGTCCTGGGCCTTGGTGTCTAAATTTGTGTGTTTCTATAGGGGCTGGAAATGGCTGCAGAAGTGATGGGCAAAGATGTCTCATCATGAGAAGTCACCATAACTGTCTGCGTCAGATGGAGAAGGAAAGAAAACGGCTCCCATCAGAGAAGACGTCACTGGATCTATAGGGGATCTCCTCTCCTGACATGTCTGTTGCAGGTAATCCTTGTATTCTACATATCTCTGTGTACACAGAGCTAATAGACAAATGCGTGTTACCATTCACATTGTCAAGAGGATGTGTCACCAAACACAGTGTGATACTGTCAGCGATGGTTGGAGACTGTCAGTATGTAAGGACACAGCCCTTTGACAAGGGGAATCGTAACAACCATTTGTCAATGCTCACACAAAAAGGTGGTGTTCACTATAGACACGGCAGAGCGGCGGTGGGGAAGGGGGGCCCAAGTTTGTGGAACAGCCCAGGGCCTATCGTCTACTTGATCAGCCACTGCCGGCCATTCAGCGCCTTTCTACAAGTGAAGCGGCGCGATATTCTGTGCCGCTTGCGTCATTGAAAGGCGCTGATTGACAGGGAAGCGTTCAAACCCAGGAGACCTGCGCAGAAGAGAGCAGGTCTCCATTGCTGCCGGACGGCGTGGGAACGGGATGAAGGTGAGTTTGTTATTTTATCGTAATAAAAAAAGTGTGTGGCATTATCTACGGGGGTGGCTTTATCTACGGGGGGTTTTATCTACGGGGGAGCTTTATTTACCAGGGGGGGGCTTTTTCTATGGTGGGGCTCTATATACAGGGGGGCTATATACTGGGGTGGGCTATATGTGGAGCACTATATACAGGGGTGGGCTATATCTACAGGGGAGCTATATACAGGGGTGGGCTATCTGTGGAGCACTATCAGTGGCGTAACTACCGCAGTAGCAGTCGTAGCGGCTGCTACGGGGCCCGCAGCATGAGGGGGCCCGCTTCGCCCGCCAGCACGGGCCCCCCCCCTCCCATGGGGGCTGTCTGGCATTATCTACAGGGGGCTGTCTGGCGTTATCTACAGGGGGGCTGTCTGGCGTTATCTACAGGGGGAGGGCTGAATGGCGTTATCTACAGGGGGGCTGTATGGCGTTATCTACAGGGGGGTGTCTGGCGTTATCTACAGGGGGGTGTATGGCGTTATCTACAGGGGTAAGGAGACAGACAGGTGAGCCCTAATCTACCCGCCACTCAGTCCCTGCCTACTTCCACGACCCGTCCTAGGCGACGGTGTACAACTGGGCGACGGTCCCTACGCTCAATACGTGCATAACAGACAAACAGACAAGGGTACATAGAAGCTAAGGGAAATGGGGCAGTTGCCCACGGCAACACTGTGAGCAACAAGAGTGGTGAACGAGCCGAGTCAAACCAGGAGTGTACGAGGCACCAAACGCAGAGCAGGAGCGTAGTCAGTAAAGCCAGGGTCAAAATGAAGCAGAGGTCAATAGTAATAGCTGTAACAGCAGAGCCAGGAAACAAGATAGAATCACAGGAAAAGACAAGAAGCAAATGAAGGTATACATAGACCGAGGGCGGGAGCTAGAACCGTCTGGCCAGGCTGTGATAGGTTCTCCCACTCCTCAGCCTACCAGCCTGAGTGGTAGCAGATCGAGTCCCTCTATCAGACCTAGGAGCAGATACAGACTGATTAACCACGAGCGTCGACACAGAAGCTGTGTCACGTGCCTTCTGTAGCAAAATTATCTTCATGCATGACAATGCACCATCTCATGCTGCAAAGAATACCTCTGTGTCATTGGCTGTATGGGCATAAAAGGAGAGAAACTCATGGTGTGGCCCCCATGTTCCCCTGAGCTCAACCCTATTGAGAACCTTTGGAGCATCGTCAAGCAAAATATCTATGAGGGTGGGAGGCAGTTCACATCAAAACAGAAGCTCTGGGAGGCTATTCTGACATCCTGCAAAGATATTCAAGCAGAAACTGTCCAAAAACTCACAAATTCAATGGATGCAAGAATTGTGAAGGTGATATCAAAGAAGGGGTCCTATGTTAACATGTAACTTGGCCTGTTAAGTTTTTTTTTATTGTAAGAGCTTTTGATTTCTGTAAATATGACCTGCAAATTCAACAAGTTACCATTTTAGTTCTCTTTACAACCTTTCAAATTATTATGCACAACAGAGAGCAAAACATTTTAAACAGTGCATTTTGAGGTTTTTACTTCTAAAAAAAATCTGTTATCATTAGGAGATTTGTTCAATAAAATTCGCATTATACTCCAACGGTTGATGGCTTGAAGATTATACTGACTGTCATTTGCATCGACTATTTAGGAAAATCAGAAAAAATTACATTTGCATAATAATTTGGAACGCGGTGTAGAGCTGCAATTCATAAAATTTCTAATTTTATAACTTATTCCCATGTGAGCTCCATGAAAAAAAAATTCTACTTGTACAGACGCACAGGCTTTGCAATGTCCACACCTGAAGCAGCCATCAATTTTTCTCTCTAGCCAACAGCATGTATTTATAGGACTCATAAGATGACTAGACGTGATCCTATCTCCTACACTTCTACCCCTCCTAAAGGTCCCTTGTGCATTAGATGATAATACCTCCTTGAGGTCTTTATCCATCTGTAAAATTCCCCAGTGTTTAGCTAGAATCCCTTTGATTTCAGAGTTAGCCCTATAGAAAGTCCCTATCAATCTGACTAGTTGTTTGCATTTTTTTCTCTTATGAGGGGTAAGAAGTGTCTCCCTGTTTTGAATTTTTGCATTTTTATATGTGTTTTTTTTTTTGAATGCTTAACGGGTAGCCCCTTTCCATAAATCAAATTTTTAATTCAACTGCTTGTTTATTAAATTCTATATCACTCGAACAATTCCTCCTGAGGCGAAGATACTGCCACTTGGGAATACCCTTTTTAAGGAGGTCTGGGTGGCAACTATCCCACCTCAGGAGGCTGTTTGTAGATGTAGGTTTTCTATAGACTGTTGTTTTTAAGCACCCTTTCCCATCCTTTGAAATTAAGACATCAAGAAAGGGCAATTCTTCTAAATTCGGTTCACAGGTGAATTTTAAGTTTAGACTGTTTTTTTCTTATTTACTGTTCCATTTTTATATATCAATCCCTGCGGTGAGGAAAAATCACTAATCACTTTCAGTAACATGGAAATACACAACAATGCTCAGGCAAGGGGTGAAAGGGCAGGGCCTTTTTTATAGTCTAGGGTGATTTGGGAATAATAAATTAATTAATTATATATCCACGTGTTGGCCCTTCCAGGCCGGGAACGAGCGGACGCTACAGGGCAGGGCGGCCAGATGTGCTGACGTCTCCGTGTAAGGTGACGTCGGCTACATGAGGGAAGTCTGCGGTCGCGGCCGTCAGCAAGTTATGGGAGGCTGCGGTCCGCGACCATAGCCGTTACACTATCTAATTTCTAGATGTCCAAATTAGTAGGAGTCCTAATTACAGTATCCAGTCATTTTTGTTCTGAAAAGCCACTGATAGTAACAACTTGCACTCTGGGAGAGCTTCCATCCGATCCTACTAAAAAGGGGTATCCCAAAGGGGCATTTACGCAGAAACTGCCACATTGACGAAAAATATTCAAAAGTCAGCGTTTTTTGAAATAGGGGGGTATCCAAGTGATAATTCCAACCAAGCCTACCATCATGTGGCAGGTCACACCATAGAACCTTTTTAACTCCACAGCAAAAGATAAACAGAAATAGGTAGAAAGGAACTATTCGCATCATTGGCACATATGATTGTGAAGCTTCAGACATACAAAAAATAGTTTCTAAAAACTGACCCTGATTTGAGGGATGTTTTACCTGAATAACCAGCAAATACTTGTAGAAAGGGTAATAATTGGCAAAACAATCAGAGAATTTAGAAAAATAACATTGGAGCATGTGGGTGATATTAACCCCTTCCCCCTGCTTGCATTCTGGGCCCTAATGTCCAAGCCATTTTTTACATTTTTACATTGTCACATTCAAAGAGCTGTAACTTTTTTATTTTTGCGTCGGCATAGCTGTATAAGGTCTTGTTTTTTGCGGGACGACTTGTAGTTTTTATTGGTACCATTTGAGAGTAGATGCGACTTTTTGATCACTTTTTATCACATTTTTTTAAAGTCAGGATTAACAGAAAACAGCAATTTTTCCATTGTTTTTTATTTTATTTTTTACGGCGTTCACAGTGCGGGTTAAATAATGTCACAGCTTTATAGTCGGGGTTGTTACGGACGCGGCGATACCAAATATGTGTAACTTTTTTGCTTTATTGTAGTTTTTTTTAATAGTAAAGCATTTTGTAAGGGGAAATGCTGGGTTTTTCATTTATTATTTTTTCACTTTTTTTTAAAATTAACTTTATTAAACTTTTTTTACTTTTTTACTAGTCCCACTAGGGGACTTCACTATCCTCCGATCGCTATTATAATATACTGCAATACTTTTGTATTGCAGTGTATTACTGCCTGTCCGTTTAAAACGGACAGGCATCTGCTAGGTCATGCCTGCGGCATGATCTAGCAGGCATTCGCTCCAGGCAGACCTGGGGGTCTTTATTAGACCCCCGGCTGCCATAGAAGACACAGACACTCGGCGATTTTATCGCCGGGTGTCAGTGAGATGAGAGGGAGCTCCCTCCCTCTCTCCAAAACCATTCAGATGCGGTGCTCGCTATTGTGCACCGCATCTGAAGGGTTAAACGGGTGAGATCGATACTAATATCGATCTCACCCGGCAGAGCAGGGACGCCCCCAGCCCTCAGCTGCCTCTGGCAGCTGAGAGCAGGGAGATTTCACGGCTCCCTGCTCTGTTTACTTTATTCTACAGCAGCGACGTAGAATAGCGGCGCTCTAGAATAAAGCCCACTAATGACCGCCGTAAAAAGACGTATCGGCGGTCATTAAGGGGTTAAGAACATGAGGGACAAACCCGACTCTTTTACCCCCTTTTTTTAATAAAACTGTATGTTACAGGGAGTCAATTGACACCTAAGTCATCCCCTCTCCCCTCTTCCAACAATAATTGGTATTATTATCATTACTAACTTGGGTAAAAAAGTAAGCTATATTTTGGCTCTACCTGAATTAGTATATTGATATATCACTTGTTAATTGAGAAATAATTTAGTAATTTGGACTCCAGCTATCATTCTCTATTCCACCTCTGCTATACATATACCAGTGACGTCCTTTTGTCCAATATAACCTCTGTCCACTTGTAATATATATATATATATATATATATATGTATATATATATATGTATATATATATATATATACATATTTTTTCCATTATAAACTTTTTTGCATCTCGGCTGGAGAAGGCCCCCGACTTCTGACTCTCTGTGAGCCCCTCCTCCCCAGGTGGACCACCAGAACAGTCGCTTCCTGGGACGTACAGCTGCATGCTACACCAAGCATTCTGGCCGTTTAGAAACGCTAGAGGCAGTGGATCATAGCGCAATGGGGAAAGATTTTCCCACAGGAGATCCAACGCGGCCAGCCCACAACCACCTCCATAAGGGAAACTGGTGCTCAGGAGGAGAGGGTGGTACTGCCCCATACTAATGGCTTTTCTAAAAAGATCCTTATGCCATCAGATCTCCTTAGGATAAGCAGCTATGTCATTTGCTAGGGGATCTGCAGCCCTGGAGAGAGCTCCACAGGCTATACCACTCAAGGGAAAGAAACCTGAACTGGGGGTGTTGAGAGGTGTGTGTTTTTATTTCCTAAGATTTCCTGTCCAGCAGGTGGTAGGTCTCTCCAGGGGTGTTGTCACGGGTGAAAGGTTAAAGGGAGTCTGTCACCAGGATGTCCGTATTAAACTAGTAACAGGGTATTGTAGAGGAGACTAACCTGTTTCTGACGTTTATTTTAATTTTCCGCTTACTCCCTCCATTGTAGAGAAATACGTTTTATTACGTTTATGCTAATGAGTAATTAGGTGCAACGAGGGCGTTACCATTTGTCACGGTGCGGGGTGTGGACCCACTGGGCCGTACCGCGTAGCGAGATAGAAGCTAGCCAACTAGGTACAAAACAATGTCTATAGTCCAGAACGGGTACCTGAGGCAATGTAGATAGTTGCGGTGACATAACTTGACTTTCACTGTAGATGGCACAGTAGATACAGCGGAACACACGACTTGACTTTCACTGTAGATGGCACGGAGGCACGCTAGCACGGGATACCGTGTACAGGCAGCAGGAACGGGTAACACTGGGAACTGGAAAACACTGGGAGACCATTTGCAAAATAAGCTTTAGGTATACAACAATGCTCAGGCAAGGATCAAGTGGGCAGAGCCCTTTTTATAGTCCAGCAGCATTCTGGGCTAATTACTGATTAATGACAACTGGACGCGTACTTAAGGCCATGCGCGCCCTGCGGAAGACAGTCCCAGAACCCGGAAGTGAGTGCCGGCGTCTCCCAGGAGGGAGATGCCGCCGAGAACACAGACGTCCATGGCCGGGGACGTCAGAGGGTAAGTCTGAATGACGGCCCTCGGCCATAGACGTTACAGTATCCCCCTCTTACGCCCCCTCTTCTTGGGGCCAGAGCGGGAGAGAAATCTCTTCACGAGGACAGGGGCATCGATGTTCTCCTCTGGCTCCCAAGACCTCTCTTCAGGACCAAATCCGCTTCAATTCACCAAATAAAATGTCCTTCCTCCCACTTTCTTGGTGGCCAGGATCTCCCTCACTTCGAAAGTCCCTGACGAACCGCTAGGAGCCAATGCGGAACTAGGAGTCCTGGAGTAGCGGTTCAGGACCACGGGCTTCAGCAAGGAGACATGGAAGGAGTAAGGGATCTTGAGGGTAGGAGGCAGCCGAAGCTTGTAAGATACAGGATTGATTTGTAGCAGAATCTCGAAGGGTCCGAGGAACCTAGGAGCAAACTTGCAAGACGGCACCCTCAGCTGGATATTCCTGGAAGACAACCAGACCTTCGTACCCGGAAGAAACTGGGGAGGTTCTCATCTTCTAGTGTCTGCCTTTCTCTTCATGCGGTCCAACGCCAGCAGAATAGAAGATCGTGTCTGTTGCCATATCTGCAGAAAGTCCCTGAAGGTAGAGTCAGCTGCAGGCACCTGGGACATAGTAGAGACAGGAAGAGGTATACGAGAATGTTGGCCGTAGAAGATTAAGAACGAACTGGAGGTGGTGGACTCACTAGTATGGTTATTATAGGAGAACTCAGCCCACAGGAGCAGCTGCACCCAGTCACCATGTCGTCTGAAGACAAAGTGCCGCAGATAGTTCTCCATAATCTGGTTAACCCTTTCGACTTGTCCATTGGACTGAGGATGATAAGCCTAGTAGAAGTCCAACTTTACACCGAAGAGGCTGCAGAGTGCTCTCCAGAACTTCGAGGTGAACTGGACCACTCGATCCGAGACAATATGCAGAGGCAAGCCGTGCAGACGGAAGATGTGTTGAACGAAGAGGTCGGACAGTCGAGCAGCAGAAGGCAAGCCAGTCGGGGGAGCAAAATGAGCCATTTTAGAAAATTGATCCACCACCAACCAGATCACACTGCATCCCGCAGAAAGAGGCAGATCTGTGACAAAGTCCCTAGCAACATGCTGCCAGGGGGTGTCGGGCACAGGCAGTGGTTGGAGCAGACCGGCTGGTCTGGAGTGTGCAACTTTGTTATTACATCTTTGGGCAGCGTGGGCCACCAGAACTGACGGGCAATTAGGTTTTGTGTCTTACGGGCACCCACGTGACCTGCCAGCTTGGAACTGTGACCCCATCGAAGGATTCTTCCTCTGTCTGCCAGACGTACAAAAGTCCTTCCCGAGGAATGCCTCTAACTTGCAGAGGGTTAACAGACTAGATGCAGGAAGGGTCGATAATATTCTGTGGGGGCTCCACAGTGTACTCTGTTTCAAACGATCTAGACAAGGCATCGGCCCTCACATTCTTGTCGGCAGGTCAGTAGTGGAGTTCGAACCGGAACCGAGCAAAGAACAACGACCACCTCGCTTGACGAGGATTCAGCCATTGAGCCGCATGTAGATAGGTCAGGTTCTTGTGGTCCGTGAAGACCAGGATAGGATCAGTTGCGCCTTCCAGTAGGTGTCTCCACTCCTGCAGGGCCAGCTTGATGGCCAGTAACTCCCGATCCCCAATCGAGTAGTTGCGCTCTGCAGGAGAAAACAGCTTAGAATAGTAGCCACATACCACAGTCTTGCCTTTCGAACCTCTCTGGAAGAAAAGTGCATCAGCACCAACAGAGGAAGCGTCCACCTCTAATGAAAACTGTAGGGATACATCAGGGTGATGAAGAATAGAGGCTGACATGAAGGCCTTTTTTAAGGTTTTAAATGCGACTTCTGCTTCTAGAGTCCACAACTTAGCATTCATGCCCTTTTTAGTGAGGGTAGAGATGGGGACTGTCAATGAAGAGAAGTTGGGAATGAACAGCCGGTAGAAGATGACGAATCCTAGGAAGCGTTGTATGGCCCTTAAGCCTTGGGGGTGTGGCCATTCCAGGACAGCCTAGACCTTCTCAGGGTCCATTTTGAGACCCTGATCAGAGATGATATAGCCCAGGAAGAGTAGAGACTTCTTTTCAAACACACACTTCTCCAGCTTGGCATAAAGATGATTCTCCCTTAATCTAAGCAACACCTGGCGGACATGACTCTGATGAGTTACAAGATCTGGGGAAAAAATCAAAATGTCATCGAGATTCACCACAACACAGACAAAGAGATCACAAAAAATGTCATTGACAAATTCTTGAAACACCGCGGGGGCGTTACACAGGCCGAAGGGCATGACCAGATATTCGTAGTGTCCATCACGTGTATTAAATGCAGTCTTCCACTCGTAACCCTGACGAATCCGGATTAGATTGTAAGCCCCCCGCAGGTCTAGCTTAGAATTTTTTTTTGCCCCCCATATGCGATCAAACAGTTCCGAAATCAAAGGCAATGGGTACCTGTTCTTCATCGTGATCTGGTTGAGGCCTCGGTAGTCAATGCAGGGTCGGAGGGATCCATATTTCTTCTTGGCAAAGAAAAACCCGGCTCCGGTCGGGGATGAGGATTTACATATGAAGCCCCTCTCCAAATTCTCCTTAATGTAGGTCGACATTGACTGGGTCTCCGATAAGGAGAGAGGGTATACTCTACCGCGAGGAGGGGACGAATCAGGAACCAAGTTGATAGGACAATCATACGCTCGATGTGGAGGCAACGTCTCTGCTTCCTTCTTGTCAAAGACATCTGCGAACTGAGAGTAACAAGTAGGCAACCCTGCCAATAACTGAGGCGGAGGAGGCTGAGGCGGATGGACATGCACCAGACAGCGGTTGAGACACTTGGGACCCCACTGGAGAACCTTTCCAGAGTTCCAATCCAGGACTGGGGCATGTAGACGGAGCCAATGCAAACCCAGCAGCACGGGGTTGACGGTCTTGGGCAGGACAAACAGGGAGATGAGTTCAGAGTGAAGAACTCCCATTTGGAGTCTTAATGGCTTGGTCAAAGACAAAACTGGGTCAGGCAAAGGCAGTCCATCTACCGAGGCAACGATAAACGGCTTTTCCAGCAGAACATTGGGCAACAGAAGAAGATCCACAAGGTCTTGGCAGATGAAATTGGCTGCAGAGCCAGAGTCCAGGTAGGCAGAGACTGGATGGGGCCTCTCGCCAGCGACGATGGTCACAGGAATGAACAGTTTGGAGGAGAGTTCTCTATTAAATGCAGTATCGCCCAGGGTTGTCTCTCCAACCAATCCTAGGCGTTGGGGTTTTTTGGCTTCTGGGGACACAAACGCACGACATGGCCAGTGAGGCCGAAATATAAACAGAGTCCAAAGGTGTGCCTGCGCTGCTTCTCTTGAACGGACAGTTTAAGCCAATCCATCTGCATCGGAACCTCGGGTGGAGCAGTAGAAGAAGGCAAGAGGGGTTGCTGGAAGTTGGGCGCCAGTCTAGGAAGCCGTCTCTCCTGTCGAATCTCTTGAGATCTCTCTCTGAGCCTTATGTCCACTCGAGTAGCAAGTAGAATCAGGTCATCCAAGGCAGCTGGTAGTCCTTGATTTCGGGCGATAGGCCATGCCAGAAGGATGCTACCAAGGCCTCATTGTTTCAGGACAGTTCTCCTGCCAGGGTCCGGAACTGGATGGTGTATTCGCCGACGGAGGCATCCTCCTGTCGAAGGTTAAAGATAGCAGTAGCTGCCGACGAGACTCGTCCAGGCTCCTCGAATACGGTACGGTAAAACCGCACGAACCCCTGAAAGTCTCGGGTCCCTGTCGTTCCCAGATTGGATTCGCCCACGCCAGGGCCTTGCCGGCAAGTAGAGACATAATGAAGGCGATCCTGGCTCCGTCCGAAAGAAATGCTCGGGTGTGCAGAGTGAAGTGGATATGGCATTGGTTCAGAAACCCCCTGCACGTCCTTGCGTCTCCATGGAATCGAGGTGGCAATGGCAGCGAGAACCGAGGATCCGAACTGGAGCTGCCAGGAGGTGTAGCAGGGGGGTCAATCGGAGGAGATTGCATAGGAGCGGAGAAGGAAGTAGCTAGCGCCCCTAGCTGCTGTGCCATGGAGTCTACTGCCACAAGAAGTTGATCCTGTCGTGCTCGCAGATCCTGCAGGTCCGCCTGCATGGCTTGGGAGGGTGACAGGTCCTTGAATTGATCAGCGGGGTCCATGGCCTGAGTGTACTGTCACAGCGCGGGGTGTGGACCCACTGGGCCGTACCGCGTAGCGGGATAGCAGCTGGCCAACTAGGTACAAAACAATGTCTATAGTCCAGAACGGGTACCTGAGGCAATGTAGAAAGTAGCGGTGACACAACATGACTTTCACTGTAGATGGCACAGTAGATGCAGCGGAAGACACGACTTGACTTTCACTGTAGATGGCACAGTAGTTGCAGAGGAAGACACGACTTGACTTTCACTGTAGATGGCACAGAGGCACAGTAGCACGGGACACAGGATACAGGCAGCAGGAACCGGTAACACTGGGAACTGGAAAACACTGGAAGACCATTTGTAAGACAAACTTTAGGTATACAACAACGCTCAGGCAAGGATCAATTGGGCAGAGCCCTTTTTATAGTCCAGCAACATTCTGGGATAATTACTGATTAATGACAACTGGACGTGTACTGGCCCTTTAAGGCCGTGTACGCGTGGGCGCACGCGCCCTGCGGGAAACAGTCCCAGAACCCAGAAGTGAGTGCCGGTGTCTCCCAGGAGGGAGATGCCGCCGAAAACACAGACGTCCATGGCCTAGGCCGTCAGAGGGCTAGTCTGAACGACGGCCCTCGGCCATAGACGTTACACCATTGCACCTAAATGCCCTTTCTTCTCTCCCCAGTTCAACCCCCCTCCCTTCTTACAATGATTGACAGGGGCCAGGCAGCATAATCGGCGCATTCATGCCTGGCCCCGTACTATCTGTAATGCTCGCGCGTCCCCACTCTTCACTCGGCGCATGCGGAGTACGATCTTTCTGCTCGTTCTAATCGGCAGTACTGCGCATGTGCAGCGTCCCTGCTCTTTATTCGGCACATGCGCAGTAATGCTAATTACAACGTCGAGCAGAAAGATCGTACTGCGCATGCGCCGAGTGAAGAGCAGGGACGTGTGAGCATTACAGATAGTACAAGGCCAGGCATGAACGCGCCGATAACGCTGCCTGACCCCTGTCAATCAATTTAAGAAGGGAAGGGGGTTGAAATGGGGAGCTAAGAGTATTTAGGAGCAATGGTGACGCCCTCATTGCACCTAAATGCTCATTAGCATAAACTTAATAAAACATATTTCTCTACAAAGGAGTCAGTAAGCAGAAAATTAAAATAAACATTAGAAACAGGTTAGTCTCCTCTACAATACCGTTACAAGTTTAACTCGGACATTCTGGTGACAGACCCCCTTTAAATATGAGGCTGGGTTCACACGAGCATGTTACGTCCGCAATGGACAGAACGTATTTCGGCCGCAAGTCCCGCACTGAGCACACTGCAGGGAGCCGGGCTCCTAGCATCATAGTTATGTATGATGCTAGGAGTTCCTGTCTCTCCGTGGAACTACTGTTCCGTACTGAAAACATGATTACAGTACGGGACAGTTGTCCTGCAGCGAGGCAGGGACTCCTAGCATCGTACATAACTATGATGCTAGGAGCCCGGCTCCCTGCAGTGTGCTCAGTCCGGGACTTGCGGCCGAAATACGTTCCGTCCATTACGGACCGAACATGCTCGTGTGAACCCAGCCTAATACATGAAATATTCCCTTTAAACTGGACATATACATAAAGATTTGGCCAAAATAGGACGAGCATTCTATTTTATTTTATTAAGTCACAATGTTTGTCAGAAAAAGAGTATACACCATTTTTTTTGCCAAGGAAAATCTTATTGTGTGAAATATCATGAATTTGCATTGCTTCAGATGTATTCTTTTCAGACGATAGTAAACTAAATACTCTAGTTGCAGCCTTCACCACTAACGATAGAGAACATGTGTCCTCGCTCGTCTGACACGATGCAGGACCTGTGAGTGACGTCACAGCGTGATCTCTCGAGAACACGGCTGTGTCTGCACTGCCAGAAGCTGGGCGTTCTGAAGAGAAGTGGATGATACTTCTCGTCAGAACGCCCAGCTAGTAAAAGAAGTAAAAACGCCCCGATGTACGCACATAATACACGCCCAGTTGTACTTTTACTTTTCAACACGCCCAGTTGTACTTTTGCAAGCCTCATTTGCATAACTACAAAAATGGTCATAACTTGGCCAAAAATGCTCGTTTTTTAAAAATAAAAACCTTACTGTAATCTACATTGCAGCGCCTATCTGCTGCAATAGCAGATAGGGGTTGCAAAATCTGGTGACAGAGCCTCTTTAAGGACGCAGCCTAGTTTGGGCCTTAAGGCTCAGAGCCCATTTTTCAAATATGACATATTTCACAAAATGTGGTAATAACATCGAAATGCTTAACCCCTTCCCGCTCCTGGGTGTACTATTAGGTCATGGTAACTATAGCGTTCGCGCTCCATGACCTAATAGTACGTCTCGGGAGTAACGGCCGTTTCGGCCGTCCTCCCGACACATACAGGAGCTGTGACAGCTGCTGTCTTGTTCAGCAGCTGTCACAGCTCCTACAGCGGGGACCGATCGCTGTGTCCCCGCTGATTAACCCCTTAAAAGCCGCGTTCTATAGAGATCGCGGCTTTTTAGGGGTTAAGCTGCCATCGCCGGCCTGCTACACGATAGCGGCCGGCGATGGTGACTATGGCAACCGGACACCAAACAATGGCGTCCGGCTATGCCATAGACGGAAGCCTAGTGGGTCCTGACAACGTCAGGACCCACTATGCTTGCTGTCAGTGAGTAGCTGACAGTTCTAATACACTGCACTACGCAGTGTATTAGAATAGCGATCAGGGCCTCCTGCCCTCAAGTCCCATAGTGGGACAAAGTAATACAGTAAAAAAAAAGTTAAAAAAAGATGTGTAAAAATAAGAAAATAAAAGTTTTAAAAGTATTAAAAGTAAAAATCCCCCTTTTTCCCTCATCAGTCATTTATTATTAATACAAATATATAAACAAACAAATAAACTATACATAATTGGTATCACCGCGTCCGTAACGGTCTGAACTACAAAATGATTTTGTTATTTATACCGCACGGTGAACGCCGTAAAAGAAAATAATAATAAACCGTACCACAATCACAATTGTTTGGTCACTTCACCTCCCAAAAAATGGAATAAAAAGAGATCAAAAAGTCGCATGTACCGAAAAATGGTACTGATCGAAACTACAGTTCGTTACGCAAAAAATAAGTCCTCGCATGGCTTTATTGATTGAAAAATAAAAAAGTTCTGGCTCTTAGAAAAAGTGAATGATTTTTTACCAAACGTATTTTATTGTGCAAACGCCATAAGACATAAAAAAAAACTATAAACATCTGGTATCGCCGTAATCGTATCGCCCCGCAGAATAAAGTGAATATGTCATTTATAGCGCACGGTGAACGCTGTAAAAAAAATAGAATAAAAAAACAATAGTAGAATTGCTGTTTTTTAGTCACCACGCCACCTAAAAATAGAATAAAAACTGATCAAAAAGCCGCATGCACCCCAAGAAAACTACAATGGATTCCTCAATGGGTCTAGTTTCCAAATTGGGGTCACTTTTGGGGGGTTTCCAATGTTTTGGCACCACAAGACCTCTTCAAACCGGACATGGTGCCTAATAAAAAAGAGGCCTCAAAATCCACTCGGTCCTCCTTTGCTTCGGAGGCCGGTGCTTCAGTCCATTACCGCACTAGGGCCACATGTGGGATATTTCTCTAAACTGCAGAATCTGGGCAATACATATTAAGTTGCGTTTCTCTGATAAATCCAATTGTGTTGTAAAAAAAATGGAATAAAGAGGATTTTCTGACAAAAAAAAATGTAAACTTCACTTCTACTTTGATCTAAATTTCTGTGAAACACCTAAAGGGTTCAGAAACTTTCTACATGCTGTTGTGAATACTTTGAGGGGTCTAGTTTCTAAAATGGGGTGTTTGATAGGGGTTTCTAATATATGGGCCCCTCAAAGCAACTTCAGAACTGAACTGTAACCTAAAAAAATAAATAAATGAGGCAGTACTTCGCTTCTTACATTATACTAATAATGAGCCGTGCCCACCCCGAGATGACCCCAGTTTTGACCGTTTGTATAAACGGAGACCCCTATTAGACCGTTTCAGTGCCCGGTTTTCCCAAGCATTCACCCCCAAGAAGTGTATTTCTATTGATGAGTCCCTGGTACATTTTAAAGGGAGGGTTCAATTCCGCGAGTACCTGCCGGGTAAGAGGGCAAGGTATGGCGTGAAGATGTCTAAGCTGTGCGAGAGTGCATCAGGGTATACCTACAGGTTTAGGATATATGAAGGAAAGGCCACCCCCAAACCAGACTGCATCCTGGACTACAATAAGTACATGGGAGGGATGGACTTGTCAGATCAAATCCTGAAGCCCTACAGCGCCATGCGGTGTGGTATAAGAAGCTGGCCGGGCACATCATACTGATGGCTTTGTACAATGCGTACGTGCTACGTCGATGTGCAGGTCAGACGGGAACTTTCCTGGAATTTAAAGAGGTGATTATCAAGAACCTAATCTTTAGGGACCAAGAAGGGGGGGCACCCAGTACTTCTGTAAGCGGGGCCACACACATCGTACCAGGGCAACACTTTCCAGGAGAAGTTCCCCAAACTGGCAAGAAGGGAAAAAGTCAAAAGAGGTGCAAAGTCTGCTATAAGAGGGCGATAAGGGATGACACAATATATCAATGTGACACGTGTCCCGAATAACCAGAGCTCTGTATGAAAGAGTGTTTTAAAATTTATCATACATCCCTTGGTTTATAATTTACCCCAATTTTACTTACCCTGATGCACTCCGCACAGCTTATCCCCCCTCGTCTTTCCCCTCTGAGCCCTGCTGTGTGCCCAGGCAGCTGATAACAGCCACATGTTTGGTATTGCCATACCCGGGAGAACCCACATTACAGTTTATGGGGTGTAGGTCTCCGGTCAAAATGCTCACTACACCTCTAGATGAATATCTTAAGGGTGTAGTTTTTAAAACGGGGTTACTTCTTGCGGGTTTCAACTGTACTGGTACCTCAGGGGCTTCTGCATACATGACTTCGCACTAGAAAATCCCCAGTAGGCCAAATGGTGGTCCTTTCCTTCTGAGCCCTCCCATGGGCCCAAACGGCAGTTTTTCACCACAAATGGGGTGTTGCGGCACTCAGAACAAATTGCGCAACAGAATGGGGTATTTTGTTTCTTGTGAAAATAAGAAATTTTCAGCCAAAACGACATATTATTTGAAAAAAATAATTTTGTTTTCATTCCCAGCCCAATTCAAATAAGTTCTGTGAAAAAACTATAGGGTCAAAATGGTCACAACACCCATAAATGAATTCCTTGAGGGGTGTAGTTTCCAAAATGGGGTCACTTCTGGTGGGTTTCCATTGCTTTGATACCTCTGGGGCTCTGCAAATGCGACATGACACCCGAAAACCAATCCAGCAAAATCTGGACTCCAAAGAACAAATAGCGCTCCTTTGCTTTTGAGCCCTCCCATGGGCCCAAACAGCAGTTTATCACCACAAATGGGGTATTGCCGCACTCAGGACAAATTGGGCAACAAAATGGAGTATTTTATTTCTTGTGAAAATAAGAATTTTTGAGCTAAAATTACATATTATTGGAAAAAATATATATTTTTTTCATTCCCAGCCCAATTCAAATAAGTTCTGTGAAGAAACTATGGGGTCTAAATGGTCACATTACCCATAAATGAATTCCTTGAGGGGTGTAGTTTCCAAAATGGGGTCACTTCTGAGATTGTTTTCTCGTGAAACATTGGGCTTTATGTCAGTGGTAAAATTTGGTCAATATATTCAGTGTTTCTTTGTGAAAAATTGCAAAATTTAGAGAAAATGTAGAAAAAAATTGGATTTTTCTGAATTTAAATGCATCTGCTTGTAAAACAGATGGTTATACCACCCAAAATAGTTACTAGTTCACATTTCCCATATGTCTACTTTATGTTGGCATCGTTTTTTGAACATTCTTTTATTTTTCTTGGACGTTACAAGGCTTAGAACATAAACAGCAATTTCTCATATTTTTAAGAAAATTTCAAAAGCCTTTTTTTTAAGGTACCTGTTCAGTTCTGAAGTGGCTTTGAGGAGCCTATGTATTAGAAACCCCCATAAAACACCCCATTTTAAAAACTAGACCCCACAAAGTATTCAAAACAGCATTTAGAAAGTTTGTTTTAACCCTTTATGCATTTCACAGGAATTAAAGCAAAGTGGAGGTGAAATTTGCAAATTTAATATTTATTGCTGAATCTCAATTTTATTAAAAAAATTTCTGTAACACAGAAGGTCTTACCAAAGAAACACTACTAAATATGTATTGTCCAGATTATGCAGTTTTTATAAATGTCCCACATGTGGCTCTAGTGTGCTCGTGGACTAAAACACAAGCCCCAGAAGCAAAGAAGCACCTAGTGCATTTTGGGGCCTCTTTTTTTATTAGAATATATTTTAGGCAACATGCTAAGTTTGAAGAGGTGTTGATGTGCCAAAACAGTAGGAATCCCCAAAAAGTGACCCCATTTTGGAAACTACACCCCTCAAGGAATTCATTTATGGTTGTTTTTACCATATTGACCCCAGCATTCACTGTGCCGTGAGCAGATCGGCACAGGCAGGCGCGATGTAGTGACGTCACTACCTATCACCTGTCTGCGATGAGTCACTCACAGGACAGTGCAGAGGAGGAGAAGGATCCTCCCCACATCGGTAGGTAAGTAATTATGTTTTTTTTTTCTATCAGGTACATATGGGGGCATTATACTGGGTATGGGAGTGGGGTCCTATTGTAGCTGCTGAGGGGGCATTATACTGTATGGGACAGCTATGGAGGTTATTATACTGTATGGGGGCATTGTACTGTATGGGACAGCTATGGGGGGCATTATACTGTATGGGGCAGCTATGGGGGCATTATACTGTATGGTGCAGCTATGGGGGGCATTATACTGTATGGTGCAGCTATGGGGGGCATTATACTGTATGGTGCAGCTATGGGGGCATTATACCGTATGGTGCAGCTATGGGGGCATTATACTGTATGGTGCAGCTATGGGGGCATTATACTGTATGGTGCAGCTATGGGGGGCATTATACTGTATGGTGCAGCTATGGGGGCATTATACCGTATGGTGCAGCTATGGGGTGCATTATACTGTATGGTGCAGCTATGGAGGGCATTATACTGTATGGTGCAGCTATGGGGGGCATTATACTGTGGTGGTCAGCTACTGGGGCATTATACTGTGTTGGGGCAGCTATGGGGAGCATTATACTTTGTGGGGGCAGCTATGGGGAGCATTATACTGTGGGGGGCAGCTATGGAGGGCATTATACTGTGTGGTGGATTTATACTGTGGGAGCAGCTATGGGGGCATTATACTGTAGTGGTCAGCTACTGGGGCATTATACAGTGTGGGGGCAGCTATGGGGAGCATTATACTGTGTGGGCAGCTATGGGAAGCATTATACTGTGGTGGTCAGCTATGGGGGCATTATACTGTGTGGGGGGGAGCTATGGGGGGCCATTATACTGTGGGGGCATTCATGGGGTCTGTCGGGCAAGGCAGCTGCCAGGCAGAGTGCTAATATTGCTCTGCCCGGGACTATGGATCTGGGGTTATATATAGAAAGTGACGTCAGGAGATGTGTACCACTACCTGGGAGGAGGGTCCTGTGTGGCACTACCTGGGAGTGGGGGGCTGTGTGGCACTATCTACGGAGGGTACAAAATTTATTGGGGTACAAACCGGGGGCCTAACTTTTATATGGGGGCATAAACAGGGCCTAAAATTTATATGGGGGCACAAAGTGACGATTTTTGGAATTTTACTGCCGCCGTGAGTTTACCCGCAAAGGGGCCCACTAAGTCTGTGTCGCCCAAGGGCCCACATAAACCTGGAGCCGGCCCTGGACCCAGAGGTATCAAAGCAATGGAAACCCACCAGAAGTGACCCCATTTTGGAAACTACACCCCTCAAGAAATTCATTTATGGGTGTTGTGACCATTTAGACCCCACAGTTTTTTCACAGAATTTATTTGAATTGGGCTGTGAATTAAAAAAAAATGACATTTTTTCCAATGAGATGTCGTTTTGGCTCAAAATGTCAAATTTTCACAAGGAATAAAATACCCCATTTTGTTGCCCAATTTGTCCTAAGTGCGGCAATATCCCATTTGTGGTGATATATTGCCATTTGGGCCCATGGGAGGGCTCAGAAGGAAAGAACCACCATTTGGCCTACTGGGGATTTTCTGGTGCTAAGTCATGTATGCAGAAGCCCCTGAGGTACCAGTACAGTTGAAATCCCTGAGAAGTGAACCCATTTTAAAAACAACACCCCTTAAGGCATTCATCTAGAGGTTTAGTGAGCATTTTGACCGGAGATATACACCCCATAAACTGTAATGTGGGTTCTCCCGGGTATGGCAATAAACTCAATGTGGCTGTTAACAGCTGCCTGGGCACGCAGTAGGGCTCAGAAGGGAAAGATGACGGGGATAAGCTGTGCGGAGTGCATCAGGGGAAGTAAAACTGGGGTAAATTATAAATCAAGGGATTATGATACATTTTAAAACACTCTTTCATACAGAGCCCTGGTTTTTCGGGACACGTGTCACATTGATATATTGTGTCTTTCCTTATCCCCCTCTTATAGCAGACTTTGCACCTCTTTTGACTTTTTCCCTTCTTGCCAGTTTGGGGAACTTCTCCTGGAAAGTGTTGCCCTGGTACGATGCGTGTGGCCTCACTTCCACACTGGGTGCCCCCCCCCCCCCTTCTTGGTCCCTAAAGATTAGGTTCTTGATAACCACCTCTTGAAATTCCAGGAAAGTTCCCGTCTGGCCTGCACATCGACGTAGCACGTACGCATTGTACAATGCCATCTGTATGATTTGAACGGCCAGCTTCTTATACCACACCGCATGGCGCTGTAGGGTTTCAGGACTTGAACTGACAAGTCCACCACTCCCATGTACCTATTGTAAACCAGAATGCAGTCTGGTTTGGGGGTCTCTGTACTGGTACCTCGTACAGGTACATAGGTACTGGTGTGGCCATGTATTGTTGTCAATACAAGGACATCTCTCTTGTCCTTGTACTTGAAACACAATATGTTGCTGCTGGAATGTGCCCTGCTCTCACCCCTTCTGAGTGTTTGTCCAAGCAGAGTCTTAGGGAGGCCTCTCAGATTTCTTCTAGCAGTGCCACATGCCGCAGTACTTCTGAAAGCGAGGCACTTGAAGAGTGGGACGCTGGTATAAAAATGATCTTTGTAGAGGTGGTAATCCTGGTCCAGCAGTGGGTGTACCAAATTCCACACAATTTTTGAGTTAATCCCCAGTAAGGGGGTGCATTCTGGGGGCTGAATACTGCTGTCCTTCCCATTTATATATTCTAAATTTGTATGTATACCCTGATGCACTCTCGCACAGCTTATACATTTTCACGCCATACCTTGCCCTCTTACTCGGCAGGTACTGGTGGAATTGAAACCTCCCTTTAAAATGTACCAAGGACTCCTCAACAGAAATACACTTCTCGGGGGTGTATGCTTGGGAAAACCGGGCACTGAAACGGTCTAATAGGGGTCTCTGTTTATACAAACAGTCAAAACTGGGGTCGTCTTGGGGTTGGCACTGCTCATTGTCAGTATAATGTAAGAAGCTAAGTATTGCCTCATTTTTATTATTTTTTAGGTTCCAGTTCAGTTCTGAAGTTGCTTTGAGGGGCCTATATATTAGAAACCCCTATTAAACACCCCATTTTAGAAACTAGACCCCTCAAAGTATTCACAACAGCATATAGAAAGTTTATTAACCCTTTAGTTGTTTCACAGTAATTTAGAGCAAAGTAGAGGTGAAATTTACATATTTTAATTTTTTGTCAGAAAATCCTTTTTATTCCATTTTTTTTTCTGTAAATCAGAAGGTTCTACCAGAGAAATGCAACTCAATACGTATTGCCCAGATTCTGCAGTTTTGAGAAATATCCCACATGTGGCCCTAGTGCGGTAATGGACTGAAGCACCGGCCTCCGAAGCAAAGGAGCACCTAGTTTTGAGGCCTCCTTTTTATTAGGCACCATGTCCGGTTTGAAGATGTCTTTTGGTGCCAAAACAGTGGAAACCCCCTAAAAGTGACCCTATTTTGGAAACTAGACCCCTTGAGGAAATCATTGTAGTTTTCATGGAGTGCATGCGACTTTTTGATCAGTTTTTATTCTATTTTTAAGAGGCATTGTGACTAAAAAACAGTAATTCTACTATTGATTTTTTGTTCTATTTTTTTTTTTTTCTAGCATTCACCGTGCGCTATAAATGACATACTCACTTTATTCTGCGTGGCGATACGATTACGACGATACCATATGTTTAGAGTTTCTTATGTCTTATGGCGTTTGCGCAATAAAAAACTTTTTGTAAAAAATAATTTACTTTTTGTGTTCCCTTATTCTAAGAGCCATAATGTCCGTGGCTGCGGGCTGTCAGCTCCAATCCCCTCCTGACAGCCGCAGCCACGAGTCGGCAAACGCTGGGCCCAGCCTCCTCCTCAGGAGAAACAAGCGCTAGCTTCCACTCACCTCAGCGGGATTCTGTAGGGTGCGCGTGCATGCTCATGCCCGCTCTTAAAGGGGTAGCGCGCGTCCCGGACTTTTGATGAACTTTGACCCGTGAGTACACTGGATTATAAGAGGGGTCCAGCCCCCTGCTTCAATGCCTGAGCGTTGTTGTTGTTTCCTAGTTTGTCTATGTGATGGCCTCCTAGTGTGTTTCCTGTTACTGTACCTGTTCCAGTTCCTGTTCCTTGCATTCTATACCATTCTGGTCGAGCACTGTGCTGTACCAAAGTCATGTCATGCTGTATTCCACACCTGACCTGCTTCACCTTGCCTGACGTCTTCCTGCTGCCTAGTCCTAGCCGAACCTGCTGCTGTCTGAGCTGCCACTGGTACCTATACGAACTATAGACATTCACCTGCGCCCTGTTGGCCAGCTGCCTTACCGCCAAGGCGGTACGGCCCAGTGGGTCCACAGACCCTTCGTGACAGTACGCTCAGGCCATGGACCCCGCTGGTCGATTTAAGACTATGACGACGTCTCAAGAGATGCGAGCGGATATGCTAGACCTCCGCGCTCAACAGGACCAACTCCTCCAGGCGTTGAACATTCTTGCACGTCGGCAGGAGGCACAAGCTACTGTTCCTCCTACTACACCTACTGGCAATGTTGATCCTCAGACTACACTTCTTGGCAGTGTTGACCTGCGTGTTTCTTTGCCACTTCCTGACCGCTATGATGGAGAAGCAAGTACCTGTCATGGATTTCTGAATCAGTGCCAGATCCACTTCAGCCTGTACGCTAGGACATTTTCGTCTGATGGCGCAAGGGTCGCTTTTATCATCTCTCTCCTCACTGGCAAGGCTCTTGCATGGGCGAACCCTATCTGGGAGGGACAAGGACCAGAGACCTGTGACTTCCCTGCCTTCCTCCAGACTTTTCGCATGGTGTTTGAGGAGCCTGGATGGGACTCATCTGTAGCGGCCTCTTTGATTTACCTACGCTAAGAAGACACCTCCGTGAGTGAGTACGCCATCCACTACCGCACCCTGGCGGGAGAGCTGTTATGGAACAATGAGGATCCAGTGTCTGCATTCTGGCATGAACTGGCTTCTAGAATTAAGGACGAACTTGCCGCTCGGGATCTGCCGTCTACCCTGGATGACCTCATCCTTCTGTCTGCCCGGATAGATATACGGATCCGAGAACACCTCCAAGAGGTTCGACGGGAGGGAGTCCTTCCAAGCCTGGCTCCTACTTTGCAGAAACCCCTGCTCTCCTCAGATGTTGATCCTCCTAAGGAGTCGATAATAATGGACCAGTGTAAGTTATCCACCCAGGAGAGACAACGCAGACGCACGTCTGTACTCTGTCTTTATTGCGGCCTCGGTAGCCATCTCGTGCGCCTTTGTCCCCAAAGATCCCAAAACCTAGGGTTGCTAGTAGTGACAACCTTGGGTAAGAATGGACTTCCGTCTAAATTGTCCATACCTGTGACCATAGTATGGGGTGAGAGAACGCATCAGGTCTCTGCGTATCTGGTCTCTGGATCCGCTGCTAATTTCATCCGTAGAGACCTGGTGGACCTTCTGCAATTACCCACCACCCCTCTGGAGAACCTGTTGACAGTTGCTTCAGTAAATGGACTACCTCTGCCAGACCGAGTTATAGCTGTGACCAAGCTGCTGAGGCTCCAAGTGGGAGCCCTTCACGCCGAACTTCTGTCTTTCTATGTGCTATCCAGGGCTGTTGACCCTGTGTTGCTGGGCCTGCCTTGGCTCCGACTGCATGCCCCAGTCCTGGACTGGAATTCTGGAGAGGTTCTCCAGTGGGGCCCTGAGTGTCAAGGTCGTTGCCTGGTGCAGATTCGTTCGGCTCAGCCTTCGCTGCCTCGGTCATTGGCAGGATTGCCGAGTCATTATGCTGCCTTTTCGGACGTGTTCAGGAAAGAGTGAGGCGGAGACATTGCCTCCACATTGGGCGTATGACTGCCCTATTGAGCTGATTCCTGGTGCATCTCTTCCCCGTGGTAGGGTATATCCTCTCTCCTTGCCAGAGACTATGTCCATGTCCGTCTAGGGTGAAAGAGAACTTGGAGAGGGGCTTTATACGAAAGTCTTCCTCCCCGGCAGGAGCAGAGTTCTTCTTTGTCAAAAGAAAGATGGCTCTCTTCGTCCTTGTATCGACTACCGAGGTCTCAACAAGCTCACGGTGAAGAATAAATATCCGTTGCAACTGATTTCTGAACTGTTTGATCGTATTAAGATTTTTTCTAAACTAGACCTGCGTGGGGCTTACAACCTAGCCAAGATTCACCAGGGTGATGAATGGAAGACTGCATTTAACACCCATGATGGACACTATGAGTAACTAGTAATGCCCTTCGGCCTGTGTAATACTCCCGCGGTCTTCCAAGTGTTTGTAAATGACATTTTCCGTGACCTCCTCTATGTTTGTGTTGTGGTCTACCTTGATGACATCTTGATTTTTTCTCCAGATCCTATAACGCATCAGAGACATGTCTGTCAAGTTCTGCTACGGTTAAGAGAGAATCGTCTGTACGCCAAGTTGGAGAAGTGCGTGTTTGACAGAGATGCTCTACCCTTCCTGGGCTACATCGTCTCGAATCGAGGTCTCGAGATGGATACTGAGAAAGTAAAGTCTGTTCTGGAATGGCCACTTCCTCAAGGGTTGAGGGCCATACAGCCCTTTTTGGGATTCGCTAATTTTTACAGGAAGTTTATTCCAAACTTCTCCCATCTCTAACCTCACTAAGAAGGGTATGAACGCCAAGGTGTGGACTCCCAAGGCAGAGTCTGCATTTAATAGCCTGAAGAGTGCCTTCACGTCAGCCTCTATCCTCCATCATCCGGATGTCTCTCTGCAGTTCTCGTTGGAGGTGGACGCATCTTCTGTCGGTGCTGGTGCACTCCTGTTCCAGAGAGGTCCCAAGGGCAAGTCAAGGGTATGTGGTTATTTCTCTAAGCTCTTCTCTTCCGCAGAACGCAACTACTCGATTGGGGATCGGGAGTTACTGGCCATCAAATTAGCCCTGGAGGAGTGGAGACATCTCCTAGAGGGCGCAGCTCATCCGATCCTAATTTTTACAGACCACAAGAATCTGACCTACCTCCAGACGTCCCAACGGCTGAACCCTCGTCAGGCCAGGTGGTCACTGTTCTTTACAAGGTTCCAGTTTGAGCTCCATTATCGCCCGGCCGACAAGAATGTGAGGGCCGATGCCTTGTCCAAGTCTTTCGGGACGGAAGACACATGGAGAGTCCACAGAATACTATTGATCCGTCTTGCATTATCTCTGTCAATCCCCTGCAAGTTGGGGACATTCCTCCATGGAGGACTTTTGTGCGCCTGGCTGATCGTGGAAGAATCCTCCGCTGGGGACATTCATCTAGACTTGCAGGTCACGCGGGGGTCCGTAAGACCCGGGATCTGATTGCTCATCATTTCTGGTGGCCCAAGCTGCCCAAGGACATTATGGACTTCGTTTCTTCCTGTTCTGTATGTGCAACCAACAAGGCTGCTCACTCCAGACCTGCTGGTCTGCTCCAGCCATTGCCTGTACCCAATGCTCCCTGGCAGCATATAGCTATGGACTTTATTATGGATCTGCCTCTCTCTGCTGGATGCATTGCTGTCTGGGTGGTGGTGGATCAATTTTCGAAGATGGCCCACTCCGTTCCTCTGACCAGTTTTCCTTCTGCTCCTCAGCTGGCCAAGCAGTTCATCCAACACGTCTTTTGCCTGCACGGCTTTCCGCAGCATATTGTGTCTGATCGAGGGGTTCAGTTTACCTCGAAGTTCTGGAGAGCCCTTTGCGGATTCCTCGTGTGAAGTTGGACTTTTCATCAGCCTACCATCCTCAGTCCAATGGCCAGGTCGAGAGGATCAATCAGATCTTGGAGAACTACCTACGCCACTTCATTTCCAAGCAGCATGATGACTGGGTGCAGTTGCTCCCATGGGCTGAATTCTCCTACAATAATCACACCAGCGAGTCCACAAGGAATACACCGTTCTTCATTGTCTACGGCCAACACCCACGAATTTCTCTCCCGGTGCCGATACTTCCGAGGTTCCAGCGGCTGACTCTGCTTTTAGAGACTTCCTACAGATCTGGCAGCAGACTCGATCCTCCATCCTAATGGCAGTCGACCGCATGAAACGGAAGGCTGACACAAGGAGAAGAAACCCTTCTGTTTCTTCCTGGCACGAGGGTCTGGCTGTCTTCCAGGAATATCCGACTAAGGGTGCCATCATGCAAATTTGATCCCAGGTTCATCGGACCCTTCGAGATCCTACAGCAGATCAACCCTGTCGCCTATAAGCTTCGGCTGCCTCCTACCCTCAACTCCTTCCATGTCTCCCTCATGAAGCCGGTGGTTCTGAACCGCTACACCAAGATTCCTAGCCCTGTGGTTGCCTCCAGTGGCCCTTCAGACACCTTTGAGGTCCAGGAGACACCAGGACACCAAAAAAGTGAGTGGAAGGACTTTTTATTTGGTGGATTGGAGGGGGTTTGGTCCTGAAGAAAGGTCTTGGGAGCCAGAGGAGAACCCCAATGCTCCTACTCTTCTGAAGAAGTTTCTCTCTTGCTCTGGTCTCAAGAAGAGGGGGCGTAAGAGCGGGGATACTGTAATGTCCGTGGCTGTGGGCTGTCAGCTCCAATCCCCTCCTGACAGCCGCAGCCACGAGTCGGCAAGCGCTGGCCCCAGCCTCCTCCTCAGGAGATGCCAGCGCTCGCTTCCACTCACCTCAGCCGGATCCCGTAGGGTGCGCGTGCAAGTTCATGCCCGCTCTTAAAGGGGCAGCGCGCGTACCAGACTTTTGATTAACTTTGACCCGTGAGTACCCTGGACTATAAGAGGGGTCCAGCTCCCTGCTTCTATGCCTGAGCGTTGTTGATGTTTCCTAGTTTGTCTATGTGATGGCCTCCTAGTGTGTTTCCTGTTCCTGTACCTGTTCCAGTTCCTTGCATTCCATACCATCCTGGTCGTGCACTGTGCTGTGCCAAAGTCATGTCGTGCTGTATTCCACGCCTGACGTCTTCCTGCTGCCTAGTCCTAGCCGAGTCTGCCCTGCTGCTGTCCGAGCCGCCACAAGTACCTATACGAACTATAGACATTAACCTGCGCCCTGTTGGCCAGCTGCCTTACCGCCAAGGCGGTACGGCCCAGTGGGTCCACAGACCCTTCGTGACAGCCATAACTTTTTTTATTTTTCCATCAAGAATGCTGTGCGAGGAATTGTTTTTTGCGTAACGAACTGTAGTTTCGATCAGTACCATTTTTAGGTAGATGCGACTTTTGATCTCTTTTTATTCCATTTTTTGGGAGGTGAAGTGACCAAACAATTGTGATACTGGTATGGTTTATTATTATTTTGTTTTATGTCGTTCACCGCGCAGGATAAATAACGAAATAATTTTGTAGTTCAGGCCATTAGGGATGCGGCTATACCAATTATGTATAGTTTATTTATTTATTTTTATTAATAATAAAGGACTGATAAGGGAAAAAAGGGGATTTTTACTTTTAAAACTTTTATTTTATTATTTTTTACACAACTGTTTTTTACTTTATTACTTTGTCCCACTAGGGGACTTGAGGGCAGGAGGCCCTGATCGCAATTCGAATACACTGCACTACGGGCCGTCGATGGTGGTTTAACCCCTAAAATGCCGCGGTCGCAATTGAACGCGGCTTTTAAGGGGTTAATCAGCAGGGACACAGCGATCGGTCCCCGCTATGGGAGCTGCGGCAAACGCTGTACAAGACAGCAGCTGTCACAGCTCCTGTATGTGTTCGGGAAGACGGCAGAGATGGCCGTTCCTCCCGTGACGTACTATTCCATCATGGAGCGCGAACGGGATGGTTACCATGACGGAATAGTACGTCACAGAGCGCGAAGGGGTTAAACGAGCTGTGATTCAGTGATAGGCAAGACATTATTAGAACACCTTTTTTAGTACCCACATTTAAAAAGGTTTTCCAGTCTTTAAAAATTGTGTGCGAATAGTTTAACTGCAGTAAGATTAGTCATTTACTAATTGTCACAGGGAAAGTAGAATAAGACTGTGTTCACATCAGCGTTGTCTCTCTGTTGAGGGGTTCCATCGGAGCTTTCCATTGGGGGAACCCCTCAACGGAAAGGCAAACAGAAACCTTAGCTTCCGTTTGCAACACCATTGATCTCAATGGTGATGGATACTTTGCTAATGGTTTCCGTTTTATTGCTGATATTCTCCTTCATTAACACTGGCCAATTATCATTACAATTGAACAGAAATGAGCGAAACATAATTAACGAGTGTAAATGGGCCTTTAAGAGTCCACGATTTGCGCATCGCAGCTTGTACAAGCGAAGCAGTTTCAAAGTGGTTAACCTGTAAAGGGCTGATCGGTAAAAAACTGCATCACAAAACTGATGCCATTTACGGGTCAATTCACATGCGTTTTTGCTGAGCGGTAGGTTCACATGATACACTAGTACCCTGCAACCGCATCATGCATGGGCACCCTAATGGGAGCACAATTAGGCTCAGTGCCAAGGCCCTTGCAGCAGCATAGAGAACATTATACAGCAGTACTGAGCAGTGTAGCTGTGAGGTAAGACAGCAAAACACTTAATAGAAGCTCCTCCTCCTGAGTGTTCAGTGCATGAAGCAAGTGGGCAAAACGGAGAAAGAGGCGTTTTCTGTAATAAGATTAATTACAAATTTGTATATGCTTGTATTATTGATTTATGGGGAAAAAAATTATAGTACGATTACACTTTCTGGAAATGTATTCTTCACTGCACATATGGCTCAATTACCACATGTGTACAACAGAGTGAGCCAGAGAACCATTTTCTTTATTCACCACAACTTGCATTAATCACTTGAGATGCAAAACGGAGAATAATATGCTCTTCCTGTAGGACGGATTATAGCTCTTTAGAATTCTAGCATGTTTTACATGACAATGCTCTTGTAGCTCATGTCAGGATCCAAAGTTATCCACAGAGGTCCAGTAGGTAGAGATGCTCACAAACAATGTCAGCATTACTTTGCAATCAAGAATAAATGTAAATGTCTACACAGTAAAAAAATAATTAACATATGACGTTGGTCACCATTTCCCATGTCATAGTGGTCTTATCATTTTGTCCACTTTTCCATTTGTTATGAAGCAGGCTCCTTTTCATCATACTCCATTTTCCCAGGAACAGAATTAGAAATCATTGCTGGCAAACGATCTCCCCACTCACATTTTCTAGCACACCGGTAGAGGTCCCTAGGAAAACAAAAAAATCACTAATTTAAGCAGTATAGCTTTAAAACCATTTAGGATTCACATATAGAAAAAAAAAACTTCCTCTAGTATGCAGATTCTTATTGGTTGGCTTGCACAATAGCAGTGATCACTCCAGCTACTTATAGACATAACAAGTTATTCTTGACAATGATCCTTTGGTATTAAAAGCAATAGTTGTTATTGTTGCCGACATAATGATATTTTGGCACTCTCAATGAGGACCCAAAAATAAAAAAATGTAAATGGAGGGGACAAACAATATATACATCAATGTCCATTTATCTATTTAGCTGTTAAACATACTTTCCATGTCTTTTGGCTGTGATGATATGATGGTGCAATTTTCCATCAGAGCAGCAAGTGTTACAGTGGACATGGCGTGGTCTGCATAGCACAGGTCCAACCATACGCGGCCAGTCGCGGTTATTTTCACCCACAGGGCCACGTGAGAATATTACGAAGGAAAATTTCTCCCAGTGCGTGGATCGGTTCTGTCACAAAGAACACATCATAAAAGTAGGCAATAATTAGTAGAAAATTACTTAAATATCACCAAGATAAATGACACACTGCTCTCACCCAGCTAAATTTCAGTGGTTGATACGGTTGTACAAAATTACAGGGTATCTGGGAGCTTCCTGCAAGTTTTGGACATTCCAGCTGATGTGGGCACTAGCAACAGAAAAAAGCGATTAGTAAATAATGTTTCTTCTGGCATTGGGTACAGATCACTTATAAATACATGGGATCAAAAAGGCTCAAAACGTAATACCATGTTAGAGGAAAAATAGAAAATAGGTCTATACAAAGTGTATGCCGCGTGTACTGGGCTTATGAATTATGATGCCCGTTTATGCTCATCTTACATTTTCCTTCTTCTGGTGACAGCAGTTTCTGCTTACAGGGTGATTAGGAAGCACTTCTGTCTTCATGAAAAGTAACCACTTAGGTATCAGAATTTTTACAGCAGTGTCTCAATACAAAAATAATGCATTTTCTAATATTTTTGTAAGCTTTAAAATTTGGTTGCATGTTGCACAAGGTTTAATTGGTTTTTCCATCACAGACAGTGATGGGATACACGCCCACGAGCCTGAGAATGAAGGACTGCAACGCTGGTTTGGGGCTGCAGCGCTTGTTTAACGAAGGAATACAGCTCTTCATTCGAAGGATCAGGGAAGCCAGACTCACACCAATCAGAAAGTGATGGCACATTCTACTTTCTGTGTTGGGAAAACCACTTTAAATTGAGTTTTAAAGTAGAAGTTGTAAACAAAGACTTGAAGCCGATCATGGAACTGGTGGCACGAGAGAGGCATTGCATTTGAAGTAGGAAGGTGAGAAAATTATTATTTGCTAATTTAACCCTTTTCCAACTTTATTTTAATTTTTCTGAAGCCTGAAGAGCTACGTTAAAGAGGCTCTGTCACCAGATTTTGCAACCCCTATCTGCTATTGCAGCAGATAGGCGCTGCAATTTAGATAAGAGTAACGTTTTTATTTTTAAAAAACGAGCATTTTTGCCCAAGTTATGACCATTTTTGTATTTATGCAAATGAGGCTTGCAAAAGTACAACTGGGCGTGTTTACAGTAAAAGTCCAACTGGGCGTGTATTATGTGCGGACATCGGGGCGTTTTTAATTCTTTTACTAGCTGGGCGTTAGGAATGGGAGTGTATGATGCTGACGAATCAGCATCATCCACTTCTGTTCGTTAACACCCAGCTTCTGGCAGTGCAGACACACAGCGTGTTCTCGAGAGATCACGCTGTGACGTCCCTCACTTCCTGCCCCAGGTCCTGCATCGTGTCGGTCACATCGGCACCAGAGGCTACAGTTGATTCTGCAGCAGCATCAGCGTTTGCAGGTAAGTAGCTACATCGACTTACCTGAAAACGCCGATGCTGCTGCAGAATCAAATGTAGCCTCTGGTGCCGATGTGTCCTCGCTCGTCCGACACGATGCAGGACCTGGGGCAGGAAGTGAGTGACGTCACAGCGTGATCTCTCTAGAACACGCTGTGTCTGCACTGTCAGAAGCTGGGCGTTCTGAAGAGAAGTGAATGATACTTCTCGTCACAACGCCCAGCTAGTAAAAGAAGTAAAAACGCCCAGATGTAACGAACACAATACACGCCCAGTTGTACTTTTACTTTAAACACGCCCAGTTGGACTTTAGCAAGCCTCATTTGCATAAATACAAAAATGGTCATAACTTGGCCAAAAATGCTCGTTTTTTAAAAATAAAAACGTTACTGTAATCTACATTGCAGCGCCGATCTGCTGCAATAGCAGATAGGGGTTGCAAAATCTGGTGACAGAGCCTCTTTAAACCAGCTTTGAGAAGACAGACATAAATAGGAGCAGCTAACTTTATTAATTAAAGTCTAAATTCACTTGAAAAAAAACCAAAAAAACATACACTTTTCTGTATTCGAATACAATAAATATCTTCCCCTAGTGCATTTACTCCTCACATCCTCCCTTCTTAATGTTCTGATGCCTCCTTCTACTCCTGACCAAAAGCGGCCATGGGGCCCTAGCCTTGTACAGTAGCACCTTGTTAGCTAGTATTTTATATGTGGAGATTGGTAGGAGGGTCACATATAAAATTCTAATATCCACATGTTTCATAAGGAATTTTGTTTGGAAGACAAAATGATGCATCCAGATGTTAGTTTAAAGTCTATAGTAAAATATGAGAGAACCTACATACACAGCATTTTGGTTATAAACAGTTTTTAGAAATTTTGTGGTCAGTGGCGTTTTTATCAAAACACAGCATGCTCTAGGTATAGTGATAGTGTTTTGTCAGTCATTTTTCTTTATAGAACTTCAAAAAAGCTTGCACACGTATAAAATGACACTAAATATATATGGCCTGCAAAAAAAAAAAAGGTCATTTTTTTTTTCATGCCGTTTAAAAACGCCGGACAAAAAGCCGTTTACCCTGTATGAATGGATTGTCCGATACATTCTAAATGTATGCTAATAAAATATTCTATTGTATAGTGTAAAAAACGATTTAGTGGTACAGAAGCAAACTCTATTTTGTATCCATTTAAGAAAACTTTGTGCCGAAAGAAAAGCAGTCCCACTCCCCTTCTGGGCTAACTTGGTTGGGGACTGCCCTTCATGTAGTACTGGACTTGTTGGAGTTGGCTTTGCAAGCCTGGGAACGAGGGCACCAGGAGGGGCGTGGTCTGAGTGACTGCTTCATACTCAGGTCTTGAGAGTTCTACTTTTGGTAAGCAGGCAGCGGATTTGCAAAGCTGCGAAAGGAGTGGAATCGAGTCCTTCCCTTTTTTTTGCATTGGCTGAGCCAGCAGACCTGTTTTGGGGAAGGTGAGAGCTCTTACCACCTGTGGCCTCAGCAGGCACTAAATAGGCGAGATACTGAGAAGGGGAGAGGCGTCAGGGACTATTTGGAGGCTGAATCCGCTACAAGCATTTCAGCCAGAGTCCAGCGAATGACTACAGAAAGTGCCAAAGAACATGCCATCATTCTGGCCCCACATAGGTGTCACAAAACAACGCTCATTCCGTACTTACCTGGGCAGACGGTTTTAGAGATGGGGCAGGAGCTCCATCTACTGGCTGGAACGCGAGGATACATGCAAAATACAATCTGGAACTCCCTCTAGTGCCTGTATTGTGCTGCACCCAGGCACTTATTAGCTTCCTGTCCCAACAAGTCAGGAAACTCCAGAACCTAGACAAGGAAGGAGAGCTTGTTCCAGGTCCTCTGTGCTTCTCTCCTGTACAGAAAAAAGAAACATCGTGCTTCACTATCCCAGTGCTCCTGCACACACCCGTAGGTATTAAACACATCTGTGCCTTCCTAGACTCTGGAGCTGACGGAAACTTTATCTCCTCAGGTCTTGTATCGGAGTGAAAATTCCCATGAAATTCCTTCCTGGTCCCTTATTCCTGATGGGCATCGATGGGAAACGGGTACCAGATGGGGCTATCCAGGCCCATACCAAATAACTCTTCATGAATGTGGGAGTCCTGCATCATGAATTTATTGACTTTGTGATCCCTAAAACCATTAATACAGTTATCTTGGGATTACCATGGTTGCAAAGTCACACCCCACATATCGATTGGCAAACAGGGGAAAGTGTATCTTGGAGTTCTAAGTGTCACTCGTCCTGTTTGAAGAAGGTGACACCCCTCAGACAACGGATTCCTCTGTGCACCTCTAAGCTTGTGGGTATCATCTCTCCGCAGTACTCTTCCTTCACGGATGTCTTCAGCAAGTCTCAAGCAGAGCAACTTCCTCCCCATCGACCCTGGGACTGCGCTATCGACTTGCTACCCAATAGAACTCCTCCTTGTGGGCGGACCTACCCTCTCTCGCTACCCAAAACTCAAGCGATGTCTGAATATATCCAGGACAATCTTGAACAGGGGTTTGTCCGGCATTCCTCATCTCCAGCTGGAGCGGGGGTTTTTCTTAGTGGAAAAAAAGGCGGTGGTCTACGACCATGTATTGACTATCGAGGATTGAACGAGATCACGGTGAAGAATAAGTATCTGCTCCCTCTGATTTCCGAGTTATTTGACCAGATACGTGGTGCAACAGTGTTCACAAAGCTCGATCTGTGAGTTACTTACAATCTCATCTGCATCAAGCCTGGAGATTAATGGAAGACGGCCTTTAACACCAGGGATGGCCATTATGAGAACTTAGTCATGCACTTCGGCCTGAGTAATGCACCCGCAGTGTTCCAGAGTTTCATAAATGAGATTTTTCGGGACATGCTGTACCACTTCGTTGTCATTTATCTGGGTGACATCTTGATCTTTTTCCGTTCACTTTTGGATCACCGCAACCACATTTGCCATGTCCTAACCAGACTGAGAGACAATAAACTTTATTGTAAACTGGAGAAGTGTCTCTTCGAGCAGTCCTCGGTTCCGTTTCTGGGATACATTCTGTCGGGCACCAGACTCAAGATGGATCTAGTCATGGTCCAGGCTTTTCAAGACTGGCCGCAACCCACTGGGCTAAAGGCCGTTCAGGTTCGTGGCGTTTGCCAGCTATTACCGGCGGTTTATTAAGGGATTCTCCTTCTTGATAGCCCCGATTACAGCCCTCACCCGTAAGTCGGCCGATCCCAAACAGTGGACTTCAGAGGCCAATCAAGCCTTCAATCAGTTGAAAGCAGAGTTCTTCTCCCCTCCAATCCTCAACCAGCCTGACACATCTCTTCCCTTATTCCTGGAAGTGGATGCCTCCTCATTTGCTCTGGGAGCTGGTCTGTCCCAACGGCAGGTTTCGGGAATAATGCACTCCTGCGGGTTCTTTTCCAGTAGGTTCTCTCCCATGGAGAAGAATTATGGGATCGGGGACAAAGAACTCCTAGCCATCAAGCTTGCTTTGGAGAAATGGAGGCACCTACTGGAAGGAGCCTCACATCCTGTTATGATTTATACCGATCATAAGAATCTCCTGTACCTAGACTCCGCTCGACGTCTGAACCCCCACCAAGCCAGATGGTCATTGGTATCTCGCAGTTCAATCTACTCATCATTTATCGCCCGGGTTCCAAGAACTTCAAGGTGGATGCACTCTCCTGCTCCTTTGATGCCTTAGACCGGGAGGTACATTATGAGCCGGAGCTTATAATTGACCCAAAAGGATTGTCCTGGCAGCTACATCCTCCTCCTGGTAAAGCCATGGTGCCTTCTAAGTCTCGGACTAGACTTCTCTCTTGGGCCCACAGTTCCCGATTCTCCGGACATGCAGGAGTCAAGAAGATGTTCGAGCTACTATCCAGAGATTACTGGTGGCCCACTTTCTCCCGGAATGTCAGTGACTTTGTGTCAGCCGGTTAGATGTGCGGCCAACATAAAATCGTACCCAGGCGCCTGTTGGTTTACTTCATCCGCTCCCTGTATCAGAAAAACCATGGACCCACATCTCAATGGATTTTGTTACCGATCTCCCACCATCTAAAGGGTACAATAACATCTGAGTCGTGGTAGACAAATTCTTCAAAATGGCGCATTTCACCCCTTTGAAAGGCTTACCATCAGCGGCTGTCCTGGCTTCTATTTTTATCAGAGACATTTTCCGCATTCACGGCTGCCCTCAAGAGGTCGTGTCTGACCGAGGGACCCAATTTACGTCACGGTTCTGGCAAGCTCTCTGTAAAATAATGGAAGTTAAGCTCAATTTCTCTACAGCCTACAACCCACAGTCCAATGGACAGACAGAGAGGGTAAACCAAGATCTTGAGAAATTTATAAAACTTTACCTCTCTCCGGCTCAAGACAACTGGGTAGACCTCCTACCATGCACAGAGTTCGCACATAACAATCTGTTCAACGAATCGTCATCGGAGTCCCCATTCTTCATCAACTATGGAAAGCATCCACACCTTCCCACTCTTCCTGTCTCTGATGTCCCAGCTATCGATTCCTGCAACCGAGAATTCTCGGTCATCTGGTCTCAGGTAAAGGCAAGTCTTCAGAAAGCATCTGCCAGGTACAAATCCCAGACGGATAAAAGGAGACGCAAAGTTCTGAGATGGGGACCAGGGGACCAAGTCCGGTTGTCCACTCGTTTTATTAGACTCAGAGTACCAAGTATGACGTTTGCCCCACGTTATATCCCAAGTAATAAACCCAGCAGCCTAAAGGGGATCTTGCGCTTTCTCGTTAATTGGAAAGGCTACGGTCCTGAAGAGCGCTGTTGGATCAAATATTCGGACCTACATGCCCCTCAACTTTTAAAGAAGTTTCATAAGAAGTTTCCCCACAAACCGGTTTTGGAGTGTCCAGAGCCCACCCCTAAGGAGGGGGGTATTGTCACAAAACAACGCTCAGTCCGTACTTACCTGGGCAGATGGTTTCAGAGACGGGGAAGGAGCTCCCTCTAGTGGCTGGAATGCGAGGATACATGCCGGAGCTCCCTCTAGTGGCTGGAATGCAAAATACAATCTGGAACTCCTTCTAGTGGCTAGTACATGGCATTACCTAAATTCTGGTAAAATCTACCCTGATGTCACATGACGCCTAACTATAGGACAGCCCATATAAGCCAGGTGCAAGAGTATCAGGTCATTTCTACCTAGCTCCAGAATTGTACTATACCTGATCTGACTTCCTGTGTTACGACTTCTGCTTGTATCTCTGACCTCTGCATCTGTGCCTGTGACCCTGACCATGGCTATTCCAGACCACGCTACTGTATCCTGTTTCTGTACTGCATCCATGGTAATATCTGCACGGTTCAAGGCCGCTTCTTTTAAGGGATGCAATCTGCAAATTCCCCGCACCGAAGTCCAAACAGCCTTGCGGCGGTCCTTGGTGAAAACTGGGGGATCTGTTCGTATCGAACCTCAGTGCTTTTAAGCGCTACTAGAAGCTGGCGAAAAGGAATCCAATCCTCCCTGCCCGGTTCGTGACACTAGGGTTACCTTGCAGATCTACTTTTCTACATTTATTTTCTTGAGATTTGCAAGGCTCTCAGCTATTTGTGTGGGGGACTTGCCAGAAATTATACCCTGATGGAGCAAGGATGCTTGGAGTCCGAGAGCCCACCCTCGATCAGAGCCCATCCCTCTTGGTGGAGGGAAGGCTGACGGGGTTGGGGAAACAGGACCGGGCAGTCCTTGCTCATTTGTGTGGTCTGTCATGTAGTAGGTCCACAGAGGAAGAATCCTCAGTCAGTCCTGGGTCTGTAGTGACAGTTTGCCCAGCATATTAATAATAATAGACTTCGACCAACCCACTCTGATTCGGGATGCGGTGGGGCCTGGGTGGAGGGCACTGTGGGAATGGGTTTACTGACGAGTTGTCTAAGCCTTAAGCAGATGGAGCAAAGGGGTTCGAATTGACCAGACGTGGCGGGTGACAGCTGGTGCAGCAGGTCCGCCAGGCGTGGCGGATGACAGCAGGTTGCACCATACATGGCGGATGACAACAGGTGCACCAGGTTGCGCCAGATGTAGCAGGTGCAGCAGGACACGACTCCAATCATTAAACAGGCTCAGACACAATAACACAACACAGGTTACAGGTAGCAGGGCACGAGAACACTGGGAGCAGGGTAACACTAAGGGACCATTTACAAGACTAACATGGGAATTACAAACAACGCTCATGCAAGGATCGAAAGGGCAGGGCCCTTTTTTATAGTTCAAGGTGATTAGAGCATAATTAATTAATTAATTAATTAATTACATATGCGCACGCTGGCCCTTTAAGGCCAAGTACCAGCACGCACGGTCCCTCTAGTGACCACTTCGGGAGAAGTCGGCAGGAAGAGGACCTGCGGGAGGCAGGTAAGATGAGGTTGCGGTCCGTGACCGCAGCCCTAACAATGGGTGACAATAGCCGTTCCCTGCCTAGGGCCTTTTCCTCTGGATTCAGACATGTGGGCCACACACAGATAAGATCCTGAATGCAGAGGGTAGTAGGGGCTAAGAGCTGCTGCTTAAAAAATTGGGAAGAAATGCTGGAGGAGAAAACTGCCAAGTGCAGACCCTACCAGGTCCTACGAGGAGATCCTAAGTAGAAGTGGGTGACGTATGTCCAGGCAATGGCGGATCATCATAGGGCATTCTGGGCGGCCGCCCGGGGGCCGGTGGCTC
Source organism: Rhinoderma darwinii (assembly GCF_050947455.1). Lineage (NCBI taxonomy): Eukaryota > Metazoa > Chordata > Amphibia > Anura > Rhinodermatidae > Rhinoderma > Rhinoderma darwinii. The sequence continues at coordinate 418,998,997 of NC_134687.1, forward strand.
CCATGGCCACCCAAAGTACAATGTCTTTTTGTCACATTTTTGCAGCGAATTGCGGCAAAAACCGCAATGAAACTGTATTGTGTATGTCCTGCAAAAGGACCTTTAGACATAAGGTCACATGACCTCATCTCTGAAGTTCTTACTACTGTTTAGAGACCTGTTGGAGACATGACCGCAGGTCCTTGAGCAGCAGTAAGACTCCACAGAGAAGAGTGAGGCGAGCTGCTATGTAAGTATAAGGGGATGGATTTGTTTAGGGGGACCGTATTTAGGAGGTTTGGTGTCTGTATTAGTTTAAGGGGGTCTGTGGTCTGTATTTAGGGGGTCTGTATCAGTTTAAGGGGTTTAGGGTCTGTATATTTAGGGGTCTGTGTTAGTTTAAGGGGTCTGTATTTAGGGGGTCTGTATTAGTTTATGGGGTCTATTTAGGGGGCCTGTTCTAGGGTCTATTAGTTTAGCGGTCTTTATTTAGGGGTCTGTATTTACGGGTATGGTCTTGGGTCTGTATTACATTAGGGGGTCTGGTCTTGGGTCTGTATTAGTTTGAAGTCTGGGGTCTGTATTTAGGGGGTCTGGTCTGGGGTCTGTATTTAGAGGTCTGGGGTCTGTATTAGTTTAGGGGTCTTTATTTAGGGGTCTGTATTAGTTTAGGGGGTCTGGTCTGGGGTCTGTATTAAGTGGGTCAGGTCTGGGGTCTGTATTTATTTAGGGTACTTGTTCTGGGGTCTGTATTTGTTTAGGGGTGGTCTGGTTTGGGGACTGCAGTAGTTTAGAAGGTCTGGGGTCTGTATGTATACTATGATCTAGTCTGGGGTTCAAATTTATTAGTCTGAGTAAAAGGGGTTGTCTGGGCACATCGATAGGTCATCAGTATAAAAAACGGTCTGTGCCCGTAAAAACCCCTTTAATGTATGGGCCTGGGCCTTGGTGTATAAATTTGTGTGTTTCTAGAAACTGGAAATGGCTGCAGAAGTGATGGGAAAACATGTCTCATCAGGAGAAGTTGCCATAACGGTCTGCGTCAGATGGAGAAGAAAAGAAAATGACTCCCATCAGAGAAGACATCACTTGTGAGTCACTGGATCTATAGGGGATCTGTCCCCTCTACTGACATGTCTGTTGTAGGAAATCCTTGTATTCTACATATCTTTGTGTACACAGGACTAATAGACAAATGCGTGTTACCCTTCCCATTGTCAAGAGGAAGTGTCCCTGAACAGTGTGATACAGTCAGCGATGGTTGGAGACTGTCAGTATGTAGGGACACAGCACTTTGAAAAGGGGAATCGTAGCACCCATTTGTCAATGCTCGCACAGAAAGGTGGTGTTCACTATAGACAAGGCAGAGCGGCAGTGGGGAAGGGGGGCCCAAGTTTGTGGAACAGCCCAGGGCCTATGGTCTACTCAATCCGCCACTGTGTCCAGGAACTGCGAGAGGGAGGAGGAGAATGATAGAATGCTGCCAACAAAATAAAAGAACTGCCCCTTGAGAATGGCAGCAGCAAATAAGCACCGCTGAAAAGGGCGTGCTCCAAGGGAACAAGCGTCCTCCCTGCTGCCAGAGAAACCCCTGCCCCAGCTTGAGGCCTAGCAAGGCCAGAAGCCAGGGACAGAATTAAAAGGGCCTGCCGTGGAGAAAAGAGTGGGGATTGGAATCATTAAAGAGACCCTTTCACCTGCCCATACATGTTCAGCTGAGTGCACCATGTAATGGGCAGGGCTGCACAAACCCTGGGGAACTTTGCATTTTTCTCCTACCCTCCTCCAATTACCTACGGACAGTGCCACAGCAAGAGCTGGAGACAGAGGAAAGCGTGTGTGCGCAGTTCGGAGCTGTGCACGCATGCGCTCTCACTCACTCTTCAGCTCTCGGGAGACAAGGACAAGACTGTGTGATCTCTCGCGATAGATCACAGTCTTGTCCTTGTCTGCCAAAAGCTGGAGAGAGGAGAGCGTGTGCGTGCACATGCGCAGATCGGTGCTGTGCACTCATGCTCTCACGGAGTCTTGTCCTTGTTTGCCGAGAGCTGAAGAGTGCTCTCCTCTCTCCAGTCCTTGTTGTGGCACTGTCCGTAGAGGATTGGACAGTGTCACAGCGATGTTACACGCCTCCTTGCCATTACACGCCCCATTCACAGTTCAGGGGGTTATTTAAATATCCTTCAGCATACCTCCCCTTGGAGAGAGTGGGAAACACTGGGATTAAAAGTGCGTCCCCTGAGTGACCCTATGCAAAGAGGCTACAAAGGCTTAGAGTGTCTGCTGTGCCACCTTGCCTTCTTGAGACAGTCAGTTAACAGTGAAATTAGGCCACACCATTCTCTCATCTCTGTTAGGGGTAACAGGAAATTTTAGTCAACTCTGTATTCTTGGCCTAAAAGGGTGAAAAAGAAAAAATATATAAAAGAGCGTAGCTGCAGAGCAGGCAGGTCTGCCTCCTACAGATACAAAGTTAAAAAATGGTTTAGCACGGTTCCTGCAGGAGGGACATAGCTGGCAGAAGGAGCTAACACTTTTCACTGAGTGTCCGTCTCCTAGTGGCAGCAGCTATACCCATGGTCATATCTGTGTCCCCCAACGACACGGACGAGAAATTGAATTTTTCAAGCTGATTTTAAATACAAGATTATTTTCCGTACATGTGTTATTTTTACTATTTATTACTGTGCCATCTAGCTTAGCGTATATACATCTGGCATATACAGACTAATTGTACTATGGTGTCATCTGCTGGTGAAATAAAAAAAAAATTCAACAGCACTGTAAAGAACAGGATTCGTGCATATAAACAACTAGGCTTCATGAATATCATTTTGTATGAACATTTTTTATTAGTATTACATACAAATTCATATCATTCAAATAAATATTATGGGCAATGGTGTATAGAAGAATGTATTATTTATATAGGGTCATAAACGTCCATGGTGCTTTACATGTGAAGTAGAGGGGGATTAATACATAATGTATAATGGTACATATTGCAGCGTCCATGGCCGTGGGGTCTACTCACCTCCTGACGCCCGCAGCCATGGATCTGTGAGATCTGGTCCCCATCTCCTTCCTAGGAGACGCCAGCGCTCATTTCCGCTCCGGTCCGCGCGCACACTCGTGCCCACTCTTAAAAGGTCAGCGCGCGCACATGAAGACAATCGTCATCATCAACTCACATGATTTCCTGGACTATAAGAAGGCCCCAGCCCCTCTGATCCTTGCCTGAGCGTTGTTAGTATATCCCAAGTATGTCTTGGTCCCTTAGTGTTTCCCGTTCTAGTTGTTACTCGTGCCCTGTTACCTGTATCCCGTGCTGTGTTCTTGTTCCTGTGCCTACTAGTTGGAGTCGTGTCTACTGCACTTGCGGTTTGCCACGTCCTGTGTCATCTGCCACGTCCTGTACCATCTGCCACGTCCAGTGTGATTCGCCACGTCTGGCGCAACCTGCGGCACCTGCTGTCATCCGCCACGTCTGGCGTTACCTGCTGCTCCAACCTCCATCTGTGCCAGAGCTGCGGCCACTGTCTGGACTATCCAGGTACCCTTGTGCGGGAATTTGTATTGCTGGGGTTCCCTGTTGTTTGGCCATCTGCCTCCCCGCTACGGCGGTGCGGCCTAGTGGGTCCACATACCCACAAACCATGACACATATACAATACTCAAATGAGGAAACACACTAAATGAACAAATTTACAGAATAAAAACACTTATATAGAAGGAGAGTGAGCTTTGCCCATAAGAGCTTACAATCTATAAGGAAGGAGGGGTGGGACAAAAGGTTGGAAGGCAGAACATTATTTGGGAGGTAGAACATTATTAACGATAATGGTGGGGAGTGTGTTATGGTAGGCCGTGAGCTTGTCTAAAGATGTGTGTTTTTAGGTTTACCAGCAAAATGTAGCGAAAATAATAGTTATGAATAACAATTGTATTCAGCAAAATACACCAGGAATTATATGACAGTGACTACATTACAGACTTTTTATGTTTGTACCTTTATGTTTTAATTAGTCTTTCACAATTTTGAGCCATAAAGTCAACCCTTCAAACTACTTAAAGTCCGAGATTTTTTTTTTTTTTTACATTTCAAACCACATTGCACATATTTACAATTTGATAATATACTTACCCTTGAAATTTTGCTTCTGTTCACCGCTCTGGCTGCTTTTTCCTGCTGATCACATGAGCTCTGACGTCACGTTTTCTGCCTCCTCCACTGTCGTGTCGTATACCGATCGCATGGTCTCGGACCAGAGAGACCTCGGATGCTATACGACACGTCACTGGTGACGTGTCGTTTCTGCGGGTGCTGGTTCTTAGTGCCATGTGTGCCCAGCCTATGTAGTTGTTCACTGTGAGCGCGACTGTGCGTGTTCACAGTGAACAAGGACGGCACCTGCGTATGACTATCCCGGTCTACGAGGTACAATGTCAGCACCGACACTTTTATATCATACACTGACAAAGCCTACACATAGTAGGCTTTGATAACGGGTTATCAAACACCCGGCATACGGACCGCATGCAGCCCTTGAGGCGGTTATCTGCTGCCCGCGCGACACCGTTGCTCCCTAGGGAGAGGACAGAGCAGACCCAAGGAGGAGCCTCAGAACGCTAGTATAGGCTCTGCTCCGATGTCAGGGGAGTCACTGAGCAGAGCCTATAATAGTATACTGTATAAGATCTGCTGGGGTCCTGTATCTAAGCCTACATGGAGTTAGGCTTAGATACAGGGTCTTACAAACAGTGTCACACATGGACCCTGTACCTAAGCCTAACACAATGTAGGCTTAGATACAGGACCCCAGAAGACAGTATTTTTATTATTGTATAAGATTACAGTGTTTTTGGGGCCCTGTATCTAAGCCTAACATGTGGTATTCTTAGATATATGGCCCATGTGTGACCCTGCAAGGACAGCTCACAAGAACTCTTGGCAGGCTGTACATGCACGCTCATTACAGCCTGCAATGCATACAGGGAAAAGACGTTTCATCAGAAGGAAACATTAACAAACTGAACCTGGAGTGCATGTAAACAAAAGGTGCTAAATTCAAAGAGATGTGGTAAGTGGATTTTTTTTTAAATACTGCTTTATTTAGGTTGTCTGTATAAGGGGTAATGTATGACACACGTTTTGAAAATATTATGGTATCTCGGACAACCCCTTTAAAGATTTTTTTCTATCCAAATTTTAAAGATCATCATAAACTAGTTATTTATTTATCTCAGAGATTCAGGAAGTTTTCTATTATGTTGTGGCTTCCATTTTTGCTCCACCCATTGCACACTTTGCAAAGAAAATGACAAGAAATTTACCTTCTCAGGACATATTGTTTGTTTCAATGTGATAGTTGTCAGTTGCTAAAAGGCTCATTTCAAAGTGTTAACCATATGATTGCCAAGACTGAAGTGAGAATTACAATCTGTGTCATTATAATAATCTCTTTATATTTTGTATATATTTTGGTAGTTCAGTGATCCTTTTCTTTGTTTGGTATAAATCGGTGTACAGGGTTGCAAAATATGCTGGCGCTATATAAGCAATAAATAAATAAAAATCTGTAGCAGCAATGGAATAAAAAAAATGTCTATATCCATGTAAGTTAAAACGAATAAAAAACAACAACATTATTACTGAATAATATCTGTCTAATAGATTTACTAAATTTACCAATGCATAGTCAATTTAAAGCTTTAGGCAGTAATGGTTTTTGAAGAGTAGGTTGTCTCATTGAGACTTGACACATGCCGTTTAAAATGTTGTCAGTTATGTACCCCTACTGGTCAGATCCCTTTGGCTTAGATCGCATATGTACTGATAGTTTGGCATACCACACAAAGTTTAGTTCTTTTTACTCGGTTATTGCTGTGGTCTTGTAGTCCTTCGGTTTATAGGACTAAGGTGTCTGCCTTTATTATTTTTTAACTTCCTAAATGTCCATCCTTCTCAGACATAACTTGTTTCAAGTTTCCCTCTCTCCCGAACTACTATTCACTCAACGCAACTGACAGGGCTGATGTCAGTACCCGGCGAACCCAGGCAAGTACCGGGGGCCTACTACACTTGGGGGGCCCACATATATGGACAGTGATGTCAGGAGACGGGGAATCCCAGGCAGAGTGCTAGCGGCTCTGCTCCGGGACTCAGTCTCTGGGAAAGCCCCTGACATCGCTGTCCATATATGGACAGTGTTGTCTGGAGCAGAGCAGTGTCCCAGGCAGTGGCATAGATATAGGGGTCGCAACCTTGTTTGATCCCTAAGCCTGGGGGGCCAACATGGCCCCCGTTGCCACACAGCGCTGACCGCGCTGGTTCCGCTTCAAACTGAATCTACGTCCGCAGGACGCACATTCAGTTGGGTTCAATGCTGGAGCCTTGCTCCAGCGTTCACTGTGCCACGAGCGGCTCTGCGCAGGCAGGCGAGATGTAGTGACGTCATCGCGCCTGTCTGCGCCGAGTCACTCATAGCACAGTGCAGAAGATGAAAAGGATCTCCTCCACCCGTCGTGGGAACGGGGATAGGTAAGTAATTATGTTATTATTTTTCTATTAGGTACATACATATGGGGGCATTATACGGTGTATGGGAGGGGAGGGGTCATATGGCAGCTGCTGAGGGGGCATTATACTGTATGGGTCAGCTAAGGGGGCATTATACTGTATGGGTCAGCTATGGGGGGCATTATACTGTATGGGGGCATTATACTGTATGGGGGCATTATACTGTATGGGGCAGCTATGGGGGCATTATACTGTATGTGGCAGCTATAGAGGGCATTATACTGCATGGGGCAGCTAAGGGGGGCATTATACTGTATGGGGGCATTATACTGTATGGGGCAGCTATGGGAGGCATTATAATGTATGGGGCAGCTATGGGGCAATATACTGTATGGGGCATTATACAGTATGTGGCAGCTATGGGGGGCATTATATTGTATGAGCAGCTATGGGGGGCATTATACTGTATGGGGGGAATTATACTGTATGGGGGCAGCTATGGGGGGCATTATACTGTATGGGGCAGCTATGGGGTGCATTATACTGCATGGGGCATTACACTGTATGGGGCAGCTATGGGGGCATTATACTGTATGGGCCATTATATGGTGTGGGGCAGCTATGGGGGCATTATACTGTGGTGGTCAGCTATGGGGGCATTACGCTGTGTGGTGGTCAGCTATGGGGGGCATTATACTGTGTGGGTGCAGCTATGGGGGGGGACATCATACTGTGTGGTGGCATTATACTGTGGGGCAGGTATGGGGGGCATTTTACTGTGAAGGCATTCATGGGGTCTGTTGGGCAAGGCAGCTGGGCATAGGTGTGCCTATGCCGTAGGGGGGCCAAAGTTGAATTCTTGCACCAGGGCCCATGAGCCTTTAGCTACGCCTCTGGTCCCAGGCAGGGTGTTAGTAGTGCTTTTCTCGGGACTATGGCTCTGGAGTTGCCCCTGACAACACTGTACATATATGGACAGTGACGTCAGGGGCTTCTCATGAAGCGGAATCCCCAGCCAGAGCGTCGGCAAAACTCTGGCTGGGGATTCCACTCCTAGAGGCAACCCCAAAGGCGCTACCTACAGGGAAGGGGGCTGTGTCGCACTACCTGGGATGAGGGGGCTGTGTGGCACTACCTGGGATGAGGGGGCTGTGTGGCACCATCTACAGAGGGAATTAAATTTATGGGGATACAAACTGGGGGCCTAATTTTATATGGGGGCATAATCAGGGCCTAACGTCTATATGGGGGCATAAACAGGGTCTAACGTCTATATGGGGGCATAAACAGGGCCTAATCTCTATATGGGCGCACAAAGTGACGTTTTCTGCCATTTTACTGCCGCCGTGACTTCCCCTGCAAAGGGGCCTACTAAGTCTGTGTTGCCCAAGGGTGCAAATAAACCTGTACATGTGAAGGACCACATAACGCTTTATTTTTCAATTGTAAATCTTAAACTTTATTGTTGATTTTTATTTTTAAATGCTGTCAGCTGCTCCTTAGCAAATTACGTTATACTATTTAAATGGCAGTGAATGCTGACAAAGTCACAGTTTGTAGGCAGTTGCTAAGGAGTAAACAACAGAATTTTAAGTAGCATACATGAAATTTTTAAAGGATTGAAAGATGTTTTATTTCCAGAAGTTCTTCCATGGGCTGCAATCTAAGGCATCATTTACACGAGCGTAATATACGCGCGTGCGACGCGCGTGCTTTTCACGCATGTCGTACGCACCTATATTAGGCTATGGGGGCATGCAGACAGTCCGTGAGTTTTGCGCAGCGTGAGTCCGCTGCGTAAAACTCACGACATGTTCTATATTTCCCCGTTTTTCGCGCATCACGCACCCATTGAAGTCAATGGGTGCGTGAAAACCACGCACGTCGCACGGAACCACTTCCGATCGAACTGCGTGATTCGCGCAACAGCTGTCAAACTCTGAATGTAAACAGAAAAGCACCACATGTTTTTCTGTTTACAAACATCCAAACGGAGTGTCATAATGATGGCGGCTGCGCGAAAATCACGCAGCCGCGCATGATACACTGATGACACACGCAGCTGTTAAGTGCATTTTGCGAACGCAAAACGCCGCGTTTTTTGCGTGCGCAAACTGCACACGCTCGTGTAAATCAGGCCTAAGATGTGCTAAGAAGTTCAGTAGCTTAGTTTGCAAGTTTTTATTTGTGGTTTAGGTGACCAAACTATCTGCGGCAAACATATAAAGCAAAAAAAAGATTCATATTTCTTACCGGCGCAAACACACAAGCTGGACGGTGGTCCCAAACTTCTTTGTCACCTCCCTGAGGGAAGAAAACAAAAAGTAGACAAAGAAATATATTACTGTGCAAGATAATTTTTAGAAACTATTTTCTTTTAACCCCTACCTTTCTTACTTTTCCGTCGACATAGCCGTATGAGCGCTTTTTGTATGCGGGACAAGTTGTAGTTTTAATTGTCACCATTTAATGTACTGAGAAACTTTTAAAAATTATTTTGTATTATATAAAAAACAAAACAGCAATTCCTCCAATGTTTTTTAGATATCGTTTTTACAGCACTCACTCTGTGGTATTCTGCGGGTCAATACAATTACGGAGATGTTAAATTTATATTGTATTTTTTATGCTTTACAAAATCAAACATATTTTTTTTCTAAAAAAATAGATTTTGTGTCACCATATTCTGAGACCAATAACTTTCTTATTTTTCTGTCGATAGAGCTGTATGAGGGCTTTTCTTGCGGGGTGAGCTACAGTTTGATATATTGGTACCATTTTGGGGTATATATGACATTATAATCACTGTTTATTAAGGGGGAGGCAAGGTGATCTCAAAACATTAATTATGGCATTTACAAATTATTATTTTTTTACAAAGTCCACCATGCGAGATAAATAACGTTATATTGTAATGCCTCGGATGGTTACAGACGCGGCATTATTATTTGGATTTTCTTATTGCTTACAATATTTTACCCAAAAAATGAATACAGGTTTTTTTTTTTTTACTTTTTTTTTTTATATACTGTATATTCTTAAAAACTTTATTAAATTACGGTTTAATATTTTTTTAGTCTGGTTTAGTCCACATCGTTGGTGTGCTTGCACAATACACTGCAATACTTATGTATTGCAGTGTATTGTGCTTTTTGCATTCTACTATTAAGCCTGGTCTCTGGAAGGAGTAAGCTGGCAGACCTGAGGGCCCTTATTAGGCCCCCAGCTGACATGACAACACATTGGCACCATGTGATCACATTGTAGGTGGCTGATGTGGTGACAGAGGGCCACCCTTCTTCTGTATAATGGCTTAGATGTTGTGCTTGTTATTGACCGAGACATCTAAATGGTTAAACATCCGGGAGCGGTGTTAACTTCAATCCCGCCCGTTAGAGTTAGGTGTCAGCTGTAATATAATTTTCTAAGTTGTGTGCATATGGTTTGTGAGTCCCATTAGGGGTAGGGGCTAAAGTGAGTGATGACAATCTGTGGACAGAACTATGTAATAAGGCTAGAGGTACATGGCGTCATTGGGCGCGACACAGGTCGCATAGCCAAACATCGCTGTATTGTGCTGCCTGCATTGCAGTGTCGCACTGGCTGCAATGCAGTAAGGAAAGTGAAAGTGGTCGCGTTGCGACGCACAGGTTGTCGCGACACGACAATCGCAAGAAATCCATCAAGCTTGGATTTCTTGCAATTGTTTTATCGCAGTCATGGTCACAACGCGGCCACATTCACTTTCTTTATTGCGACACAGGCAGTGCAACACAGCGATTACACAGCAATCTGTGTTGCGGCCAGTCACCGTGTGGCATTTATCTGAAAAAAAAACTGATACCACATAATGGGTCAGGTATCTTGATTCTGACAGCGCTGTATTTCATTAATCAGGAAGCCCACAATTAACAAATAAAAATCTCCTTCCCAGACAAAGGAATGCTGAAGTGAACAAAAAATTAAGAGGAGAAGTGTTTGAAAGAAAACATTAATATCGGTAATCTATGTTGCATATGAAACTGCAATTTTTTTTATTTTTTTTAGAGAGGGGGGCTCCTGGCATTGCTCTTTATCAACATCAGAAGTGTAACTTACCTTTAAAACTATATCACGAGCCTCCATTAAAAGCTGATGTCCTACTCGAGTACCATTTTCCACCAGCACCTAGGAGATAATGAAGATTAAGACAAAGATATTAAATGATAATGAATGAAGAACAAGGTGGGAAAAATATAGTTGCTAAAACATACTAACCAGGAAGCCCCCTGTTTTCCTCCATAATGTCTGGATGGTTCTTTCGCGCTCGGCAAAGTTGGGAAGTTCATTTAAAGAGTATGCAGAGACAACTAGGTCAAATTGTATCTGGAAAAGCAAAACCGCCCAACCAAACATAAGTCAATCTAGCGGCAAAGCACAACAGCCATAAAACAGTTCTACAGATCACAAAAGCTGTGATTTCTCAAGCACAAATGACAATTTGCCAGATACATGGCCTTAAAACAACCTCCATGTTTTTATACTGATCCCCTTAAAATTAGCTGAAGTCATTATTATTAAAAGTTTCTGGGAAAATGAGTTGAACGTTACAGAATAACTATACTTTCAGAATTTATTTTATATGTCAGAGATATATAAGAAGTTTTGATCAGTCGGGTCTGGGTGCTAAGGCCCCCACTGTTGCTGAAACAAAAGTGCAGAAGTGGTCAGCTGAGCACTCTGAACCTTTGGATGAGATCATCTCTCCTCGTCATTCTGAAAACGGGCTCAGGTAGAACGTCTATGAGCCCGTCTTCAGGTTGATGAGGAGAGCCCAGCTGAGCGCTTTTGCACCTTTCTTTCAGCAATGGCGGGGGTCTCAGCACCCGGACCACATCGATCAAAACTTCTGATATGTTGTTATGACATATCAAAAGTAAAGGGGTTTTATAGGCTCTCTTTCGTCCTCTTTCATCAGATGTATATGTGAGAGAACCGAGTGGCTTTCCGGTCACTCATTCCTGATGTAAAGCCATGGGGCTGTCCAATATAAGAGCAGCATAAAAAGATATCACTTCTGATTTAAACTGTTAAATTTACTTAATCCTATTCTGTTATACATTAACAGTTACAATTCGAGTCAATTTGTAGGATTGATGGTGACAAACCAAATTGTCAAATGGTTCCTACTGTAGATAGGGAGCACAGGTGGAGCAATCCTTTACCCTTCAATTTCTTAGTGATCTGTTCCCACAAAAAAAAAAAAAAAAATGCAGACTGTGAACCTGCCTTGAGCATCCCTCTTTGACCTTCCAAAATGTTGGGCGATACGTAGAATAAGGGTTATAAAACAGAAAGACTTACCTTGGGTGAAACCGGCAAAAACTGTCTAAAATGAATGCCAGGGATGTGCATATCACTCTTTTCTGACCCACCTGCTCAGAAACATACAACAGAAAGGTTAATGGCTAGTAATATTTATGCAAGTAATGACAAGGATATGTCAAAAAGGTTCAGAAAAATAGATATAACACATTAATAATATTGAGTCAAAGTGTATTACCCCTCAATACCAGGTCACTAAGAGTATTCATTGATGCAGAGGAATCAATACACATATATTCTTTGAGACTTTTACCCCATATACCATGGGCTGCCCTGGAAAACAAAACAAAACAATGTATCATGCAGAACTGAAGAAAATCCCAATGTTTAACTCCTTCCTGCAATATTACGTTTCCTTTTCTCTTTAGACTCTCATGGACGTGAGAAGTGTCAACCTACCTATGCTTCCCACTCAATGCCAGTTTAGCTTTCATCTGGATAAACCCGCCCAACCATTTTTACACTGACCATGGAGCTGCACAATAGACTGACACTTCCTGTTCTGTAGAGATCACTTCTCAGCAGTCATCTCATTATTACCACAGACAGGATTACAATGAACGGTGACACTTTTATTATAAAGCTGGGGCCAGAAAACACAGGATCACACCAGCAACTCATTTAGATAACTGCCCCATATTTAAGACAATCAAGAAAATGTACAATCAGAAAATAACAGATTAGAAAAAAAAAATGAATATGTTTTAGTATCGGGTTTTAATTAGTAAAGGTGATACATTCCCTTTAAAGAATAGCTCCCTTTAACTTTGATGTGCTGCAAGCCATTTTAATACTTTCCCACCACCAAACTGCATATGTACAACCTAACTGCCAATGTCCCATGCAGCCAGAGTGTATATATGCATTCCTACATTTAAAGGCAGATCAAGCTGCATAGCGATCTGCCATTAAAGAGATAAGACTTACAGAGTGTCAGTCCGAGTATTCTGAGGATCTGAAATAAAAAATTGAGGAATCAAATTGAGCGCCATGTTTAGTACTGGGACCCGAATGCAGGAAACGTCCTTTCTGCAATTGGGCCATTGCCATGGAAACCCGTGAAGTCCTGATGAGGTCACATGGAGGAGAGGAGCATGCTGGCAGGACATGACTTGCATCCTCGCAGCCAGAGCCAGTGCACAGGGCTCTGCACCCTCCTTGCATTTAAGGGGCGCCACTGGACAGGCCATTTAATCAGCTCTCTATCATCTGCTCCTTGTTACACACATGGAGGAGACAGGACGAGAGAGGAGGAAGCTCCTCCCACAGCCGATCCCTGAAAGAAGCCTGTGAGCCTGCCAGCAAGGGAGGAGGTAAGCGCTTAGTTGAGAATATTTCTGCCGTTTGTGTCTGTATATGTGTCTCTGTGTGTCTATGTCTCTCTATGTATATGTGCCTATATGTGTCTGTATATATTTCTCTTCTCTGAATGTGTATATGTTCTAATATGTGTGTCTCTGTGCATGTATATGTGTGCTTATGTGTCTATATCACTGTGTGTTATTTGTGGTGTTACATAGGACTGCAGTAATCATCTACTGCAGGGTCAGCAACTGTTGGCACTCCAGCTGTTGTAAAACTACAATTCACACATTCCCTAAAGCCTTTGGATGCATGCTGGGAGTTGTAGTTTCACAACAGCAGGAGTGTCGATGGTTGTTTACCCCTGATCTACAGCATTATCTGTACTTTGTATATATGTGCCTGTGTGGGTATATATGTGTCTTTGTGTGTATGTATATATATTTGCCTGCATGTCTATATATGTGCAAGCATGTCTATATATATATATATATATATATATATATATATATGTGCCTGTGTGTGTTTGTATATGTCTATATATTTACACTTATGTCATATGTGTTTCTGTGTGTGTGTGTGTGTATGTATATATGTATATATATATATATATATATATATATATATATATATATATATATATACACATACATACATACATACATACATACAGTGGCGTAACTACCGCTACGGCGGGTGACACGGGCCCCTACCATGGCCGGAGGCTCCGCTAGCTGCCGCTATGGCTACTACAGCGCGCAGAGCAGGGAGGTATCTCCCCGCTCTGCCATTAAAGGGGCTGTTCCTACATAAGACATGTATCCCCTTTCCACAGGATAGGGGATACATGTGTGATCACTGGCAGCGATAGGGAGAACGGGGGACCGAAAGTCCCCTGAAGTTCTCCATCACAAACCTCGGACTTCCGGGGTCTGTGTCGGCAGCTCCGTAGAAATGAATGGAACGCCGGTCGCACTTATACGCATGAGTGACCAGCGCTCCTTTCATTTTTCTTGAGCTGCGCAGACTCCGGAAGTCAGAGGTTAGTCATGGAGAACTTGGGGGACTTTCGGTCCCCCGTTCTCCCTATCGCTGCCAGCGATCACACATGTATCCCATATCCAGTGGATACGGGATACATGTCTTTTGTAGGACACACTATAGGTCGGATTTTTTTGGGGGGTTGGGGCTGCATGGTGTTACCTACAGGGGGGGGCTGTATGGCGTTACCTACAGGGGGGGCTGTATGGCGTTACCTACAGGGAGGGCTGTGTGGCGATACCTACGGGGGGGGGGGGCTGTATGGCGTTCCCTACAGGGGGGGGCTGTCTGGCGTTCCCTACAGGGGGGGCTGTCTGGCGTTCCCTACAGGGGGGGGCTGTCTGGCGTTCCCTACAGGGGGGGGGCTGTCTGGCGTTCCCTACAGGGGGGGGGCTGTCTGGCGTTCCCTACAGGGGGGGGGCTGTCTGGCGTTCCCTACAAGGGGGGGGCTGTCTGGCATTCCCTACAAGGGGGGGCTGTCTGGCGTTACCTACAGGGGGGGCTGTCTGGCGTTACCTACAGGGGGGGCTGTCTGGCGTTACCTACAGGGGGGGCTGTCTGGCGTTACCTACAGGGGGGGCTGTCTGGCGTTACCTACAGGGGGGGCTGTCTGGCGTTACCTACAGGGGGGGCTGTCTGGCGTTACCTACAGGGGGGGCTGTCTGGCGTTACCTACAGGGGGGGCTGTCTGGCGTTACCTACAGGGGGGGCTGTCTGGCGTTACCTACAGGGGGGGCTGTCTGGCGTTACCTACAGGGGGGGCTGTCTGGCGTTACCTACAGGGGGGGCTGTCTGGCGTTACCTACAGGGGGGGCTGTCTGGCGTTACCTACAGGGGGGGCTGTCTGGCGTTACCTACAGGGGGGGCTGTCTGGCGTTACCTACAGGGGGGGCTGTCTGGCGTTACCTACAGGGGGGGCTGTCTGGCGTTACCTACAGGGGGGGCTGTCTGGCGTTACCTACAGGGGGGGCTGTCTGGCGTTACCTACAGGGGGGGCTGTCTGGCGTTACCTACAGGGGGGCTGTCTGGCGTTACCTACAGGGGGGGCTGTCTGGCGTTACCTACAGGGGGGGCTGTCTGGCGTTACCTACAGGGGGGCTGTCTGGCGTTACCTACAGGGGGGCTGTCTGGCGTTACCTACAGGGGGGCTGTCTGGCGTTACCTACAGGGGGGCTGTCTGGCGTTACCTACAGGGGGGCTGTCTGGCGTTACCTACAGGGGGGCTGTCTGGCGTTACCTACAGGGGGGCTGTCTGGCGTTACCTACAGGGGGGCTGTCTGGCGTTACCTACAGGGGGGCTGTCTGGCGTTACCTACAGGGGGGCTGTCTGGCGTTACCTACAGGGGGGGCTGTCTGGCGTTACCTACAGGGGGGGCTGTCTGGCGTTACCTACAGGGGGGGCTGTCTGGCGTTACCTACAGGGGGGGCTGTCTGGCGTTACCTACAGGGGGGGCTGTCTGGCGTTACCTACAGGGGGGGCTGTCTGGCGTTACCTACAGGGGGGGCTGTCTGGCGTTACCTACAGGGGGGGCTGTCTGGCGTTACCTACAGGGGGGGCTGTCTGGCGTTACCTACAGGGGGGGCTGTCTGGCGTTACCTACAGGGGGGGCTGTCTGGCGTTACCTACAGGGGGGGCTGTCTGGCGTTACCTACAGGGGGGGCTGTCTGGCGTTACCTACAGGGGGGGCTGTCTGGCGTTACCTACAGGGGGGGCTGTCTGGCGTTACCTACAGGGGGGGCTGTCTGGCGTTACCTACAGGGGGGGCTGTCTGGCGTTACCTACAGGGGGGGCTGTATGGCGTTACCTACAGGTGGGGCTGTATGGCGTTACCTACAGGTGGGGCTGTATGGCGTTACCTACAGGGGGGGCTGTATGGCGTTACCTACAGGGGGGGCTGTATGGCGTTACCTACAGGGGGGCTGTATGGCGTTACCTACAGGGGGGGCTGTATAGCGTTACCTACAGGGGAGCTGTATGGCGTTATCTACTGGGGGGGCTGTAAAAAAGGCACTATCTACAAGGGGGGGTTGTGTGACACTCAGGGGAGGGGGGTGCCCCAGTCAAAAGTTTGCTATAGGGCCCAGTCTTTCCTAGTTACGCCCCTGTATGTATATATATATATATATATATATATATACACATACATACAC
This sequence comes from Rhinoderma darwinii, assembly GCF_050947455.1. Taxonomy (NCBI): domain Eukaryota; kingdom Metazoa; phylum Chordata; class Amphibia; order Anura; family Rhinodermatidae; genus Rhinoderma; species Rhinoderma darwinii. The sequence continues at coordinate 419,015,354 of NC_134687.1, forward strand.
ACACTACCGTTCAAAAGTTTAGGGCCACTTAGAAATTTCCTTATTTTTGCAAGAAAAGCACAGTTTTTTTCAATGAAGATAACATTAAATTAATCAGAAATACACTCTATACATTGTTAATGTGCTAAATGACTATTCTAGCTGCAAACGTCTGGTTTTTCATGCCCATTTCCAGCAACTATCACTCCAGTGTTCTAATGGTACATTGTGTTTGCTAACTGTGTTAGAAGGCTAATGGATGATTAGAAAACACTTGAAAACCCTTGTGCAATTATGTTAGCACCGCTGTAAACAGTTTTGCTGTTTAGAGGAGCTATAAAACTGACCTTCCTTTGAGCTAGTTGAGAATCTGGAGCATTACATTTGTGGGTTCGATTAAACTCTCACAATGGCTAGAAAAAGAGAGCTTTCATGTGAAACTTGACAGTCTATTCTTGTTCTTAGAAATGAAGACTATTCCATGCGAGAAATTGCCAAGAAACTGAAGATTTCCTACAACGGTGTGTACTACTCCCTTCAGAGGACAGCACACACAGGCTCTAACCAGAGTAGAAACAGAAGTGGGAGGCCCCGCTGCACAACTGCACAACTGAGCAACAAGACAAGTACATTAGAGTCGTTTGAGAAATAGACGCCTCACAGGTCCTAAACTGGCAGCTTCATTAAATAGTACCCGCAAAACGCCAGTGTCAACGTCTACAGTGAAGAGGGGACTTCAGGGCAGATTGGCAAAGAAAAAGCCATATCTGAGACTGGCTAATAAAAGGAAAAGATTAATATGGGCAAAAGCACACAGACATTGAACAGAGGAAGATTGGAACAAAGTGTTATGGACAGACGAATCGAAGTTTGAGGTGTTTGGATCACACAGAACATTTTTGAGACGCAGAACAACTGAAAAGATGCTGGAAGAGTGCCTGACGCCATGTGTCAAGCATGGTGGAGGTAATTTGATGGTCTGGGGTTGCTTTGGTGCTGGTAAAGTGGGAGATTTGTACAAGGTAAAAGGGATTTTGAATAAGGAAGGCTATCACTCCATTTTGCAACGCCATGCCATACCCTATGGACAGCGCTTGATTGGAGCAAATTTCATCCTACAACAGGACAATGACCCAAAGCACACCTCCAAATTATGCAAGAACTATTTAGGGAAGAAGCAGGCAGCTGGTATTCTATCTGTAATGGAGTGGCCAGCGCAGTCACCAGATCTCAACCCCATAGAGCTGTTGTGGGAGCAGCTTGACCGTACGCAAGAAGTGCCCATCAAGCCAATCCAACTTGTGGGAGGGCTTTCTGGAAGCATGGGGTGAAATTTCTCCCGATTACCTCAGCAACTCAACAGCTAGAATGCTAAAGGTCTGCAATGCTGTAATTGCTGCAAATGGAGCATTCTTTGACGAAAGCAAAGTTTGAAGGAGAAAATTATTATTTGAAATAAAAATCATTATTTCTAACCTTGTCAATATCTTGACTATATTTTCTAGTCATTTTGCAACTCATTTGATAAATATAAGTGTGAGTTTTAATGGAAAACACAAAATTGTCTGGGTGACCCCAAACTTTTGAACGGTAGTGTATATATATATATATATATATATATATATATATATAATATTACTTTGTCTAAATATGTGTCTTTATGTATGTACAGTAGGGCTGGGTGATTAATCTAATTAATTCTATTACTTCACCCTTTCATTGAAGCTTGATATTAGCCTGAACCCCATAGTGGTGGCTTCTCAATATGACGGGAAAAGCCCTGGAGGAAGTAGCCGCTATAGCAGCAACGAGTCCAGCGCCAGCAGGCTCTCCAATCTTACACCCTCCTGACCCCTGACCTGTTTAGCAAACCTGCCGGGCCGCCTCAACATGCAACATGACCATTGCTGCCTGGCCCTGCCTCCCATGTACTGAGGGGAAGACGAAAGCATAAGGAACCTGAGGACATATACTGGATCCTGTGGGCTCTCAAGGGGAAAGGAGAGACCCAGGGAGGCGGAGGATGAGACAGTGCAGCCGGGTAAGTATGAAGGACAAGGAGGAAGACCCCACCCCTGAGGACTGAGATAGAGGTCGTCTAATGTAAACAGAGGAGAGAGACTGTCTCAGAGTTTCTCACTCTTCTTTATTCACATTAGACAGTCTCTCTTCTGTCTTATATACAGAGAGGAGAGGGACTGTCTCATATACAAAGTAGATAAATTTATATTTTTTAGAGTAATTAAGGAATTACTGTGCATGCATTTCCCTCATATAAAAAAAATACCAAGATACAATTCTATTACATTAGAGAATTGCAGACACAGCTATTCCATAATATATACTGAGAGTCATTATATATTATGGAATAGCTGTGCATTCAATTCCCTTAAGGCCCTTTTACACAGGCCAATTATCGAGCAAACGAGCATTGACTGAACGCTCGTTCCCGAGCATTGCCCTATGTAAACAGGGCAGCGTTCAGCCGATGAACGAGTCAAATAAGGGGAATTGTGCAAATACCCTCTCTTATATTATTATATAGAGTGAGTAATGGGAACCACAAAGGTGTACACCACCGGTATTGTGCAAATTTTTATTTTGGGGAAAGGTAGAGATGGATAAGGATTGTGGTTCCTTTGGAAAATTGAAAATAATAAACTTTTATTAACAAATTGTATTAAAATTATTTAAAAAGTATCCAATGTAGGTCAAATTAAATTACAGTGCAGATGACCCCCTATAGCTCATCCTTTCGGCAATACATCTACCAACTTTAATAAATGACAACAGGCTGGTCTGACTATGTCATTGCATGACAGCAATAATTGATAGTCAATTATTCATAGGGCTAATTGTGCCTTCATGGTGTAAGATAAGGGGGTCATCTGCACTGTAATTTAATTTGACCTACATTGGATACTTTTAAAATAATTTTAATATAATTTGTTAATAAAAGTTTATTATTTTCACCATTTTAAATTTTCCAAAGGAACCACAATCCTTATCCATCTCTACCTTTCCCCAAAATAAAAATCAGCCGATGAACGAGCAAACACTCGTTCATCGCTGATCGCATCTTTAATGCAGCAATAAATATTATCGTTGTCGGCAGCACATCTCTTTGTAATCAGGGAGACGTGCTGCCGACATCATAGAAATGTATGGGAATGAGAGATCGTATTAACGAGCTCTCGTTCCCATACATAGCACCTTGTGAAAGGAGCAAACAAGAGCCGATCAATGAGCTGTCTCGTTGATCGGCGCTCGTTTACACGGACCATTGTCGTGTTGCGTAAGAGGACCCTAACGTAAAAGAATGTGCGTGTCTATATATGTGGTTACGTTTTAATTTGGTAAAAAATTATTCATTTTATTAATTTATCCTTCTAATTCGACTGTATAATCAGGATAATCCTCTATGACATGGATGCATTTTACATGGGCATCTTGCACCCCTGTTATAAGGTGTCCTTATCATGCAAAATATGTTAGCCCAAATCCAAATAATTAACAGTCACTATTTTTTGTCCCCCAGGCCCCGCTATAAAATAAAATATTCTGAAAATAAATGTTATGGAGCTTTATAGTAACTTTGTATGTTGGGTAAAGTAAACATATTTGGTATCGCAATACACATGAAAGAATTATATTGGGCTATAAAGTTTTTGGGTTATAGTAATTGTGTTAAATTAAAAAAGGAAAATTCGCTTTTTTCCCCATTTTTGCCCTATATAAAAAATGATTATATTATAAAAAAAAATTAAGAGATACGTTTTTTTTGTGATACCACATTAAAGCTCCACTTGTGCCATAAAAAGAAAAAATATATTTAGCTACAGTATAAAACAAAAAAATATTCACCTTTTGAATGTCATTGGTCCTGAAAGGGTTAAAGTTGATCAGTTGCTCCTCAGCATCTAATGACAAACTGTCACTCTGGTATTCAGATCACATGCAGAGAAAGTGACACTTGTATCATATGCGAAGTAGCAATTGTTAGGGTATGTGCACACACACTAATTACGTCCGTAATTGACGGACGTATTTCGGCCGCAAGTCCCGGACCGAACACAGTGCAGGGAGCCGGGCTCCTAGCATCATACTTATGTACGATGCTAGGAGTCTCTGCCTCGCTGCAGGACAACTGTCCCGTACTGTAATCATGTTTTCAGTACGTGACAGTGGTGCTGCAGCGAGGCAGGGACTCCTAGCATCGTACATAAGTATGATGCTAGGAGCCCGGCTCCCTGCACTGTGTTCGGTCCGGTACTTGCGGCCGAAATACGTCCGTCAATTACGGACGTAATTAGTGTGTGTGCACATACCCTTAGAATTTCAAATAGTAAGCAAAATAGTATGCCATTCTAGCTCACAAAATTTGAATGTCCTATCGGGGGAGGCGGGATGCACTCAGGACACCGCTCCTTCAGCTAGAGTAGAGAGCAGCCACAAAGAGAAACTCTCTCTGCTTCATCAAACGGCTGGACGTTGGCGTGTCAGGCGAGAAAAATCAGAGAACAAACACCCTGCAACCATTGCAGGAAGAACACAAGCTGGTGGCGGCAGCGTTATGGTCCGGGCATTTTTTTCATGGCATTCTCTGGGCCCACTCATCCATGTGGAAGGCACTGAACCGATTTGGGTATGAATCCATCGTTGCAGATGACGTCCACCCATACATGCGGTTTGTCTTCCCTGGGGATATGGAATCTTCCAGCAAGACAATGCGACATGTCACATGGCTAGAAATGTCTGACAGTGGTTGGAAGAGCACGACCAAAACTTCCAAGTGCTTCCCTGGCCCCCTAAATCACCAGACTTGAACCCAATTGAGCATTTGTGGGACCACTGTCTTGTTCGCTCTATGGATTCTCCCTGACGCACCCTCCAGCAAATGTGGGATGTACTGCAGTCAGCATGGCTCCAGATACCGGAGACAACCTACCAGCACCTTATTGAGTCACCCCCAGCCTGTCTAGCTGCTGTCCGTGCTGCACATGGTAGTTACTCTAGATATTAGCTGGTGGTCATAATAATGTGACTCGACTGTGTATTACATAATTGATCATTATTATGAATGATCCTCATGTAATACTACATTCTATAAATGTATGGGCAATGGCAGCATACGCGCGTCTTTCTCCATTCCGTTCTATGGCAATTACAGAAACAGCCGAGCAATCTTTTCACTTGAGTCTCTGCCTGGAATCAGCAGGCTAGCAGCCGCCTCACCAGGTCGGGTGACTCCTGTTTTTGATATAGGTGCGGATCCCATAGCTTGGTACCTGAGACCTGTGGATACGTCATAAATGTCTGAGATGGGAGTAACCCTTTAAGTACTCTCACCATGAAACTGATCCAACACCGGATCCAAAATCCATCAATGTCTGAGGGGTGAACTCTGGAACACGTTGATAGATCTGTGGGAGACATAACACATTTAGCATCAGAGTACACTCTGTTGTATATCCTTATTGTGTCAAGATTTTGCCTCATTAAAGCAGTAGAAGAGTTTATTAATTACATAATATTATACTGAAGAATATGTTATATTGCAAATTATATAGCTGTCATCATAGGGCTTGCGGTCACAGGTTTACAGAAGTGTTACAAAAGACATATATTTCCTTTATGAAGAAACTCTGACGGAGTAGTGTGGACTAGACTCGAGTAGAATAGATGTTCAAGGCTTTAGAAATTCAGGACAAATAGGAAAGGTGGTGGTGTATGTCTGCATGTGAGAAGTGATATGAAGGCGAGTCTGAAAGAGACAATAGTGGGTGAATACTGTGAAGAGGTTGAAACCTTGTGGGTGGAACTAGAAAGGGAGGTAAACACTGAAAAAATTACTTTTGGTGTAATCTATAGACCCCCCAATATAACTGAAGAGATAGAAGGTCAAATATATAAACAGATGGAGCGGGCTGCACAGGCGGGTACTGTAGTGATAATGGGAGATTTTAATTTCCGGGATATTAATTGGTGTCATGGTTCAGCTTCAACTGCAAAGGGGAGACATTTCCTCAACCTGTTGCAGGAAAATTTTATGGGCCAGTTTGTGGAAGACCCGACTAGAGGTGAAGCTCTGTTGGATCTGGTTATTTCTAATAATGCAGATCTTGTTGGGAATGTCAATGTTCGTGAAAACCTCGGTAACAGTGATCATAATATAGTTACATTTTACCTATACTGTAAAAAACAAACGCAGGCTGGGAGGGCAAAAACATTTAATTTTAAGAAAGCCAATTTCCCCAGGATGAAGGCTGCAATTCAGGATATAGACTGGGAAGAACTAATGTCAAATAATGGGACAAATGATAAATGGGAGATTTTCAAATCTATTTTGAGTTATTATAGTGCAAAATTTATTCCTATAGGTAACAAGTATAAACGACTCAAATTAAATCCCACATGGCTTACACCTTCTGTGAAAGGGGCAATACATGACAAAAAAAGGGCATTTAAAAAATACAAATCTGAGGGTACATCTGCAGCCTTTGTAAAATATAAAGAGCTTAATAAAATCTGTAAAAAGGTAATAAAATTAGCAAAAATACAAAATGAAAGGCAGGTGGCCAGGGATAGTAAAACAAATCCCAAAAAATTCTTCAAGTATATAAATGCTAAAAAGCCAAGGTCTGAACATGTAGGACCCCTAGATAATGGTAATGGGGAGTTGGTCACAGGGGATCAAGAGAAGGCAGAGTTACTAAATGGGTTCTTTAGCTCTGTATATACAACTGAAGAAAGAGCAGCTGATGTAGCCGGTGCCAGTGCTGTTAATATATCAGTTGATATAATGAATTGGATGAATGTAGATATGGTCCAAGCTAAATTAAATAAAATAAATGTGCACAAGGCCCCGGGACCAGATGGGTTACACCCTAGAATTCTTAAAGAGCTTAGTTCAGTTATTTCTGTCCCCCTTTTCATAATATTCAGAGAATCTCTAGTGACTGGTATAGTGCCAAGGGACTGGCGCAGCGCAAATGTGGTGCCGATTTTCAAAAAGGGCTCTAGGTCTTCCCGGGGTAATTATAGACCGGTAAGCTTAACATCCATCGTGGGGAAAATGTTTGAGGGGCTATTGAGGGACTATATACAGGATTATGTGACAAAAAATAGTATTATAAGTGACAGCCAGCACGGTTTTACTAAGGGGCCGCTGTGGATTTAGTGTTTTTGGACTTTGCAAAGGCATTTGACACTGTCCCCCATAGACGCCTAATGGGTAAATTAAGGACTATAGGTTTAGAAAATATAGTTTGTAATTGGATTGAGAATTGGCTCAAGGACCGTATCCAGAGAGTTGTGGTCAATGATTCCTACTCTGAATGGTCCCCGGTAATAAGTGGTGTACCCCAGGGTTCAGTGCTGGGACCACTATTATTCAACTTATTTATTAATGATATAGAGGATGGGATTAATAGCACTATTTCTATTTTTGCAGATGACACCAAGCTATGTAATATAGTTCAGACTATGGAAGATGTTCATGAATTGCAGGCAGATTTAAACAAACTAAGTGTTTGGGCATCCACTTGGCAGATGAAGTTTAATGTAGATAAATGTAAAGTTATGCACCTGGGTACGAACAACCTGCATGCATCATATGTCCTAGGGGGCGCTACACTGGCGGATTCACTTGTTGAGAAGGATCTGGGTGTACTTGTAAATCATAAACTCAATAACAGCATGCAGTGTCAATCAGCTGCTTCAAAGGCCAGCAGGATATTGTCGTGTATTAAAAGAGGCCTGGACTCACGGGACAGGGATGTAATATTGGCACTTTACAAAGCATTAGTGAGGCCTCATCGAGAATATGCAGTTCAGTTCTGGGCTCCAGTTCATAGAAAGGATGCCCTGGAGTTGGAAAAAATACAAAGAAGAGCAACGAAGCTAATTAGGGGCATGGAGAATTTAAGTTATGAGGAAAGATTAAAAGAATTAAACCTATTTAGCCTTGAAAAAAGACGACTAAGGGGGGACATGATTAACTTATATAAATATATTAATGGCACATACAAAAAATATGGTGAAATCCTGTTCCATGTAAAACCCCCTCAAAAAACAAGGGGGCACTCCCTCCGTCTGGAGAAAAAAAGGTTCAACCTGCAGAGGCGACAAGCCTACTTTACCGTGAGAACTGTGAATCTATGGAATAGCCTACCGCAGGAGCTGGTCACAGCAGGGACAGTAGATGGCTTTAAAAAAGGGTTAGATAATTTCCTAGAACAAAAAAGTATTAACTCCTGTGTAGAAATTTTTCCTTCCCCTTTCCCTTCCCTTGGTTGAACTTGATGGACATGTGTCTTTTTTCAGCCGTACTAACTATGTAACTATGTAACTATGTACTGTAACTGAGATCTTGTTAGACAGAAACATAGGGTTCTTGGACAAAATTATGTGTGTCTGACATAATATAAAGAAATCCAGATAATTCCAAATGTTATTATCAAGTAATAAACTGTAACATAAAAAATAAATGAATAGAATCAGTAAACATCCATGTAGTAGGGCAGGACTGCCCTGTGCTCCCTTAACCTTTTGATGCCCAGAGAATTCATTATGCACTCTATAGCAGTTTTCTGGAGTAGAAAAGTTGCAAATATTTGTGCAAAAACTCACTTTTTGTGCAAACATATTGGGAGTTTTGCATTGTAAAGCCGCCTCCACCTCTTTATAAAAAAGTGGGTACAGCTTAGTTGAAAGGGGCATGGCCACATCAAGGCCTGACAGATTCACTATAATTTAGGCCAACAACTCTTAATAAATTAGGCGCATTTTAATCTAACGAAGTCTGGATTAAGACTGGCATATGACATGCCAGTTTTACGAAATTCCCCTCATTATTTTGCATCCCCTCACCTCATGTAGCGCTCTAGATACTGCGGCAAATCCTCCATCAAAGCGTGTGGCTAAATACACCAAGCCAAACTGCTCTGTGTAGCTGAAACAAAGATATGGCACAATGAGTAAGAATGCATTGTGGAAATATTATTTTACAGTATTCCAACTTTTGTACAGCTCACGTAAATGCCAAAGGTCACATTTTACTGTAATTAGGTATTGCTTGCTAAATAAAGATGATCTAACTTAATAGCTTAAAGCGGTTATCCTGGTTCTGAATTTTTTTTGCAATGGTTGCAAATGAGAAATTAAGAAAAAAAGCTGTACTTACCTATCCTTTCCCCCGGCGATCCAGCCATGACACCTCGGCTGGACTCCAAGTGATTGTTTACATGCACATAGCACGTGACTGCTGCAGCCAATCAGAGGATTTAGCGCTGATGAAATCGTATTTATGAAATAATTCCAGAAATATAACACATGACCGCTGAGCCTTCTGATTGATAACATGTAGCATGTGACTGCTGCAGCCAATCACCAAAAGTGCCGGCAGAGCGTCGGCGCTGGATCGCCAGGGCAAAGAATAGGTAAGTACAGCTTCTTTTCTTAACTTATCATCATTTGCAGCCATTGAAAAAAAAAAAAAAATCCAGAACCTAACTCCTTTAACCCCTATCCGCACGAGTAAGTAACTATACGTCATCGCGGGAGGTTACTTCCCGCACGACGACGTATAGTTACGGAGTTGTTTCCGGTGCACACTGGCGGCGACAGTGTGCACCGGTAACCGGGAGGTCAGCTGTCGCCGACAGCTGACACTCCACTCTTGTCGGCCAGCAGTCCTTTGCCGCTGATTTCAGCGAATGAACCCCTTAAATGCGGCGATCGGTTGCAATCGCCGAATTTTAGGGGTTTCTAGCATATCAGCAGACTGCAGTCCGAAATCGCGGGGTTTGCCGATAGTTAGCATGGCAAACGGAAGCCAAACAATGGCCTCCATGTCTGCCATGGACGGAAGCCCATCAGGACCAACATCAGACATCAGAGTGACAGGAAGTCACTGTGTCGTTCCCGATGCACACTGTCGGCGACAAGGTGTGCATCGGGAACTGGGAGTTCAGCTGTCGCCGAAAAGCTGACACTCCAGTGTTGCCGTTCAGAGGCTCATCGCCGCTGATTTCGGCAATTAACCCGTTAAATGCGGCGCTTGATTGCGATCGCCACATTTAGGGGGTTTGTAGCACATCAGCAGCCCCCATGCAATTGTGGGGGTTGCTGATGCTTGTGATGGCATCCGGAGGCCAGGCAACGGCCTCCGGGTCTGCCATGTATGGAAACCTATGAGGACCAGCCTCTGGCTGGTTCTCGTAGACGTACTGTCAGAGTGAGGGTATGTTCACACGGCGGGGGTCCGTAACGGCTGAAATTACGGGGATGTTTCAGCCTGAAAACATCCCCGTAAATTCAGCCGTACCGGCATGTGCAGGCGCTTGAACGCCGCGTCAATTACGGCCGTAATTAGCGCTGCTATTCATTGGAGTCAATGAATAGCGGCTCCAATTACGGCCAAAGAAGTGACAGGTCACTTCTTCTACGCGGGCGTCTATTTACGCGCCGTCATTTGACAGCGGCGCGTAAATATACGCCTCGTGTGAACAGACAAACGTCTGCCCATTGCTTTCAATGGGCAGATGTTTGTCAGCGCTATTGAGGCGCTATTTTCAGACGTAATTCGGGGCAAAAACGCCCGAATTACGTCCGTAAATAGGCCGTGTGAACATACCCTGACTGTGACGTCACACTGACAGTTGGAATACGTTACACTACTTAGGTAGTGTAATGTATTCTAGCAGCGATCAGAGCTGCAGGTAAAAAGAATAAAGTGTAAAAAGTAAAAAAAAAAAAAAGTTCATAAATATGTTTTATAAAAGTGCAAAAATAAGAGTTTTTGTTTTCCTATAATAAGTCATTTATTATAGGAAAAAAATGAAAACGTTAAAAAAAGTACACATATTTGGTATCACCGCGTTCGTAACGACCCAAACTATGAAACTATAATGTTATTTTTCCGTGCGGTGAACGCCACGAACAAAATAAATGGAAAACTATGTAAGCATCTCCATTTTTTGGTCACCACCCCTTCAAAGATATAGAATAAAAAGTGATCAAAAAGTCGCATTTACCACAAAATAGTACCAATAAAAACTACAACCTGTCCTGCAAAACCTCCCACAGCTTTTTTGACTAAAAAATAAAAAAAAGTTACGGCTCAGAATATGGTGTCTCAGAAAATAAATTATTTTATAGAAACCTAATTTTATTGTGCAAACGCTGCAAAACTTAAAAAAAACTATATACATATGGTATCGCCGTAATCGTACCGACCCTCAGAATAAAGTAAAACGTAATTTATTGCGCACGGTGGACGCTGTAAGAGATAAAGAATTTAAAATGCCAAAATCGCTGTTTTTTGGTCACCTTAGCGCTAAAAAATATGTAATAAAAAGTGATCAAGAAGATGTATGTACCATAAAATGGTGCCAATAAAAGCTGCAGCTCGTCCAACCAAAAATAAGCCCCCACAGCGCTCAATCGACCAAAAAATAAAAAAAGTTCTGGATGTCAGAATGTGATGATACAAAACAATTACATTTTTTTTTAACAAATAGTCTTTTCTTTGTAAAAGTAGTAAAATATAAAAAAACCTATATAAATTTGGTATCACCGTAATCGTATTGAGACGCAGAATAAAACTAAAGTTGTCGTTTTACCGCTCGGTGAAAGACTTAAAAATGAAACCCCAAAAAGAATGGAGAAGTCAGTTTTTTCCAATTTCAGCCGGCAAATTATTTTTTTTTTCAGTTTCCCAGCACATTTTATGGTACTTTAAATGGTGTTCATAGAAACTACAACTCTTCCCGCAAAAAATAAGCCCTCACACCGCTCTATTGATGGAAAAATAAAAAAATTATTGCTCTTGGAAGGCGGGGAGTGAAAAACGAAAATGAAAAAGCAAAAAAGGATCAGTCCTGAAAGGGTTACTTAATTTCTAATAAAAAAAAACATTTATGACCACATGTGGGGTATTGCTGTACTCGGGAGAAATTGCTTTACAAATGTTGGGGTGCTTTTCCAATTTTATCCCTTGTGAAAATTAAAAAATTCACCATTTTAGTGGACAAAAATGTAGATATTAATTTTCACGGCCTAATTCCACTAAATTCTACAAAAAACCTGTGGGGTCAAAATGCTCACTATACCCCTAGAAAATTTCCTTGAGGGGTGTAGTTTCCAAAACATGGTTACTTTTGGGGGGGTTTCCACTATTTTTGTCCATCCGGGGCGTTGCAAACCCGACATAGCACTGAAAAACAATCCAGCAAAATCTGCGCTCCAAAATCCAAAAGGCGCTCCTTCCCTTCTGAGCCTTGCAGCGGGACCAAACAGCAGTTTATTACCACATATGGGGTATTGACATAATCGGGAACAATTGCTTTACAAATATTGGGGTGCTTTTTCTCCTTTATTCCTTGTAAAAATGAAAAAATTCTATGTTTCCATCTCCACAGACTAATTCCACTTAATTCTGCAAAAAAACTGTGGGGTCAAAATGCTAACTATACCCCTAGAAAAATGCCTTGAGGGGTGTAGTTTCCAAAATGGGGTCACTTTTGGGGGGTTTCGACTGTTTAGGTACCGCAAGACCTCTTCAAACCCGACATGGTGCCTAAAATATATTCCTAAAAAAAGGAGGCCCCAAAATCCACTAGGTGCTCCTTTGCTTCTGAGGCCGGTGCTTCAGTCCATTAGGACACTAGGGCCACATGTTGGATTTTCTAAAAACTGCAGAATCTGGGCAATAAATATGGAGTTGTGTTTCTCTGGTTTCTTCTGTGTTACAGATTTTTTTTATTACAAATGAATTTCCGCAAAAAAAATTACATTTGTAAATTTCACCTCTGCTTTGCCTTAATTTCTGTGAAACGCCTAAAGGGTTAAAATACTTTCTGAATGTGGTTTTGAATACTTTGAGGGGTGCAGTTTTCAAAATGGGGTGATTTATGGGGACTTTCTAAAACAGAAGGCCATTAAAGCCACTTCAGAACTGAACTGGTCCCTGAAAAAATAGCCTTTTGAAACTTTCTTGAAAATATGAGAAATTGCTGCTAAAGTTCTAAGCCTTTTAACGTCATAGAAAAATAAAAGGACGTGAAAAAAACGATGCAAACATAAAGTAGACATATGGGGGATGTTAACTAGTAACTATTTTGTGTGGTATTACTATCTGTTTTACAAGCAAATACATTTAAATTGAGAAAAATGCTAATTTTCGCTAAAATTTTACGTTTTTCACAAATAAATATTGAATTTATCGACCAATTTTTTTTACTAACATAAAGTACAATATGTCACGAGAAAACAATCTCAGAATCACATGGATAGGTAAAAGCATTCCAGAGTTATTACCACATAAAGTGACGTCAGATTTGAAAACAGGCTGTGTCCTGGAGGGGTTAATATAAGTTTCAGATCAAAACATATGTGGATGTAATGTTTGATGTTTGTAATGTTTGACTACATGAGTGACCATAAATTATAATACTAACATTGAACCATTTGTATACATTTTTATCCATGGGACTATAAAAACTAGCGCAGACAAGAACTAATGGTATTGACCATCACAACCAATCAGAATTAAGCTTTTTATTTTTCAAAGTAGGTCTGAAAAGGAAAGCTGTGATCAGATTGGTTGCTATAGGCAGCACCTCCAGTTCTTGTCGGCACTAGTTTTCCTATATAAGGCCCTATGTATGCCAACATTACAGCACCGGTAACTTTAATCCCAGAGATCAGCATTCATGGAAAAAATTGAAGTACTAATGAAAGGTGTCACTGAGCAATGATGACACTGGAGGGGAGAGGTGAGACTAATCCACAAGGATTGTACCGATGTATAATGTTCAGATACTCCGGTTGTTTTTTGCAAACCACAGGTCATTCATTGACGGTTTGAAAAATTGTTCTGTGTAAACGGGGCTTATCAAGGTGGCATTGACCACGTCTAGTGGTAACAGTTTCACTATCAAAATAAAAGGGATGGTAGGGATTTTGCCTTTCTTAATACTTAATTTCTTGTTGCTATATTTGGAGTCAGGAAAGATTTTTCCTTTCCAGGAGGAACATGGTCAGTGACCTCATAGGGGTTTGTCTTGCCTTCCTCTGGGATTGCTGGATAATAGGTTGAACTAGATTTGTGTTAAATGAATTGTTGGGAATGTGTCTAGAACGACAACATGCTTTTCAGAGCACCACAATGTTCCTTACCTTAAAGGCTGCCAGTGATATGTATTCTTTCGTAAAGAATTCAACACATCATTTTTTAACTTTTGCTCTTTTTGATAAATATTTAGATCTGTCAAAAAACAAAGTTCATAAATCATAGGACATGGATAAATTAACTTCTGTAACACAAAAGACGCATCTATTTTTTCTTATTATTATGGACACTGGCTCAAACAAGTAAATGTTGGAGTTGTTGTAGTCCCGTAGATGAGAGGACTTTTATTGTAATTACCTGATTCAATGTGTGTGTTATCTTTAAACTTTTTTTCTAGTTCCATGGCCTTTTCTCTTAATTCCTTATCCTCAAGTGGCCGTTTTCGGCTCCATAAGTAGTTATTTAGTGAGGCAACATGTTCTTCCAACTGTCTGACAGTTCTTTCTAAAAGACAAATTAATAGCAGTTATCGGTACTTATTAATTAATAACATTAACAAAAAATGTACACAAAAACATACATATTTTCACCGTGTACATGGTAGGCGGAGATAGAAAATAAATATTTTACAGGTATAGGTAACATTTGTGCTGCCACAAGCACACGTCCATAGGAATCAGACTAGTCATCATGTAGCACATTGTTGATGTAAAAAAAAAAAAAAAACAGCAAAAAACCCATCACTATTCCTGCCTGATTAAATGGCAAAATAATTTTTATTTGGACTCCCTTATAAAGCAATCCAACCTTAAAATGGCTTATGTAATGATGAGGATTTTTGTCAAAATTTGATGGTCTATCTACAAAATTATGGAATCACCAATTAGAGCAGGGGTCTCAAACTCGGCCGGGTAAATGGGCCCCACAAAGAAATAATTTGAAGTTGACGGGCCGCGTTACATTCAAATTTGATACAATACAAAATTATTGTTAATCAATTAATTATTTGAACTACTATAATAATACTACATTACTATGACAATACTACATTACTATAATAATACCGCTAGGTTTAAATTTACCGGACATTTGCGAGTTTACTCTACGTGTATTTATTTTTTTTAAAACATCAATTTTTATTAACATTTTTTCAAATTTTGTACAAACATTTCACAAAAAGAAAAATTTGCGATGTCAATGAACAGCTCGCAACTGCGAGTATAACAGAAGCAAATTAAGTACATACATACATGCATGGCATATCGTTTTACATTTGTTTAAGCAATCAACGTGACTTCCCCTATTCCTGATCACGACTTAGGTCATAAAAGAGTAGCTCCTCCCCCTCTATCCCCTATCTACTACTAGACTGACTGTAGTTGTAAGCCTCCTAAAGTGCCAGCCAGGAGCGGTGTATGATACCATGCTGTGTGTCTAAACGGCGCAACAATTTCCACCACCTCATTCGCTGTGCATTGCGTTTCTATAAATAGCTGCCATTTAGCAAACAGCTTTTTGGTTCCCGTTTCTTTCCTTCTTTCTACCTCCACTCGTTCAAGGGCTAACAATTGTTTCAAGTGGGACACGATCATATCGATATCCGGTGTATCAGCTTCCAGCCATTTGCATAGAAGGCATCTCAAAGCCACCAACAAAATTGTGTGCACCAGGGGGGGAGGGGATCTCGTTCCTCCAGCAACCTCTTCCTCTGGCGGTCGCGCCTGATGGAACAGCAGCGCTTGGGGCGTCATTGGAAGGTTTGCTTTACAATAATCTGAAATATAGTTATGTATCATTATCCAGTACCGTTTAGTATGAGCACAACCCCATACTCCGTGCCACAAATTCGTCAGGGGGGTATTGCATTTGGGACAACTCATGATGCGATCGGGGAAGGACTGTGAAGGCAGAATATTGAAGCCATATATAGCCGTATGCATTAATTTGAAATAGGTTTCCCTCCAGCTCTCATTAATGACCACCTTCCGTACCGTCTCCCATCCCCCCAATATGGTCTCTCCTATTGCCGGATCATGCGTCCACCGTTCCCAGACTTTGAACATTACCCGTTGTTGCGGGCAGGCAAAATATCCCCCGAGTGCTCTATACAACTGCGCGATAGTCACCCGAAGAGCCACTGGGCCAATGACCTCATCTAACATATGAGTGGTGGCCTCCTTATTTAAATCTCTGAGCCTAGAGGTACAGAATGATCGCACCTGGAGGACTTGTAGGAAATTTGCGCTGTCCTCTAAGGGATTGAGTTTAGCCCTGATTTCCGATCCGGTTAACCATCTCCTTTCCTCTGTATGCATAAGGTCCCCTGCATTGCTAATACCTGAATTCCCCCAAGAGGCAAATCTGTCTCTACTGTCTACTCCCGGTAAAAATTCCGGGTGCCCACACAACGGCATGTGCTTGGATAGCAGGTAAGGCAAGTCAAAAATTTTACGGACCACTTTCCAGGCTAGGACTGTATCTCTCAGAACAATGGATGTTTTGAGACGGCACGGAAGAGAGGCCACACGACAATGCAACAAGGCCTTTAAGCTCCAGGGCGAGGCATACTCCCCCTCTAGCTCTAAGTTGGAATAATGACTCGTTTCATGAAGCCAGTCCACTACATGTCGAAAGAGGCACACCACATTGTAGCCCCTAATATTGGGAAATTTCAGCTCCCCCTCATGCATGTCCCTCATGAGCTTAGTGAGTGCAATGCGAGGCCTCTTTCCCGCCCATATGAATTTAGTAAATGCCGAATTCAGCTTGGATACGTCCCCATGTTTCAGTAATAGTGGGAGTGTTTGAAAGGGGTATAGCAATCTGGGGAAACTGACCATCTTAATCAGGTGGCACCTCCCCAGAAGGGATATCGGTAACTGGCGCCATCTGTTTAGTTCCGCCTGCATTTTTTTAAACAGTGGCGGGTAATTCAAGCCATACAAGGTTTCAGGTGCCTTCCCTATCTTAATTCCCAGATAAGTGATACATTGTTTCACCGGGGATATCCCACATCCCAAGGATTGCCAAAAGATCCCAGGTAATGGTTTGCCCAACTCCAGCTGTTCGCTTTTAGCTACATTTACTTTGTATCCCAAGCATTGCCCAAAGTCCTGCAAAAAGCGAAAGACCGGCATTAAGTGTTCTTGAGGATTTGACATAAACAGAATAACATCATCAGCGTACAAGGCCAGCTTGACCGCCAATGACCCCACCTGGATACCTTCGAACACTGCCGACTCTTCCAGAAATCTAGCCATTGGTTCGAGTGCTAGATTAAATAAAAGTGGCGACAAGGGACATCCCTGCCTGGTCCCTTTATACAGCTGGAAGGGAGCCGACAGAAATCCTGAAGAATAGACACGCGCTTGGGGATTAGTATAGACCCCCTTCAGAAAGTTCCGAAAGGCTCCCTGGACATTCATCTTGTCTAACACCATCCCCAGCCATTCCCACTGTATGTTATCAAACGCTTTCTCTGCGTCTAGCGCTAAGAGTGCCGGCCGGGTACCTGGCCGGGGATCGTGTCGGACTGTTTATAATACTGTTAACACCTTACGCAGATTAGTCACTGCTGCCCTGCCCTTTACAAAGCCCACTTGAGATTTTCCCACCAATGTCGGTAGATACACTGCTAAACGATTGGCTAAGATTTTTGTAAGTATTTTCTGGTCTTGGTCTATCAATGATATTGGTCGATAGGACCCCGGATCGAGAGGGTCCTTCCCCTTTTTGGGCAGCACCTTTATATGTGCGATTTTGGCCTCCCCTGGTAGCGTACCGGTCTGTAATAAAATGTTATAGTACTCCACCAAGATGGGGCTAATTTCTTCTCTGAGGGACTTATAAAATTCACCCGTGAACCCATCCGGCCCAGGGGCCTTCCCGTTAGATAAGGTTCTGATGGTATCCGCTATCTCTGCCTCCGTGATCTCTGCGCTCAGCAGCTCGTTCTGCTCCTGCGTGAGTCCAGGCAGCTTTACCTTCTCCAAAAATTCCTTTCCTTTTTGGGTGTCGACTGGCGTGTCGGAGTACAGGGCCTGATATAGTGTTTATGGTTTTTGGATCCACTGTGGGAAGCCCTTTGGCGTCTTTAAGGGTTAAAATGTGTGACGGTGTATACCTCCCCTACGCCAATCGTGCTAGTAATTTGCCCGCCTTATTACCGAAACGCATAAGGTCCGCATCAAATTGAGACCGATAAATACTTTCTCTTTTGTCTAGCCATTGATCATACGGTCGCTTGGCTTCCCTCCAAGCCTCCCCAGAGACGCTGATGGAGATTGTAAAAACGCCGTGTATGCGCACCTTAATCGGTCGCTCGCCGTCTTATACCCTTCGGTGGTTTTACGTTTAAGATTGGCCAAAAATTGTATGTTTTTCCCGCGAATTACCGCTTTAGCTGTCCGCCAGTATAACGACGGGTCCGTACAGTGTGATGCATTATCCCCATCAAATTCCGTCCACCAGCCCTTTAGCTTTTGTACAAAGCCCTCATCCGCCACCAGAAAGGAGGGGAACCGCCAAATAAAATCCAGTCCCTTAGCTACCGTGTCTGCCAAAGTAATTGTGACTGGGGAGTGATCAGAGATGACCATATCTTCTATTGCCGCGTCGTTCACAAGTAATCAATGCGCGACCACGACTGATGTACGTGAGAAAAGTGTGTGTACTCCCTCGCGTCGGGGTGTAAGCTCCTCCAAGCATCTGTGAGGGCCGTGTGTCCCAAAAAATCTGACAAGATCCTATCCCTCTGTCTCTGCAAAATGGACCCTACACTTCTATCTTCCCTAGTGGACCTTGCGGTATTAAGATCTCCCCCTAGCACCAACAGCTTAGTGCGATCCTGCTGGAGTTGGGTTTCAAATTTACCAAAGAATTCTGCGTTGGCCGCATTAGGCCCATAAACATTATGGATGCTAATAGTTTCCCCTGCATACTCCATCACTAGATGTATCCAACGACCCTCATTATCACACTCCTGGGACACCATCGTAGACACAAAATTTTTGTGCACCAATATTATCACTCCCGCCTTACCGTCTCTTGCGGCCGAGCCATAAACTTGACCCACCCAGAACTTTTGTAGATATTTAAATTCAGATTCGGTCAGGTGGGTTTCCTGTAACAGGGCTACATCCGGACGTAATCTCTTCATATGTCGTAAGAGTTTGGTCCGTTTCTGTGGGGATCTAAGCCCCTTAACGTTCCATGAAACTATTTTCATGTTATTGGGCTATGTCTAAGGTGAGCTAAGGTGTCCAAAAATCGTGACCGAGTCGGGGTGTCAGAGCCATCTTTCCTTAAGTGCCATGCATGAACATTCAAAACTTGGCCAAACCCCGGCCTAGAAAACAAAGCTAAAATCCAACTCAAAGCCTTCAGACTTTGTTCATAAAACCTTGAAAACCTTGAAAAAACGCCTGTGACAAGGGCAGTCATCTTCCTCGTGCACATTGACGTCAGAGACTTCACTTTTTTCTGTTGTGCACCAACACGTCCCTCCCTCCCACCCCCTCCCATACCTGCATAGCAGCAATTTCCAAACGACCTAGCCATACCGGCCCCTCCTTGCCCAGCACTCTCTAGCCGCCAATACCCGATCCGATAGCAACGGGTCAACCCCCAATTTCCGCTCCATTCGCCATGTATCATTTAGAACTGATCACTGTTCCACTTCAAGGTTTCCCCCAGCAACCCTACATTTGTCCCTACCACGACTTCCCCTCGTTTTTAACTCCATTGGTCCTAGCCCCACTCATCAGAGAGACCCTCCTCGTAAAGATTCCCACTCGAAGAGCCCCACCTACTAACGAGCATGGACTGCATAACCTTGAAAACCAGCTCAAGCTCAAACTCAAGCCCCTAACAGTGTAACTACGTTATTACATCATCAATATTATATATTATATCGGCATTATAACGGCAATATAACAGTAAGGCAATATATCAGAATCCATACAGTTTGGCATGAAAACATTTGGCCACATACTGAAATATTGTATTGATAAACAAACTAACGTGTGCAACCATCAAGCCATATTATTCTCTGCTAATATCTGTAATTACTGTAAACTGTAAACTTATCTGCTTAAGATCAGAGCCTGCAATTGGTCTACCGCGTCCTCAGGACCCTTGCCTAACGTATGAGGGGATCAAACAAAAAACATTAGTCCTCAATCTTCCTTCTTCAATCCGAGGACGCGGACCTGGAATGATCACGCGGACGTCTCTGCGGCTTCGGAGACGCACCTCTGTTCCTGGCTCTTCGTCCACGTTCTCTGCCAGGTGTGGGCAATAAAGCTTCAGCCTAAGTCCGCTCCATATCCGAACGACTCCCTCCGACTTCTCTTGACTTGTGGCGTGGGCTGTGGTCTGGAGTGCGTCGCGCCTTGTGCCGGGGACAGCTTCCACATAGCTCTGCCAGAGCCTCCTCCGCTTCCTTTGCTGTGGCGAACATCTTGGCCCGCCCGTTTGCCTGGAACACTCGTAAAATAGCCAGATACTGTAGGTTAAAGCGCACTTTCGCTTGAAACAGCTCCGTACAGATCTTGCTGAAGGTTCGCCTACGTTTCGCTACCTCCGTAGAATAATCCTCAAAAAGTAGCACTTTCATGCCCATTATCTCCAAGGGTCGGGATTTGCTTCGATATGCCTTCATCATCGCCACCTTGTCATTATAATCCAGCAGCTTAAAGATGACTTGTCTGGGGCGAAACGAACTGCTGCTGTTGTCTGCTGGTGGGAGATTTCTTGGGTCCGGTCCCACCCTGTGTGCCCTCTCCACCCGGCATGGACGTGGGAGACCCAATGCTGCCGGCAGAGATCTCTCGCATATACGTTGCAGCTCAGAAGGGACCGTTTCCTTCAGGCCTACTATTCGCAGGTTACTCCTCCTGGATCGGTTTTCCAGGTCCTCCACCTTTTCCCCCAACTGCGTAGTGCTTGGACTGTAGGCGCTCATTCTCATCCTCCAGCAGCGATACACGTTGCTCCAATTCGTTAGTCCTGGAGGTTACTTGTGTCAGGTCCGCATGCATGCGGTTGAGCGAATCTTGCACCGTTTTTTCCAGCGCTTTCTGCAGGTCGGGGGCTATGCGTTTAGCCACTTCATGAGCTAATGCTATATAATCCACAGATGCTTGGTTAGAAGCAATTATGGGCTCTGCTGGGCTTGGAATCGGTGACTGGGACTGAGGCCGTAGCTGTTCCTCATCCCGTGAATACAGCAGGGGAGCAGTGGCGGGAAACGCCGCCATCTTACCTCCCCTGTTTACTCCCGCGTCTAGTTCATCCATGGCTGGCTTATGTGCGCTCCTGAGGAGGTATCGGTCCATGCAGGCACCCCCGGGTACTTTCCTGTTTGCAGGGCCGGTGTCTGTCAGCCGGTTGTCGCCACCGAAGTGGCTTTTGCAGATAAGCAGGCTAGTTGGGAGCGGGAGCTCAGTCACTCGCGTCCTGCATCGCCGGAAGTCCTACGTGTATTTTAACAATCCAGTTTTCCAGTTTAAGTGTCGCTAAATGCAGTCCGGCGCCTCAGTTGGCAGCGTTTGGCAGACACAAAAATGTCAAGATTGGGCAGCCCCTTTTTAGATAGTGCCACAGTGCCCTCTGTAGATAGTGACACAGACCCCTATAGATCGTGCCACATACACACCCCCTATAGATAGTGACATCCCCCCCCCTGTAGATGGCTCCATTGGGGCTCCCTTTAGGAGTAGAATCCCCAGCCAGAGCGTTGCCAATGCTTTGGCTGGGGGTTCCTCTGCTTGAGGAGCCCCTAATGTCACGGTCCATAGACAGTGATGTCAGTGGATCCTCCTGGACCAGGGCAACCCCAGGGCAGGAATCCCAGAGCAGAGCGCTAGTATAGGCTCTGCTCCAGAACTCTGGGGAAGCCCCTGACAGCACTGTCCATATATGGACAGTGCTATCAGGGGTTCCCCTAGAGCCAGAGTCCCAGAGCAAAGCGCTACTAGAACTCTGCCTGGGCCCTCAGCTCTGCTTCTGACATCACCGTCCATATATGGACAGTGATGTCAGGGGCTTCCCGAGAGCAGAATACTCGGTGGTGTGTGCTAGTATAGTCTCTGCTGTGGGACTCCTTCTCTGGGGAAGCCCCTGACATCACTGTCCATATATGGAAAGCGACTTCAGGGGCTCCTCCAGCAGAGGAATCTCCAGCCAAAGCGTCGGCAATGCTCTGGCTGGGGATTCCACTCCTAGAGCGAGCACCAATATAGCCTATAGGTGAGGTCAATTAACACAAGAGTATTAGAAAAATACAAAATATCCTTTATTGTAAACATGTATAAGACAAAAACAGGTTAAAAAATGAAACATACAGTGCAATATGAAGGTGTCCTACAAAGCAGGAAGAATATGGGCATAACGTAATTAATCGGAGTAGATTTTGGCCACAAGAGAATGGTATCACGGTACACGCTATGTTGACGGTGGACAAAAAAAATCCCCATGCATGTACTTTAATTTATACAATAGGCATAAGGTAATCGCTGAGAGTAACAAAATATAGGTATGAAATGTAACTAGACCATGCTAGTGTTAACATTATATTCAATCAGACCTATGAACGTGGCATAATAAACAAAAAGTTATTTACCTATATTGTTGCTCCTGCACTGTAGAGACACCAGTCCGACGCGCATTTCGGCAGAAATGCCTTCGTCCGGGGGTGGTGTCTCTCCAGCGGAAGCTGTTATTAATATGGGTATTGTCGAATCGTGTCCGAGAGAAGGATGCAAGCAGACTATGGAAGGATAGCCTCTATATGGCGACATACGCCAGGTACGAAGATGTCCGGCGATGTGCTTCTGGTCTCGCGTCATCCAGAGGGGACAGAGAAAGAGCGACGGGAACATCACTCTAAGCTCCGCCCATCCAAATAGAGATGCGAGAACGCAGGACATCACGGACACTCCCCCCTGATTCGTAAGCGCTCTGCTTATCCTCGATTGATGGGGTGGATTATTCGCTGAAACTGGACTGGACATATGAAAAAAAGAGGATTGATTGCAAGTGTACTGAGGTACTTAGATACAAAGTCTGTCAGGCAGACAGGAAATAAAGTGCAGATAAGTGTAACTAAAGGGAAACATGTGAGACATAGCAAAGTGTGGGGGTAAAGATGTATAATTGGTGTGAACGTGTAAAAACAGGCGTATGTATAAAAAATGTTGTAATTGTGTACAAAGATGTGGGACGAAAAAAGAGGAATTATGGTGTCAACCGAAAAAAAAAATATATATATATATATATATATATATATATATATATATATATGTGTGTGTGTGTGTGTGTGATGGTGAATAGGCGAAAATAATGTGAGTGATTGAAGTGAAGGTGTGTAAATGAGAATCAAATGAAATAAAAAAAATAAAAAGATATAAGTGAAATAAAAGTGAAAAGGTGTGTAGTGTGAACTAGAGTGTGTGTTGTGTGACCATATGTTATATATAATACCAATTTATATGTAGGCATCGGATATGCCCAATACACTACAATTGTTATAAGACATTGTGCGAAATGAGAAACCATAACAAAAACAGACACTGTATATCTCGCTCGCTACTAGGAAAAAGATTATATGGACAGTGACTTCAGGGGCTTCTCCAGCAGAGGAATCTCCGGCCAAAGCATCAGCAATGCTCTGGCTGGGGATTCCACTCCTAGAGCGAGCACCAATAGAGCTATCTACAGGGAGGGATGGTGTAGTGCGGTCAAAGCCGCTGGGGGGGTGCACTATCTACAGGGGGCTGTGTCACGGCATGAAGGAGCACTGCCGCGCTCCTCTTTCAGACTGCTCTCTCCTCTCCCAAGGGAGCTACGGAGCACCGCGGGCCGCAGATGACAGTCTTAGGGACCGCATGCGGGCCTCGTGTTTGAGACCCCTGAATTAGAGTATGTTCACCCAGCTTTTTTACCTCGAAGCAGAAACACACATCAGGTTTTTCTTTTGTTTTTTTTACAAAACAACGTTTAATAGTTCATCATCGGACTTCGTGAAACCTACCTCAAACAAATTAGAATAAATTATTTTAATTATTACCAGATTTGTTTTCCAGATCAAGTAGAGGGAAGAAAAATGAAATCAATCAAATGTTGAGGAAAAATTTATGGAAGACCCAATTAGTACTTTGTTGCTCCTCCTCCAGGAGGCATCATAGAGTTCTGTACCAGATGGAAAAGTAAAGAGAAAAAGAACGAATCTGAGGAGTCGTCACCGGTGAGTCACTAAATGTAAATGTTTATTCTCCCTGTGACTGCTCAGTACTGTAGTCACTGTAGCGTCCATGGCCGCGGGCCGTCGGGTTTACTCACCTCCCGTGGCCCGCAGCCATGGATCCGTGAGCGCTGGTCCCCATCTCCTTCCTAGGAGACGCAAGCGTTCACTTCCGCTCTGGTCTGCTGTGTCACGTAGGGTGCACGCGCATGCTCGTGCCCGGCCTTAAAGGGCCAGCGTGCGCACAAAGGAAATAGTCATCATCATCAACTGCCATGATATCCTGGTCTATAAGAAGGCCCGAGGCCTTCTGATCCTTGCCTGAGCGGTTAGTTTTCCCAGTCTGTCTTGCAAATGGTCCCTTAGTGTTCCCTCTTCCAGTTGTTACCAGTGCCTTGTTACCTGTTCCTGTATCCCGTGCTGTGCCTATAGTGTCTAGTCGTGCAACGTCCTGTGTCATCTGCCTTGTCCGGAGGAATCCGCCACGTCCTGTGTCATCTCCCACGTCCGGAGGAATCCGCCACGTCTGGCACAACCTGCGGCACCTGTGTCTTCCGCCACGTTTAGCGTTATCTGCTGCACCCATCTCCATCAGTGCCAGAGCTGCGGCCACTGTCTGGACTATCCAGGTACCCTTGTGCGGGACATTGTATTGCTAGGGTTTCCTGTTGGTTGGCCAGCTGCCTCCCCGCTACGGCGGTATGGCCTAGTGGGTCCACTAACCAGCTTCGTGACAGTCACTGTATGATCTGCAGCGAGATGATGTGTGTATCGTTCTGGCTATACTGGGAGCTGTAGTTTTATTCCGTACAAACTTATATAGCAGCGGTTAAACTAAATTTGCAAATTATCTCTGTACTAAGCTGTATTTGTACTGGTGCTGTATATATGTACTGAGCTTGGTTCTGGTGCTGTATATATACGTACTGAGCTTGGTTCTGGAGTTGTATTCATCATAACAACCAAGCTCAATACATACAGTGAAGGAAATAAGTATTTGATCCCTTGCTGATTTTGTAAGTTTGCCCACTGTCAAAGTCATGAACAGTCTAGAATTTTTAGGCTAGGTTAATTTTACCAGTGAGAGATAGATTATATAAAAAAAAAAAAAAAGAAAATCACATAGTCAAAATTATATATATTTATTTGCATTGTGCACAGAGAAATAAGTATTTGATCCCCTACCAACCATTAAGAGTTCAGCCTCCTCCAGACCAGTTACACGCTCCAAATCAACTTGGTGCCTGCATTATAGACAGCTGTCTTAAATGGTCACCTGTATAAAAGACTCCTGTCCACAGACTCAATTAATCAGTCTGACTCTAACCTCTACAACATGGGCAAGACCAAAGAGCTTTCTAAGGATGTCAGGGACAAGATCATAGACCTGCACAAGGCTGGAATGGGCTACAAAACCATAAGTAAGACGCTGGGTGAGAAGGAGACAACTGTTGGTGCAATAGTAAGAAAATGGAAGACATACAAAATGACTGTCAATCGACATCGATCCGGGGCTCCATGCAAAATCTCACCTCGTGGGGTATCCTTGATCCTGAGGAAGGTGAGAGCTCAGCCGAAAACGACACGGGGGGAACTTGTTAATGATCTCACGGCAGTTGGGACCACAGTCACCAAGAAAACCATTGGTAACACATTACGCCGTAATGGATTAAAATCCTGCAGTGCCCGCAAGGTCCCCCTGCTCAAGAAGGCACATGTACAGGTACTGAAGTTTGCAAATTAACATCTGGATGATTCTGAGAGTGATTGGGAGAAGGTGCTGTGGTCAGATGAGACTAAAATTGAGCTCTTTGGCATTAACTCAACTCGCCGTGTTTGGAGGAAGAGAAATGCTGCCTATGACCCAAAGAACACCGTCCCCACTGTCAAGCATGGAGGTGGAAACATTATGTTTTGGGGGTGTTTCTCTGCTAAGGGCACAGGACTACTTCACCGCATCAATGGGAGAATGGATGGAGCCATGTACCGTCAAATGCTGAGTGACAACCTCCGTCCCTCCACCAGGACATTAAAAATGGCTCGTGGCTGGGTCTTCCAGCACGACAATGACCCGAAACATACAGCCAAGGCAACAAAGGAGTGGCTCAAAAAGAAGCACATTAAGATCATGGAATGGCCTAGCCAGTCTCCAGACCTTAATCCCATCGAAAACTTATGGCGGGAGCTGAAGATCTGAGTTGCCAAGCGACAGCCTCGAAATCTTAATGATTTACAGATGATCTGCAAAGAGGAGTGGGCCAAAATTCCATCTAACATGTGTGCAAACCTCATCATCAACTACAAAAAACGTCTGACTGCTGTGCTTGCCAACAAGGGTTTTGCCACCAAGTATTAAGTCTTGTATGCCAAAGGGATCAAATACTTATTTCTCTGTGCACAATGCAAATAAATATATATAATTTTGACTATGTGATTTTATTTTTTTTATTTTTAATATGATCTATCTCACACTGGTAAAATTAACCTAGCCTAAAAATTCTAGACTGTTCATGTCTTTGACAGTGGGCAAACTTACAAAATCAGCAAGGGATCAAATACTTATTTCCTTCACTGTATATACAGCACCAAAGAGAATCTCAGAACATATATACAGCACCAGAACTAAGCTCAGTACATAAATACTAGCAATTACTAAGGGGTGGACCCCAATAGTTGGTGGGCGCAAGAGATACAATATATAGAGTGCCTGCCGGCAAACAAAGCCCTTGTTTCCCAACTATCAAAATTAAAATCACAAGTTTTATTAGGTATAGACGACCATAAACAGACTACATGAGAGTTAAAATTCCTGGTCCATTGCTGATAAGGATCAGCATAGTGCAATGTGTCAACACTCAAAGAAGCAAGGTGCTAGCGACTGCAGTCCGCAGCACCACGCTGTCAGTTAAATTCTAGAGGATCAGCAAGACCAGTGATTAAAATTCAAAAGAGCCCCCCCCCCCCCCCCGACATGTTTCGCTACCGACGTAGCGTCTTCAGGGGTATCGGGGCTAATGACAGCGAGCGGCGGAATCCACAGTCATATATACACGCAAAAGTATCTACAGCTGTGCCTGTAATAAGCTGGGAGCCAATCAAAGACCGAGTAGAGGACCGTGCCTCCACTCGGCTGACTGACAGTCAGCAGCGCCAACCGCAGGCGAAACACAGACCACCAATGAATGCGGTGCCAGCACGCATGCGCAGTAAGGGATATATATCGGAGATAGAAAAAATTTGGATAGTTACAAAGATGTTGAAGAAGATTCATCTGGGCGCATGCGCACTACGATGTATGCAACCATCATTAACACCTTCCCGACCGCCCACTGTCTTTTGACGTCAGGCGGTGCGGGTGCTTAATCTACAGAGACGTCTTTTGGCGTCGCTGTACATCAGGCTGATGAGCGCTCGTGTGAGCGCTCATCCTCTAAGCAGGAGCTGTTACTAACAGCTCCTGATCTTAGAGCAGCCTCCTGAACACAGCTGGGGTCGGCACACATTCGGACCCCAGCTGTTTAACCCTTTGATTACCGCGGTCCGTGACCGCGGCAAGATCAAAGGGAATTCCCCTCTTTGATCGCATCACCGGGATTCCAGTGATGCGATCAAACACCGGGGAATCCCTCTGCAGTCAGCCCATGGGACCTACAAAAGGACCCCAGGGCTGTCTGTTCCATGTGCCTGCTGTTCGGGCACACTATGTGCTGCCCGATTAGCAGCCTGTGTCATAGAGACACAGTGTAATGTATTAGCGTACAGAAGTATGCTAATACATTACAAGTAAAAAATAAAGTTATCCCCTAATGGGATTAAAAAAAAAAAAAAAAAGTAACAAAACAAATAAATAAATAAAAAAAAAGTCACAAAAAGAGTCTTTATTTTGCATTAAATACATTTTATTGCCCCTACACTAAATAAAAACAAAAAACCTATGCATATTAGGTATCTACACGACCGTAATAACCTGAAGAATTAATCTAATGGGTTATTTAGTGTGAAACGTGAACGGGATAAAAAATAAACAAAAAAAAAAACGATTCCGAGAATCGCTTTTTCTTATATTCACGCCGTAAAAAAAAAATTTATTACCCCCCAAACTGTGGGAAAAAAAAAATACTATTTCTCTCGCATAAAACAAGGCCTCATAGAGCCTCGTCAATGAAAAAATAAAAACGTTATGGCTGCTGAAGCGCAGAGAGGCAAAAACAGAAAAATTTAGCTGGTCATTAAGGTCTTTTCAGGCCCGGTCATTAAGGGGTTAAGGTAAGATGTAATGGCTAGGTCAATAAATGACCAGCAATAAACAAGGAATTATGTAAATACCTAGACTAATAGTTATGGCTGCAATAAGGTGGACCGCAAAAATGGTTTAGAATGGGTATAAACGATGTGTGTATAATGCCAACCATAAGATACCAACGATAGTGGCACCGATTTAATCTACAGTGGGAGCCAAATTATGAAAATAAAAGAAAACCGTCACACTAGTCACTAAAATAGTCTGAGTAACTATCCAATATTAGACAGTAAATTAGATTTACATCAATGAATAGTGACGAATAGCAAAAGGTATAGACATCGTCAGAATTAGCTCGATAGTTATGCAGCTTATAACAAAAGGTGCCCAAAGAAAAACATATACCGGGACGAAAGGACGAAACGGCAGAAGATAGTAAAATGCTCATATCAAACAGTAGATAAATTCACAAAAACGCTGCGAAGGTAAAACCCTCGTTAAGGCCCCCTAGACTGAGAGAGCCCAAGCGATGGATCCAGCGTGCCTCCTCCTGTAATAACCTGCGATCTAAGTTACCTGCTCTAGGGCCAAGTTTAATATGGGTAATGCCCCAAAATTGTAGGGCACGAACATCCCCGTCATGTGCAGAGCGCACGTGCCTAGAGAGTGGTGTGTCTTCTTTGTGATGAATAGTACTTAGGTGTTTAGAGATTTTCCTCCTCAATTCTTGTATAGTCTTGCCGACATATAATTTAGAACAAGGGCATTTAGCGATATAGATCACTCCCTTACTCTGGCAATTAATAAATTCTCTGATCTGGTCAGATCTAACATCCAATGGATTCGTAAAATGTTTGACGGTAGGCATGAGATAGCAAAAAGAACAATCGACCACATGGGTGTGAACCAATAGTAGATGACTTTAGCCAGCATTTTAACATCACACTTGGTCCGGAGTGATAGCTATGGACCAGATAGTCACGTAGGTTCCTCCCTCTGCGATAGGTGATACTAGGTGTAGGGGGAATAGCATCGCGAAGATCCGAATCGACCAGAAGGATTGGCCAGTGTCGGTGTAAAATTTTGCAAACCGGTTGGGAGCCAGCATCAAACGTGCCAATACATCTGATGCTGGTAGATCCCATGGATTTAGCAGTGATCGCTATACGCTGAGTATCTTGAGATTTACGTTCACATAATAATTCACTTCTATTGGTAGCTCTGGCCCTAGCATAGGCTTTATGCAGCCACTTTCTGGGATAGCCTCTTGCCACAAATTTGGAGAAGAGGCTATTACATTCCAGTTGAAACGACCGTTCGTCCAAACAGTTCCTTTTTGCACGGAGGTACTGCCCAATAGGGATTCCCTTCTTCAGGGCAGGAGGATGGTAACTTTCCCAATGCAAAAGGCTGTTAGTAGATGTAGATTTCCTGAAGATATCAGTATGGACACCACCAGCAGGATCCAGGGAAATTTTTAAATCCCAAAAAATAATTTATTTTTCGTGTATACAGTGGGTGAATTTCATACCCACCTGATTAGTATTGAGTATGTTCATGAACTCGTGGAATAGAGATAGGTCACCGTCCCACAGGAGGAGAATATCGTCGATATATCTCCCCAGAAGAGGATGTGACAGGTGTAGGAGGCTAGTGTGTCTTCCCACCAACCCAAGAATAAGTTCGCATATGTGGGTGAGCAGACGGTGCCCATTGCCGTTCCTTTTATTTGTTGATAAAATTTGCGATCAAATAAGAAGTAATTGTGAGTGAGAAGAAATTGAAGTAGTGATAGTAGAAATTTATTATGTGCATGGAATTGGGTGCCTTTAGTGCCTAGAAAGTGTGCAACTGCTGTGAGGCCAAATTGATGTTGAATATTGGTGTAGAGTGATTCCACGTCAATACTAGCAATAAGTGTGGAAGAAGTAACATGGATCTCCTGGATCCTGTTAATGGTGT
This sequence comes from Rhinoderma darwinii, assembly GCF_050947455.1. NCBI lineage: Eukaryota > Metazoa > Chordata > Amphibia > Anura > Rhinodermatidae > Rhinoderma > Rhinoderma darwinii. The sequence continues at coordinate 419,045,852 of NC_134687.1, forward strand.
CCTTGGTATCTCTCAGGAATGAGGGGAGAGAGGTAACAAAAGGTGAAATGATCTCGTCCAGATACATGCTGATGCCCTGGGTCTGGCTATCATTACCAGACACAATCGGTCTGCCTGGCACTGGGCGAGATTCCTTATGGATCTTTGGCAGAGCGTAGAAGGTCGCCAGAGTTGGGACAGGGTTATAGATCCGTTTGAATTCCTCGTTGGTAATAAGGCTAAGTGTCTTTGCTTCATCGAGTAGTATGTGCAGCTCTCTCAAGAACAGATTAGTAGGATTTTTGTCCAGGATGATGTAGGTAGTCGTATCATCCAACAGTCTATGAGCCATAGCGACAGTCACCCTGGTCCATAGCAGCAATGGACCAGGAATTTTAACTTTCATGTAGTCTGTTTATGGTCGTCTATACCTAATAAAACTTGTGATTTAAATTTTGATAGTTGGGAAACAAGGGCTTTGTTTGCCGGCAGGCACTCTATATACAGTACATAAATACAGCACCAGAACAAAGCTCAGTACATAAATACAGCACCACAACAAAGCTTAGTACATATATACAACATCAGAGCCAAGCTCAGTACATATATATATACAGCATCAGAACCAAGCTCATACACATATACAACACCAGAACCAAACTCAGTACATATATTCAACTCCAGAACCAAGCTCAGTACATATATACCCACCAGAACCAAGCTCAGTACAGAAATACAGCACCAGAACCAAACTCAGTACATATATTCAACTCCAGAACCAAGCTCAGTACATAAATACCCACCAGAACCAAGCTCAGTACAGAAATACAGCACCAGAACCAAGCTCAGTACATATAGATCAGAACAACCAAGCTCAAAACATATATAATTCAATTCAAAAAGTGAAACTCATATATTCTATAGATTCATTACACACAGAATGATCTATTTCCAGCATTTTTTTAATTTTAATCTTGATGATTATGGGAACAGTTAATGAAAACCCAAAATCTAGTGTCTCAGAAAATTGGAATATTATAGAAGACCAGTTACAAAAATTATTTCTAATACCGAAATGTCGTCCTACTGAAAAGTATGTCCAGTATATGCCTTCAATACTTGGTCGGGGCTCCGATTCTGCATGAATTACTGCATCAATGGCATGGCATAGAGGCGATCAGCCTGTGGCACTGCTGAGGTGTTATGGAAGCCCAGGTTGCTTCATCACTGACTGTGGAAAATTCACAAAGTAAATTTTGCATTTCATTTGGAAATCTCGGTCCCAGAATCTGGGGGAAGAGTAGAGAGGCATCAATCCAAGTTGCTTGTGGTCCAGTGTGAAGTTTCCACAGTCAGTGATAGTTTGGGGGCCATGTCATCTGCTGGTGTTGGTCCACTGTGTTATATCCAGTCCAGAGTCAGCGCAGCGTCTAGCAGGACATTTCCCAGCACTTCATGCTTCCCTCTGCTGACAAGCTTTATGGAGATGCTGATTTAATTTATCAGCAGGACTCGGCACCTGCCCACCCTGCCAAAAGTACCAATACCTGGTGTAATAACCACAGTATCACTGTGCTTGATTGGCCAGCAAACTCGCCCGACCTAAACCCCATACAGAATCTATAGGGTATTGTCAAGAGGAAGATGAGACACCAGACCCAACAATGCAGATGAGCTGAAGGCCGATATACTACAACCTGGGCTTCCACAACACCTCAGAAGTGCCACAGGCTGATCGCCCCCATGCCACGCAGCACTGACGCAGTAATTCCTACAAAAGGAGCACCGACCAAGAATTGAGGGCATGTACTGTACATACTTTTCAGTAGGCCAACATTTCGGTATTAAAAATAATTTTTGTGAAATTGGGCTTATATAATATTCAAATTTTCTGAGTGACTTAAATTTTGGGTTTTCATTAACTGTTACCATAATCAACATTACAAGAAAAAAATGCTGGAAATAGATCCCTCTGTATGTAATGAATCTATATAATATATGAGGGACACTTTTTGAATTGAATTACTGAAATTAACTTTTGATGATATTCTAATTCATTGAGAAGGACTAGTATATATACTGAGCTTTGTTCTGGTGTTGTATATATGTACTGAGCTTTGTTCTGGTGTTGTATATATGCACTGAGCTGTGTTCTGGTGCTGTATATATGTACTGAGCTTTGTTCTGGTGTTGTGTATATATATACTGAGCTTTGTTCTGGTGTTGTACAGGGTGGGCCATTTATATGGATACACCTAAATAAAATGGGAATGGTTGGTGATATTAACTTCCTGTTTGTGGCACATTAGTATATGGGAGGGGAAAAACTTTTCAAGCTGGGTGTTGACCATGGCGGCCATTTTGAAGTCGGCCATTTTGTATCCAACTTTAGTTTTTTCAATGGGAAGAGGGTCATGTGACACATCAAACTTATCGAGAATTTCACAAGAAAAACAATGGTGTGCTTGGTTTTAACGTTACTTCTTTTATGAGTTATTTACAAGTTTCTGACCACTTATAAAATGTGTTCAAAGTGCTGCCCATTGTGTTGGATTGTCAATGAAACCCTCTTCTCCCACTCTTCACACACTGATAGCAACACCGCAGAAGAAATGCTAGCACAGGCTTCCAGTATCCGTAGTTTCAGTTGCTGCACATCTCGTATCTTCACAGCATAGACAATTGCCTTCAGATGACCCCAAAGATAAAAGTCTAAGGGGGTCAGATCGAGAGGCATTTCTTCTGCGGTGTTGCTATCAGTGTGTGAAGAGTGGGAGAAGAGGGTTGCATGGTTAATATCACCAACCATTCCCATTTTATTTAGGTGTATCCATATAAATGGCCCACCCTGTATATATATATATATACACGGAGCTTGGTTCTGGTGTTGTATATATGTACTGAGCTTTGTTCTGGTGCTGTATATAAGTTCTTTACTTTGTTCTGGTGCTGTATATATGTACTGAACTTGGTTCTGGTGTTGTATTTAGGTACTAAGCTTGGTTTTGGTGTTGTATATATTTATTGAGCTTTGTTCTGATGCTGTATATATGTACTGAGCTTTGTTCTGGTGCTGTATATACGTGCTGAGCTTGGTTCTGGTGTTGTATATATGTACTGAGCTTGGTCCTGGCACTGTATCTTTTGCATTAGCCGGGAGAGTTGTCGCGGCTTACAGTGCACGCCGCACTGTCCTCCACCCTTCTCATGTGCACAGCCTAACTAAATGGACTGAGCATGCTTAGGATATTGAATGTGCGCATATAGGCCTATACGTAATGGGTGAGTTTAAAGAGGCTCTGTCACCAGATTTTCAAACCCCTATCTCGTATTGCAGCAGATCGGCGCTGCAATGTAGATTATAGTAACGTTTTTTGTTTTTTTTTCAAAAACGAGCATTTTTGGCCAAGTTATAAGCATTTTTATATTTATGCAAATGAGCCTTTCTTAAGTACAACTGGGCGTGTTTAAAGTTATGTCCAAATGGGCGTGTCTTGTGTGTGTACATCTGGGCGTTTTTACTTGTTTTACTAGCTGGGCGTTGTGAATAGAAGTGTATGATGCTGACGAATCAGCATCATCCACTTCTCTTCGTTACCACCCAGCTTCTGGCAGTTCAGACACACAGCGTGTTCTCGAGAGATCACGCTGTGACGTCACTTCCTGCCCCAGGTCCTGCATCGTGTCAGACGAGCGAGGACACATCGGCACCAGGCGACAGAGGCTACAGTTGATTCTGCAGCAGCATCAGCGTTTGCAGGTAAGTCGATGTAGCCTCTGTCGCCTGGTGCCGATGTGTCCTCGCTCGTCCGACACGACGCAGGACCTGGGGCAGGAAGTGACGTCACAGCGTGATCTCTCGAGAACATGCTGTGTGTCTGTGCACTGCCAGAAGCTGTTGCGACTGCAGCATTTGAGGGGTTAAACGGCCACAAACAGCACGATCGCTGTTCCTGGCCGTTAGGCCCAGGTGTCAACTTTAATACACAGCTGAACCGGCAGCGCACGGAGCGGGCTTAGTGCCCGCTCCATACATCACCCCCCGCACAAGGACGTGCAATTACGTCGTGGTGTGAGAAGGGGTTAAAAGGGGCAGCAAATATTCAGTTAGGGGCTTATAAACACAGCTTGCTAATATTATTTCCAAACATGTGAGTAAGGGCAGATTCAGACGAACGTTGCGTTTTTGCGCGCGCAAAAACCATTTGACAGCTGCGTGTGTCATCCGTGTATGATGCGCGGCTGCGTGATTTTCGCTCAGCCGCCATCATAGAGATGAGGCTAGTCGATGCCCGTCACTGTCCAAGGTGCTGAAAGAGCTAACTGATCGGCAGTAACTCTTTCAGCACCCTCGACAGTGAATGCCGAACACAATATCGAGAAACCTGTTAAAAAAAAAAGAAAAAGTTCGTACTTACCGAGAACTTCCCTCCCGGCCGTTGCCTTGGTGACGCGTCCTTGGTGAAGCGCCTCTCTTCACATCGGGCCCCACCTCCCTGGATGACGCGGCAGTCCATGTGACCGCTGCAGCCTGTGCTTGGCCTGTGATTGGCTGGAGCTGTCACTTGGACTGAATTGTCATCCTGGGAGGTCAGACTGGAGGAAGAAGCCGGGAGTTATCGGTAAGTCAGAACTTCGGGTTTTTTTACAGGTTCATGTTTATTGGGATCGGTAGTCACTGTCCATGGTGCTGAAACAGTTTAACTCTTTCAGCACCCTGGACAGTGACTATCTCCTGACGTCGCGTACCCGAAATTTTTTTGCCGGGTTCGGCCAAAACGAGTTCGGCCGAACCCGGTTAAGTTCGGTTCGATTGTCCGGGTTCGCTCATCTCAAAGACACTCCATTTGGATGTTTGGAAACAGAAAAGCACGTGGTGCTTTTCTGTTTACATTCATCCTTTTGACAGCTGGTGCGCTGTTTCGGTCGGTTCGCACGGAAGTGCTTCCGTGCGACCTGCGTGGTTTTCACGCACCCATTGACTTCAATGGGTGCGTGATGCTCGAAATACGCGGAGATATTGAACCTGTCGCGTTTTGTACGCAGCGAACAAACGCTGCGCACAAATCACGCACTGTTTGAACTGCCCCATTGACTTCTATAGGGCTGTGCGTGGCGCGCGAAAAATACGCGGCCTGCACGCACGAAAATCACGCTCGTGTGAATCCCCCCTAAATGTTATTGGATATTCTCAGAATTGAAAATAAGTAAGATAAAGTAGTGATTGTGGGGACAGACATTATTCTGGATGCCCTAACATTGTCTAGCAGACAAACTTGTTACTCATGGCAACCAATCACAGCTCAGCTTTCTTAATCTATTGTGGAACAATGATAGCTGATCGGTTGTTATGGGCAACAAGGCCAGTTTTTCAGTTGATAAAATAGATGTTAGGTTTACTGTCCCTTTTAATAGGAAAATGGTTAGACACAAGTAAGGGGAAAATTATATTAATGTCTTGTCCTGTTGATTGGAATTTTTTTTGGAACAGAGTAATAGTAAAAGATACAATCAACACATACTTTGCAATAAGACCTGAACTGCATCCTGAGCTTCCTTTGGCAAGAGAGTCATATTCATACGTAGAATTCCAGGGTGTTTCCGATGAGGAGTCCGAGACAAGAAATCCGAGGAGTTGTCAATCTGAGGCACCGCAGTCGTCACTGAACTCAGTGCCTGAGTTAGAGAAAAACAGTGAATTACTAGGGTCTGTTCACACGTTGCGTAAATACTGCGGTTTTTCCGCAACGGAATTTGTTGCAGAAAGTCCGCAACAAAGACAATAGCAGCACAGTGGATGAGATTAAACAAATCTCATCCACACGCTGCGTAAATACTAAGCGGAAAAAACACTCAAATTAACCTGCAGTGCGGAATTTTATTCCGCAGCATGTCAATTGTATTTGCGTGAATGCTGCTTATTTGTTGTGTTTTTTTTCCCCAAATTTGAATACACCCTTAGGGCTTATTCAGACGAACGTATAATACGTCCGTGCAACGCGTGTGATTTTCACGCGCGTCGCACGGACCTATGTTAGTCAATGGGGACGTTCAGACTGTCCTTGATTTTCACGCAGAGTATGTCCGCTGCGTAATACTCACGACATGTCCTATATTTGCCCGTTTTTCGCGTATCACGCACCCATTGACGTCAATGGGTGCGTGAAAACCGCGCACGGCACATAGACGCACTTCCGTGTGCCGCGCGTGATGCGCGCTACAGTTGTCAAAACTATGAATGAAAACAGAAAAGCACCACGTGCTTTTCTGTTTACAAAACATAAAAACAGAGTGTCATAATAATGGCGGCTGCGCGAAAATCACGCAGCCACGCATCATATGCTGCTGACATACGGAGCTTTTATGGACCTTTTGTGTGCGCAAAACGCGGCGTTTTTTGCACGCGCAAAACGCACACACTCGTGTGAATCCGGCCTTATTTTAGTTTCTGCCAAGGAGCTTCAGAGGGTGGTGGCCCACAAGCTTTTCTTAGGACTATGCTTTCTGGTGGAAATGGTTAACAATTAGGACTTTTCCTGGAACTCTACTTTAGTGCTCATGAACACGGCCATATTAGGGTCTGTATCACACAGATCCCCAAAAAGAAATACAAAATAAATAAATAAAGAATATATATATATATATATATATATATATATATATATATATAGATAGCAAAATCCAATATACAGGTCAGCACTCCAAATTCAGTGAAAAAAATAGATCTTTTTAATCAATACATGCAACGTTTCAGCCCTGCTCAATGGGGCTTTTCTCAAGCGTTGCATGTATTGATTAAAAAGATCAATTTTTTCACTGAATTTGGAGTGCTGACCTGTATATTGGATTTTGCTGTGAATTTGGGACGCTGGTCGTGTGTCTGAACAGGTACCTGTGCACCCTGTACTGGAGGAACGGTGCTGCTTTTACTTTGCTCTTTATATATATATATATATATATATATATACACACACACACACACACACACACACACACATTTACATTTACCTCCCTGGATGACGCGGCAGTCCATGTGACCGCTGCAGCCTGTGCTTGGCTTGTGATTTGCTGCAGCTGTCACTTGGACTGAATTGTCATCCCGGGAGGTCAGACTGGAGGAAGAAGCCAGGAGTTATCGGTAAGTCAGAACTTTTTTTTTTTTTTACACGTTCACGTATATTGGGATCGGAAGTCACTGTCTAGGGTGCTGAAGCAGTTTAACTCTTTCAGCACCCTGGACAGTGACTGTCTCCTGCCGGGTTTGGTCAAAACGAGTTCGGCCGAACCCGGTGAAGTTCGGTTATCTCTAAGACACTCCGTTCGGATGTTTGTAAACAGAAAAGCACGTGGTGCTTTTCTGTTTACATTCAGTTTGACAGCTCTTGCGCGAATCACGCAGTTCGCACGGAAGTGCTTCCGTGCGACCTTCGTGGTTTTCACGCACCCATTGACTTCAATGGGTGCGTGATGCGCGAAAAACGCAGAATTTTAGAACATGTCGTGAGTTTTTTTCAGCGCACTCACACGGAGCAAAACTCATGGACTGTCTGCATGCCCCCATAGACTTGTATAGGTCCGTGCGACCCGCGTTAAAAGCACGCGAGTCTCACGGACGTATATCACGTTCGTGTAACTGAGGCCTAAGACTTTGCTTGGGCAAACACTCAGAAAGGGTGAGAGCAGGGCACAATCTTGCAGCAATATATTGTGTGTTAAGTACAAGAGGGATGTCCTTGTATAGACACCAATACATGGCCACACCAGCACCCATGTACCTGTACGAGGTACCTGTACAGAGACCCCCAAACCAGACTGCATCCTGGACTACAATAGGTACATGGGAGGGATGGACTTGTCAGATCAAGTCCTGAAGCCCTACAGCGCCATGCGGAAATCGAGTGTGTGGTATAAGAAGCTGGTGGTGCACATCATACAGATGGCATTGTACAATGTGTACGTGCTACGTCGATGTACAGGCCAGAGGGGAACTTTCCTGGAGTTTCAAGAGGTGGTTATCAAGAACCTAATCTTTAGGGACCAGGAAGGGGAGGCATCCAGTACTTCTGGCCACACGCATAGTACCAGGGCAACATTTTCCAGGAGAAGTTCCCCAAACTGGCAAGAAGGGAAAAAGTCAAAAGAGGTGGAGTCTGCTCAAAGAGGGGGATAAGGAAAGACACAATATACCAATGCAACACGTGTCCCGAAAAACCAGGGCTCTGTATGAAAGACTGTTTTAGAATTTATCATACATCCCTTGATTTTTAATTTACCCCGATGCACTCCGCACAGTTTATCCCCCTCATTTTTCCCTTCTGAGCCCTGCCGTGTGCCCAGGCAGCAGATAACAGCCACATGTAGGGTATTACCGTACCCGGGAGAACCCACATTACAGTTTATGGGGTGTATATCTCCGCTGACACATGCTGGGCAAAATATATCGGACACTGAAATGGCACATATATATTGAAAATCTCACTCTTCACCATCTGCTGCGCATTATCTTTTACACAGTACCTGTGGGGTCAAAATGCTAACTACACCTCTAGATGAATGTCTTAAGGGGTGTCGTTTTAAAAATGGGGTCACTTCTCGAGGGTTTCAACTGTACTGGTACCTCTGGGGCTCTGCAAATGCGGCATGGCACCCGAAAACCAATCAGGCAAAATCTGGACTCCAAAGAACACATAGCGCTCCTTCCTTTCTGAGCCCTCCCACGGAGCCCAAATGGCAGTTTATCACCACAAATGGGGTATTGCCGCACTCAGAAGAAATTGGGCAACAAAATGTGGTATTTTATTCCTTGTTAAAAAAAAGACATTTTGAGCAAAAACTACATAATAATAGAAAATATTTAGTTCAAATAAGTTCTGTGGAACAACTGTAGGGTCTAAGTGGTCACTTGAGGGGTATAGTTTCCAAAATGGGGTCACTTTTGGGGTATTTCTATTGTTTTGGCACAACAAGAACTCTTGAAACCCGTCATGGTGCCTAAAATATATTCTAATAAAAAAAAGGAGGCCCCAAGATGCACTAGGTGCTTCTTTGCTTCTGAGGCCTGTGTTTTAGTCTACTTGCACACTAGGGCCACATGTGGGGTATTTTTAAAAACTGCAGATTCTGGTCAAACCTTCTGTATTACAGAAAAAAAAATTGATTACAATTTTATTTCTGCAAGAAATATTTAATTTGTAAATCTCACCTCCACTTTGCTTTAATGAAACGCCTAAAGGGTTAAAAAAAACTTTATAAATGCGGTTTTGAATAATTTGAGGGGCCTAGTTTTTAAAAAGGTGTGTTTATGGGGGTTTCTAATACCCTTCAAAGCCACTTCGGAACTGAACTGGTACCTAAAAAAAAGGCTTTTGACATTTTCTTGAAAATATGAGAAAATTGCTGGTTATGTTCTAAGCCTTGTAACGTCCTATAAAAATAAAAGAATGTTCAAAAAATGATGCCAACATAAAGTAGACATATGGGAAATGTTAATTAGTAACTATTTTGTGTGGTATAACCATTTGCCTTACAAGCCGATAATTTAAATTAATAAATATGCTAATTTTTCTTGCTATTTTTCATAAATAAACACTCACTGTGTCGACCAAATTTTACTACTAACATAAAGCCCAATGTGTCACGAGAAAACAATCTCAGAATCGCTTGGATAGGTAAAAGGATTCTGAAGTTATTACCGCTTAAAGTGAAATATGTCCGATTTAAAAAATGGGCTCTGAACCTTAAAGCCCAAAGTAGGCTGCGTCCTTAAGGGGTTAAGGAGCCAAAGCGCAACACAGGTGTGAGTTTGGGTTGATTGCTCCCAGAGCACCCTGGACTATAAGAAGGGCCCAGCCCCTTCCTGCCTTACCTGAGCTTTGTTGTCGTTACCCTAGTCGGTCTATGCAAATGGTCTCCTGAGTGTTTTCCAGTTCCCAGTGTTTCCCGTTCCTGCTACCTGTAACCTGTATCCTGTGCTATCCTGGTCAAGTGCCGTATTGAGTTGGAGTTGGGCTGTGCTGAGTACCACGCCTGTCCTGCTTCACCACGCCTGGTGCCAGCCTGCTGCTTAAGTCCCAGACGAGCCTGTCTTGCTACTGTCTGAGCTACCACAGGTACACCTATACGAACTATAGACTCTGACCTGTGTCCTGTTGGTCAGCTGCCATACCGTCAAGGTGGTACGGCCCAGTGGGTCCACGTACCCAACGTGACAAACTTAGGCGGGATTCACACGACCGGGTCGTTCCCGAGCCCGAGTGTCGGCCGGTAATATCGGCCATTTTGCCCGGCCGATTTGCATTAATTTTGCATCCGTGCCGGGCCGGGCAGTGACATCAGCGGCAGCTCCTGAAGGAGAATCCCCATGTGTTCGGGGATTCCGCTTCAGGAGTTTCCCCTGATGTCACTGCCTAGATATGGACAGAGACATCAAGCGCTCTGTCCAGGAGCGGAATCCCTGAAAACACGGGGATTCCGCTCCTTCAAGGAGCTAAAGTGCAGCTCGCACATAGCAGAGCGGGGAGATACCTCCCCGCTCTGCTATAGTGGCGTCGCTACAGTAGTAGCAGCCGCAGCAGCAGCTGCTGCTACTAGCGGCGCCATCGAAGGTGTCGCCGAGCCAGGGTGCTTTTAACAAGCAGGGGAAGGGAGCCAGCGCAGCGCTCCCTCCACCTGCTGTACACCCCGGCCCTGCAACACAGTGTACAGCGATGCCATTCGTCAGAATGGCATCAACTCCTCCTCCTCACATGCACTCTGCGCTGTGAGGAGGAGGAGATAGAGCGCAAGCCACAAGAAACCCGGCCATCACTCGGGACACATTCCGGTGATGGCCGTGTATTACCCGGCCCCATAGACTTCTATGGGAGCCGGGCGGCCGGGTGCCCGGGCAAAGATAGAGCATGTCCTATTTTTTGACGGCCGGATTTCCCGGCCGTCAAAAAATCGGTCGTGTGAATAGCCCCATTAGGGGTCTATCATTCCTAATGCAGCCGGGTGCCGGCCGATTTATGAACGGCCGGCACCCGGCCGGGAAACCCTGCCGTGTGAATGAGGCCTTATAGTCACCTACGGCAGACTTCTGTCTTCTCCCTGCGCCGCAATGTAAAGTAGAGGCCAAAGAAAAATAATTCCCTTAGGGCATGTTCACACGGTGCTAAGAAAAAATTACGTGTGAACTTGTAGAATAAACTAGCATTTCTTGTGAAGCGGTTTTCTTAAAATACAGGAATTTTGACGCATTATTTGTAGTTTATTTTTCCGAGTTTTGTGTGTGCTTCTTGCACGTTTTTTGGCGTGTACATAGGACTCCCACTGACCCTGGGAACATTTGGCGCATTTTACGCACCAAATAATTGATCCAACGCTTCTTTTGGACGCAACGCTTTTTTTAAAAACGCCTGCGTACAAAAACAGCGTAGTATGTACCAACGGCTCGCTTTCCCATTGATGTAAATGGGAAGGTTAATCAAGCGTTTTGATGCTTTTTTCATGTTTTTTTTACGAATTTTGTGTGCGTTTTTTTGCACATTTTTTTTTCATAATTAGGACTCCCATTGACTATTGGAACATTTGACGTGTTTTACGTGCCACAGGATTGACTCCACACTTCTTTATTTATAAAATGCGGTTTTTAAAAACGCTTCCGTAAAAAAGCACGTTGTATGTACTAACAGGGCGCTTTCCCATTTATGTAAATGAAAAGCTTAATCAAGCGTCATTCACCACAGGGTCTCCCTCTTGACTTTCATCATTCTCAGCCTTTTCTGTAGCATCTGTCAGCTAGCATTGTACAATCAATTGAAAAATGGAGCTGGACACTGCTTAGCAATTTGAAGACACCTTTTCCTGGCTTGTAGCCAAAAATAGGAAGGGGGGGTCTCCCTCCCACATTTACATCAGCTGTAAGTCAGGTTACTTTGCCTTATTCACCTTGCTGTAATTCCGGGAAGTGCGTCCTTTGGTGGCCAAAAAAAAGGAAAACATGTCAAATGATTATTACATTTTTAATACTTCCCACCTTGTGGAAGAAAAAAACAATGCACAAAAAAAAAAAATCTCATAAAAATAAGTAACTTATCAACTTACTTTTTTTTTTATTCGCAACATATTCCCTTTAAGGGATACGACCCCCCCCCCCCCGCCAAGTGTATGCATAGTTGCCAAAAGTCCAGAATTTGACGGGACTGGCCCGAATTTAGACGCAGTCCTAGAAAATTACTGTTCCGGACGTGTCCTGGCAACTGCCATATTCAATTGTATCCTCAGGATGCAGATACAATTGAATACTATGGCAAAGAAGGAAACTATCCACTCCCTGGTCTGCTATTCACTCCTTCTGGAACGGAATACCCGGCCAGTGCATTACCGATGCTCTGACAGGCGATTCCGCACACAGAGGGAGCCCCTGACGTCACTGTCCATACAAGGATAGGGGCTCCTCCTGGAGCACAATTCTCGGCCAGAGTGTAAGTAACACTCTGGGAGCCCCAATGGCAATATCTGCAGGAGGGTGGCGCTATCTGCAGGGAGGGAGGGGGGTGTGGCGCTATCTACAGGGTGGGGGGTTGTCGCTATCTATAGGATGGGGGGGTTGCTCTATCTACAGAGGGCACTGTGGCACGATCTACAGGGATCAGTGTGTGGCCCAATCTACAGGGATCAGTTGGTGGCAAGATCTACTGGGGGGGGGGGGGGGGAGTGTGGGGAACTATCTAGTGAGGGGAAGTGTGGGCCACTATCTACTGGGGGTTGTGGGGCACTATCTACTGGGGGGGGGCACCATCTACTGAGGGGGGTGTAGGGCACCATCCAGGGGCGTAACTAGGAAACACTGGGCTCCATAGGAAACTTTTGACTGGGCCCCCCTCCCCTGGGTGCCACACAAAGCATGGCCTTGTAGATAGTGCCCCCTTGTAAATAGTGCCATACAGCCCCCTCCTTTAGACAGTGCTATACAGCCTCCCCATACAGTGCTATACAGCCCTCCCTGTAGACTGTGATATACTTTCAAGTATCACAAAGATGGACAATCTATGTGGCGCGCAGAGGTAATTTTTTTTTCTTTTAAGCCACGCCTCTAATCCCACCCAATCCCCGCTCATACACACCTGGTTCAGCCCACATGGTATAATGCCCGTATAGCTGCCCCCAGGGCCAGCGTCAGCACCCGGCAAACCCGGGCAAGTGCTGGGGCCCATTACCCTTGGGGGGGGGCCCACTTGGCTGCCGGGTGCTAACGCTGCAGTCATGGATCCTCCAGGAGTGCAATCCCCGGCCAGAGCGTTACCGACGCTCTGGTCGGTGATTCAGCTTCTGGACGAGCCCCAGACAGTGGCATAGCTGAAGCTAGGAGGACGCACAGCCCTCCCCCACAACGGCGCAGTAGCACTGCAATAAATGAATCCAATACATTGCTGGGCAGGCTCGCCCACTGTGCCGTCCTGCCAATCAGCCCACTTCTAGCGGTTTCCCTCTTCCTCGTGACCTAGAGGGAAAGGAATGGCTACAGCAAGAAGTCATCGTGTGCATGTCTGGTCCTCCCCAGCAGTACGAGCCGCATTGTCCCGCAGTTGCTGAGTTCAGGAATTCTACTCCTGCTGCTCTCTGACCCCAACACCAGCTGTAAGTAAGTAGCTACTAGTAATGCAGCTATTAACCCCTTCATTGTGTATGTCTGAGCAGTCACCCCAGAGTTGACTGTTTAGCATAACAGAAAAAGTATAAATAAATACATATCTATCTAACCCCTTCAGGACTGAGCCTGTTTTGGCCTTCAGGACGAAGCCGATTTTTCAAATTTGACATGTGTCACTTTATGTGGTAATAACTTGAGAATGCTTTTACCTATCCAAGTGATTCGGAGATTGTTTTCTCGTGACATATTGTACTTTATGTGAGGGAAAAAATGTAGTCGATAAATTCAATATTTATTTGTAAAAAAAACCACCAAAATGTAGAGAAAATTAGCAAAAATTAGCATTCTTCTAAATTTTTTAATGTATCTACTTGTAAAACAGATAGTAATACCACACAAAATACTTAGGGTATGTTCACACGCAGAGTCAAAAACGTCTCAAAATATGGAGCCGTTTTCAAGAGAAAAAAGCTCCTGATTTTCGTGGCGTTTTTTACAGCCATTTTTGGAGCTTTTCTCACTAGGGTCTATGGAAAACGGCTCCAAAAACATCCCAAGAAGTGTCCTGCACTTCTTTTTCGCGGCCGTTTTTTTACGCGTAAAAAAAACCGCAGCGTCTGAACAGAACGCCGTTTTCCCATTGAAACCAATGGCCAGATGTTTGGAGGCATTCTAGTTCCGATTTTTCGGCCGTTTTTCGGGCGTTTACGGCCCGAAAATAGGCCGTGTGAACATACCCTTACTAGTTTATATTTCCCATATGTCTACTTTATGTTTGCATCGTTTTTTGAACATTCTTTTATTTTTCAAGGACGTTACAAGGCTTAGAACTTTAGCAGCAATTTCTCATATTTTCAAGAAAATTTCAAAAGTCTATTTTTTCAGGGACCAGTTCAGTTCTGTAGTGGCTTTAAGAGCCTTATATATTAGAAAGTCGCCATAAATCACCCCATTTTTGAAAACTGCACCCCTCAAAGTATTCAAAACAGCATTCAGAAAGTGTTTTAACCCCTAAGGCGTTTCAAGGAATTAAAGCAAAGTAGAGGTGAAATTGACAAATTTCATTTTTTTTTTGCCAAAATTAATTTGTAATACATTTATTTCCGTACCACAGAAGGTTTTACCCGAGAAATGCAACTCCATATTTATTGCTCAGATTCTTTAGTTTTTAGAAATATCCCACATGTGGTCCTAGTGTAATAACGGAGTGAAGCACTGGCCTCCAAAGCACCTAGTGGATTTTGGGGCCTCCTTTTTTTAGAATATATATTAGGCACCATGTCAGGTTTGAATAGGTCTTGTGGTACCAAAACAGTAAAGACCCCCCAAAAGTGACCCTATTTTGGAAACTACAGCCCTCAAGGAATTTATCTAGGGGTATAGTTGGCATTTTGACCCCACAGGTTAGCATTTTGAACCCAGTTTTTTTGCTAAATTTATTTGAATTAGTATGTGAAGATGAAAATCTACTTTTTTTGTGAAAAAAAAAAGTAGAAATCTTTAATTTTTACAAGGAATAACGTAGAAAAAAACACACCAACATATGTAAAGCAATTTCTTCCGATTATAGCAATACCCCATATGTGGTAATAAACTGCTGTTTGGACCCACAGCAAAGCTCAGAAGAGAAGGAGCACCAATTTGATTTTGGATTTCTGATTTTGCTGGAATAGTTTTCAGTGCCGTGTCGCGTTTAAAATGCACTGGAGGGATGAAAACAGTGGAAACTCCCCAAAAGTGACCCCATTTTGGAAACTACACCCCTCAAGGAATTTTTCTAGGGGTAAAGTTAGCAGTTGTTTTGCTGAATTCATTGGAATTAGTCTGTAAAGGTAAAAATCGACTTATTTTCTGTAAAAACGTAGACATTTTTAATTTTTACAAGGAATAAAGGAGAAAAAGCACCCCAACATTTGTCAAAAATTTCTCCCGATTACATAAATATGCCATATGTGGTAATAAAGTGCTGTTTGGACCCACACCGGGGCTTAGAAGGGAAGGAGCGCTATTTGGCTTTTGGAGCTCAAATTTAGCTGGAATAGTTTTTGGGTGTCATGTCGAATTTGCAAAGCCACTGAGAGACCGAAACAGTGGAAGCCCCCCAAAAGTAACCCCATTTGGGGAACTACACCACTTAAGGAATCTATCTGGGGGTATAGTGAGCATTTAGACCCCATACGTCTTTTGTAGAGGTTATTAGTATTAGGGCTTATTCAGACGAACGTGATATACGTCCGTGCTACATGCGTGATTTTCAAGCGTGTCGCACGGACCTATGTTAGTCAATGGGGCCGTTCAGACTGTCAGTGATTTTCACGCAGCGTATGGCCGCTGCGTCAAACTCACCATATATCCTATATTTGTGTGTTTTTTTAAGTCAATGGGTGCGTGAAAATCCCGCGCATCACTTCCGTGTCATAATGATGGCGGCTGCACGAAAATCACGCAGCCACGCATCATAGGCTGTGGACACACGGAGCTGTTATGTAACTTTTGCGCGCAAAAAACGCTGCGGTTTTTGCGCGCGCAACGCGCACACGCTCGTGTGAATCCGGCCTTAGGCTGTGAAAATTAATATCAATATTATTTCTACTAAAAAGTTTAATTTTTTCAATTTCACAAAGGATAAAGGAGGAAAAAGCACCCCAACGTTTGTAAAGCAATTTCTCCTGAGTACGGCTATACCCCACATGTGGTCATAAATGTTTTTTCATTAGTAAGTAACTAACTGATCCATGTTTTGCTTTTTCTTTTTTCCTCCCCGCTTTCCGAGAGCCATAACTTTTTTATTTTTCCATCAATAGAGTCGTCTGAGGGCTTATTTTTTGCGGGACGAGCTGTAGTTTTTATTGGTACCATTTTTTTTTGGTACATACGACTTTTTTACCACTTATTAAATTTTTTGGTAGCACCAAGGTGACCAAAAAACTGTGATTTTGCAGTTTAAAATTCTTTATTTTTCACAGCGTTCACCGGGCAAGTTCAATAATGGTATATTGCAATAGTTCGGACGCAGCAATACCAATTTTGGGTATTTTTTTACATTACTTTAGAGAAAAAATGTGAAAAGGCTTTCTTTTTGGACTTAAAATATTTATTTAATTTTTTCCCACTAATAATAACTATTTACTTTTGATTTTACACATTTTATTAGTCCCCATAGGAGACTTGAACCAGCAATCGTTAGATCACTGGTAGAATACACTGCGATACAAATGTATTGCAGTATATTGTGATTTTTACAGGTTCCTGTAACAGCGCGATCGCTGTTTCTGTCCGTTAGTCCCGGGTATCAGCTGTAATAGACAGCTGACACCCGCAGTGTATGGCGCGGGCTCGGCGCGTGAGACGCTCCATATATCACCCCCCACACCACGACATGCTATTAAGTCATGGTGCACGAAGGGTTTAATGTGCAGCGGATGGTGCAGAGTGAAAAATAAAATTTTCCACTGATGTGCCATTTTAGTGCACTATATGTTGTGCCCAGTTTGTGCCACAAATAACTCATAAAATATTAACTGGGTTCTCCCGGGTATGGCGATGCCATATCTGTGGACGTAAACTGCTGTTTGGGAACGCTGCAGGGCTCGAAAGGGAGGGAGCGCCATTTGGCTCTGGCGTTTTGCTGGTATTTCAGTTTATAATGTGGGGGCATATGTAGGCTGGGCAGAGTACATCAGGGGCATAAGAGGGTATAATAATAGGGTAAATAAATAATAATCCACAGATATGTGGCCAGTGTCGCACTTATAAATGGCGCCCGATCTTATCCGCTTTTGGAACACTGCACATTTTGCATCGCCATATTCTGGGAGCCGGAACTTTTTTTTTTTTTCACCACCGGAGCTGTGTGAGGGCTTATTTGTTGCGGGACAATCTGTAGTTTTCATTGGTACCATTTTGGGGTACATGCGATTTTTATGATCACTTTTTATTCCATTTTTCGGCAAGAAAGGTGATCAAAAACCTTCAATTCTGACAATGATTCTTATTTATTTTTTACGGCGTTCACCCTGGGCTATAAATGGCCATTATATTTTAATATTTTTGATCACTTTTTATTGTATACTTTGGGAGGGGTGGTGACCAAAAAATAGTGATTCTGGCATTGTTATTTGTTTATTTTATTTGCGGTGTTCACCGTGCGGGAAAAATAATAATATAGTTTTATAGTTGGGGTCATTACGAACGCGGTGATACCAAATATGTGTGCTTTTTTTTTACGTGTTCATTTTTTTCCTATAATAAATTACTTATTAAAGGAAAAAAAGCAGTTCTTGTTTATGTCACATATAACTTCTATTTTTACACTTTTTTTTTTTTAAATATTTTTATTCTTTTTTTTTTACTTGTCCCACTAGGGGACACTTAGACTTGCAGCTCTGATCGCTACGTAGTGTAATGCATTCCAACTGTCATTGTGACGTGACAGTCACACTGACAGGAAGCCTACAACGACCAGCCTCCGGCTGGTCCTCATAGGCTTCTTTACATGACAGCTCGGAAGCCATTGTCTGGCGTCCGGTTGCCATGGGTACCCATACCTCCCAACTTTTGAATTTGGAAAAGAGGGACATTTTAAGCCACACCCCTAACCCCTAATATCCCGCATTAAACACATCAAATCACGGCCAGATCCTTCTACAAATAACAAGCGCACATTGTCACTGCGGATCTCTAGACTGTCTGGACATCACAGATATTATGGATCCGGTTATGTCGTCTTTGTGTTACTTTTCCTATCTTGGGTACATTTGCTCATCACGGCAGCTGCAGGACAAACCAAAAGGCTGAGTACAATGAAAGTCAAGAGGGAGACCCTGTGGTTGATAACTTTTCAATTGACAGGTAACAGAGTTACAGGATCACAACTCTGCTACCGGTCAATGGAAAAAATCATCCACATGAGCTCCCTTGTAGATAGCTCCACACACAGCCCCCCTGAGCCCCCCTGTAGATAGCTCCACACACAGCCCCCCTGTAGATAGCTCCACACACAGGCCCCCTGTAGATAGCTCCACACACAGGCCCCCTGTAGATAGCTCCACACACAGGCCCCCTGTAGATAGCTCCACACACAGGCCCCCTGTAGATAGCTCCACACACAGCCCCCCTGTAGATAGCTCCACACACAGCCCCCCTGTAGATAGCTCCACACACAGCCCCCCTGTAGATAGCTCCACACACAGCCCCCCTGTAGATAGCTCCACACACAGCCCCCCTGTAGATAGCTCCACACACAGCCCCCCTGTAGATAGCTCCACACACAGCCCCCCTGTAGATAGCTCCACACACAGCCCCCCTGTAGATAGCTCCACACACAGCTCCCCTGTAGATAGCGCCACACACAGCTCCCCTGTAGATAGCGCCACACACACATCCCCCCTGTAGATAGCGCCACACACATCCCCCCTGTAGATAGCGCCACACACATCCCCCTCCCCCTTGTACATAGTGGCACACAACCCCCTTCCCCCTTGTACATAGTGCCACACAACCCCTCTCCCCTTGTACATAGTGCCACACAACCCCCCTCCCCCCTTGTACATAGTGCCACACAACCCCCCTCCCCCTTGTACATAGTGCCACACAACCCCCCTCCCCCCTTGTACATAGTGCCACACAACCCCCCTCCCCCCTTGTACATAGTGCCACACAACCCCCCTCCCCTTGTACATAGTGCCACACAACCCCCCTCCTCGCTTGTACATAGTGCCACACTACCCCCTTCCCCTTATACATAGTGCCACACAACCCCCCTCCCCCTTATACATGGTGCCACACAACCCCCTTATACTTTGTGCCATAATGCCGCCAGAGCGGAGAGCGGTAGAGGTAGCCGGCCCTACTCTGCTTTTATGTCACTCACCGTCAGAAGAAGGCAGGAGTCTTGCAGCGGCGTTCTCACTGGTGTCGATGCCGGCCCGGGAGTGGACCAGTCCAGTCACCTGACCTGTCCAGTGAGGTCAGGTGACTGGTCTGGTCCACTCCCGGGCAGGCATCGATCCCAATCAGAACACCGCCGCAAGATTCCTGTCTTCTTTTGATCGCTGCTGCAGACGTCTGGCACGCAGGGCGCCTGTCAGCAGCGATCAGCTGTTTTGATACAGCTGCAGCGCCCAACGGGACATTTTGCAGACCGCCCGGGACGGCGGGACAGCGGTGAGAAACCGGGACTGTCCCACCGGATCTGGGACGGTTGGGAGGTATGTGGGTAACATCGGCAGCCCTCGTGATTTCACGTGGGGGCTGCCGATCTGCGCTAAACACTTTAAGTGTGGTGATCGCAATCGAACGCCGCAATTAAGGGGTTAACTGCCGAAATGGCGATGGGCCGCTGACCGGCAACGGGGAATGCACGGCAGACACTCTGCATAGTTTAACCGCTGCTGCGGTATAGCGCAGCGCGGCGGTTAACTGTCAAAGCACTGACGTAACTGAACGTCGAGGTGCACGAAGTTACTGCACACATCGACGTGCAGTTACGTCAAGGTGCGGGAAGGGGCTAATAACCATCAACATATTTATCTATTTAGTTTCTATCTTTTTAAATATATAAATAAATACGTTGAAAGTTTTATTTTATGGTATATAATCCATTCCATTCCTGCATTAAAGAGGCTCTGTCACCAGATTTTGCAACCCCTATCTCCTATTGCAGCAGATCGGCGCTGCAATGTAGATAAGAGTAACGTTTTTTTTTTTTTTAAACGAGCACCAAGTTATGACCATTTTTATATTTATGCAAATGAGGTTTCTAAAGTACAACTGGGCGTGTATTGTGTATGTACATCTGGGCGTTTTTACTTCTTTTACTAGCTGGGCGTTGTGAATAGAAGTGTATGATGCTGACGAATCAGCATCATCCACTTCTCTTCGTTACCACCCAGCTTCTGGCAGTGCACAGACACACAGCTACATCGACTTACCTGCAAACGCCGATGCTGCTGCAGAATCAAATGTAGCCTCTGGTGCCGATGTGTCCTCGCTCGTCCGACACGATGCAGGACCTGGGGCAGGAAGTGACGTCACAGCGTGATCACTCGAGAACACGCTGTGTGTCTGTGCACTGCCAGAAGCTGGGTGGTAACGAAGAGAAGTGGATGATGCTGATTCGTCAGCATCATACACTTCTATTCACAACGCCCAGCTAGTAAAAGAAGTAAAAACTTCCAGATGTACATACACAATACACGCCCAGTGGTACTTTAGAAAGCCTCATTTGCATAAATATAAAAATGGTCATAACTTGGCCAAAAATGCTCGTTTTTAAAAAAACAAACAAAAAAAAAACGTTACTCTTATCTACATTGCAGCGCCGATCTGCTGCAATAGGAGATAGGGGTTGCAAAATCTGGTGACAGAGCCTCTTTAACTACATCTTTGCTGAACCTGCATTTCAAAACACTGAAAGTTGTATTTTATGGTACTCTGCTTTCCTGTCTTCCTATATAGTCTAATGTTATCTGACTTTTGTCAAAGTGTTTGATCCTCGTTAAGTTTTATGATCATCCAGACCAGCTTGTTTGTTTGTTTGTTTGTTTATCTCTGCATAGCTTTTCACCTCATGTGTCTAGTTGATTTGATTAACCCCTTGGTGTCTAAGCCTGTTTTGGCTCTGTCACCATAAGTGGTATATCTTGTACATAATATGATCTGCGCTGTAATGTAGATTACAGCAGTGTTTTTTATTTAGAAAAACAATCATTTTTGACGAAGTTATGACCTATTTTAGCTTTATGCTAATCACTTTCTTAATGGACAACTGGGCGTGTTTTACTTTTTGACCAAGTGGGCGTTGTGGAGAGAAGTGTATGACGCTGACCAATCAGTGACATACACTTCTCCCCATTCATTTACACAGCACATAGTAATCTTACTAGATCACTGTGTGCAGCCACATACACACACATTAACGTTACTCAAGTGTCCTCACAGTGAATAGAGATCACTACCAGCCGGGACGTGATGTCTATTCAGAATCCTGACACTTTAGTAACGTTTGTGAGATTTACAGCAAGGCAAGCGTAATCTCGTGAGATTACGCTGAAAACTGTCATTCAAAACGAGATTACGCTTGCCTTGCTGTAAATCTCACACAAACGTTACCGAAGTGTCAGGATTCTGAATAGACATCGCGTCCTGGCTGGAGGTGAGGTCTATTCATGGTCAGTACACTTGAGTAACGTTAATGTGTGTGTATGTGGCTGCACATAGTGAACTAGTAAGATTACGATGTGTTGTGTAAATGAATGGGGAGAAGTGTATGACGCTGATTGGTCAGCGTCATACACTTCTCTCCACAACGCCCACTTGGTCAAAAAGTAAAACACGCCCAGTTGTCCATTAACAAAAGTCATTAGGATAAAGCTAACAAAGGTCATAACTGTAAAAATGATCGTTTTTCTAAATAAAAAACACTGCTGTAATCTACATTACAGCGCCGATCATATTATGTACAAGATAGGCCACTTATAATGTGCTGACAGAGCCTCTTTAAGGACCAGACCATTTTTTTCAAATCTGACATGTATCACTTGAAGTGGTAATAACTTTGAAATGCTTTTATTTTTTCAAGCGATTCGGAGACTGTTTTCTCGTGACACATTAGACTTTAACCCCTTAATGACCAGCCTATTTTGGACCTTAATGACCAAGCTATTTTTTACGTTTTTCAATCGTCGCATTCCAAGAGCTATAACCTTCTTATTTTTGCGTCGACATAGCTGTATAAGGTCTTGTTTTTTGCGGGACAAGTTGTATTTTTTATAGCACCATTTTTAGGTACATATTATTTATTGATTAACTTTTATTAACTTTTTTTTGGGGGGGGAATAGAAAAAAAATCTGAAATTTCGCCACGCTTTTTTGCGTCCTAAATCTACGCCGTTTACCGTGTGGTATAAATAACACAATAACTTTATTCAGCAGGTTGTTACGATTGCAACGATACCAAATTTGTACAGTTTTTGTATGTTTTACACAGTAAAAACGCTTTTTTTTTTCAAAATGATTTGTTTTTGTGTCTCCATATTTGAAGAGCCGTAACGTTTTTATTTTTTCGCCGATGAGGTTGTATGAGGGCTTTTTTTTTGCGGGGCGACTTGTAGTTTTTATTGGTACCATTTTGGAGTAGATGCGACTTTTTGATCACTTTTTATTACATTTTTTTAAAGTCAGTATTCACAGAAAACAGCAATTTTTCCATAGTTTTTTATTATTTTTTTTACGGCGTTCACCGTGCGGGTTAAATAATGTAATAGATTTATAGTCGGGGTCGTTACGGACGCGGCGATACCAAATATGTGTAACTTTTTAACTTTATTTTGTTTTTTTAATAGTAAAGCAGTTTGTAAGGGGAAAAGCTGGGTTTTTCATTTTTTTTCACATTTTATTTTTAATTAACTTTATTAAACTTTTTTTTCACTTTTTTACTAGTCCCATTAGGGGACTATAACATGCGATTCTGCGATCGCATTTATAATACACTGCAATACTTTTGTATTGCAGTGTATTACTGCCTGGCCGTTTAACACGGACAGGCATCTGCTAGGTCATGCCTGCGGCATGATCTAGCAGGCATTCTCTCCAGGCAGCCTGGGGGCCTTTATTAGACCCCCGGCTGCTATTAGAGACACAGACACTCGGCGATCGTAAACAGGCCTATAACATTCCCTAATCTGACTCCTTTCCATGACCCCCCCCCTTCTAGATTAGTCATCAGAATTAGATTGCCTCACGCCTGTAAAATCGGAAGCCTACAAACATCTGCCCATTGACTTCAATGGGAAATACGACGTTCTTGGCCAACAGGACGTTTTTATGCCTCGTTTTCCAAAAACGGCATGTAAAAGGACGCCCGCGAAAAAGAGGTGCATGTCACTTCTTAGGCCTTTTTTGGAGCCGTTTTTCATGGACTCTACAGAGGGACGGCTCCAAAAATGGCCGTAAAAAACGTGAGTTCTTAAAAAAAGCGCCTGAGGATCAGGAGCCGTTTTCCCTTCATGTGTTTCCCCCATGTGTATAAAAGATGGCTGGACCATTGTACAGAACAAACACTGTTACACTTTTTGTCTCACTTATTTCCTCATAGATTGTAAGCTCTTGCGAGCAGGGTCCTCACTCCTCTTGTTTGAATTGTAAATTAACTTTGTCACTATGTAATGTCTGATATTGTCTGTTCATGTTCTCTCTAAATTGCAAAGTGCTGTGTAATAGGTTGACGCTATATAAAGATTATTATTCACACATACACACACACTTATCCATACATCATCTACAGGTCCACATGCAGCGGCGTAACTACCGCGGTAGTGGCCCGCGGCTTGAGAAGGCCGTTGCCGCTAGCTGACGCAACCCCCCCATATGTCTCGTGGCGCCGCTATGGCTGTTACAGCTATAGCGACGCTACTACGGAGCGTGTGCCGCCGAGCTTCTAACATTTATGGGCCGGGGAGACACAGGCCCCCCTCATGCCCAGGGGCGTCGCTAGCACTGGAGGGGGCCCCGTTGCTAGCGACAGCCACCCCCTCTTGCAGTAATTGTACCTGTGTCTATAGGGCGCAGGTACAAATACATGCATTAGCGCTGAATGGCCAGGCATGTTCCGTGCCCGGCCTTACGACGCGGATTGGCGGGGCAAAATGACTTGCCCCGGCAATCAGTGCCTTTCAACTACGTCATCGCGCCGCTTCCGTGCTTGAAACGTGCTGATTGACAGGCCAAGTCATTCTGCCCTGCCAATCATCCCCTTTGAACGACGCGTCGTAAAGCTCCAGCAGACCTGCTCAGAAGAAAGCAGGTCTGCATTGCCACCGGACGGCGCAGGAAGGGGATCATGTGAGTATGTAAAGTTTTAGCTTTTTTCTAAAAAAATTGTGAGTGCCAATATCTACAGGGGGGTCTATATGTGGGCCACTGTATACAGGGCGGGTCTATATGTGTGGCACTATTTACACGGGGGGGTCTATATGTGTTTCACTATTTACACGGGGGTCTATATGTGTGGCACTATTTACACGGGGGGTCTATATGTGGGACACTATATACAGGGGTGGGCTATATGTGGAGCACTATCTATAGGGGGAGCTATATGTAGGGCAGCACGATGGCTCAGTGGTTAGCACTATTGCCTTGCAGCTCTGAAGTTCATATGTGGGCACTATCTACAGAGAGTGGTTGTGGGGCACTATCTACAGGGGCTTCTATGTAGGGCACTATCTACAGAGGCTCAATGGGGGTCACTATCTACAGGGAGCTATGGGGGCACTATCTACAGGGGGCACAGTGTGCGTGTGGGACACAGTGTATGGCGCTACTATAATTAGAGGTGCAGTATATGGCGCTTTATTATATTTAGAGGTGTTGAGAATTTTAACCTTGTTTATAGGTGCAGAAATGTTTTAAAAGTGAGAAGAAGACATCTGAGCGGAAAACTGCAGAAATGGGTCGTGGCCGGAAGAAATCCATCATAGAGTTCTGGACCGGAGGGAGAAGAAAAGAACTAGAATTGGAGACGTCACCGGAGAGTCACTTAAAGAGGCTCTGTCACCACATTATAAGTGCCCTATCTCCTATATAAGGAGATCGGCGCTATAATGTAGGTGACAGTAATGCTTTTTATTTAGAAAAACGATCTATTTTAAACCACTTTATGAGCGATTTTTAGCTTTATGCCTAATGAGTTTCTTAATGCCCAAGTGGGCGTGTTTTACTTTAGACCAAGTGGCCGTTGTACAGAGGAATGTATGACGCTGACCAATCAGCGTCATACACTTCTCTCCATTCATTTACACTGCACTAGCGATATAGTTATATCGCTATGTGCAGCCACATACACAAACACTAACATTACTGCAGTGTCCTGATAATTAATATACATCACTACCAGCCTGGACGTGATGTTTATTCAGAATCCTGACACTTCTGAATCTTTTCTGTGAGATTCCAGCAAGGCAAGCGTAATCTCATTTGAAATGACATGTTACATCGTAATCTCGCGAGATTACGTTTGCCTTGCTGTAAGGCCTCATTTACACGAGCGTGTGCGTTTTGCGCGCGCAAAAAACGCTGCGTTTTGCGCGCGCAAAAGGCACTTGGCAGCTCCGTGTGTCATCCGTGTATGATGCGCGGCTGCGTGATTTTCGCGCAGCCGCCATCATATTGATGAGGCTAGTCGACGCCCGTCACTGTCCAAGGTGCTGAAAGAGTTAACTGATCGGCAGTAACTCTTTCAGCACCCTCGACAGTGAATGCCGAACACAATATACACCAACCTGTGAATAAAAAAAGACTTTCATACTTACCAAGAACTTCCTGCTTCCCCCAGTCCGGGCTCCCGGCCGTTGCCTTGGTGACGCGTCCCTCTCTTGTCATCCGGCCCCACCTCCCAGGATGACGCCGCAGTCCATGAGACCGCTGCAGCCTGTGATTGGCTGCAGCCTGTGCTTGGCCTGTGATTGGCTGCAGCTGTCACTTTGACTGAACTGTCATCCCGGGAGGTCGGACCGGAGTTATCGGTAAGTCAGAACGTCTTTTTTTTTTTACAGGTTCATGGATTTTCGGAGCGGAAGTCACTGTCCATGGTGCTGAACCAGTTTAACGCTTTCAGCACCGTGGACAGTGACTGTCTCCTGACGTCGCGTACCCGAACATTTTTTACCGGTTTCGGTCAAAACGAGTTTGGCCGAACCCGGTGAAGTTCGGGGCGCTCATCTCGAATTTGACACTCCGTTTGGATGTTTGTAAACAGAAAAGCACGTGGTGCTTTTCTGTTTACATTCAGGAGTTTGACAGCTCTTGCGCGAATCACGCAGTTCGCACGGAAGTGCTTCCGTGCGGCATGCGTGGTTTTCACGCACCCATTGACTTCAATGGGTGCGTGAGTGCGCGAAAAACGCACGATTATAGAACATGTCGTGAGTTTTTTTTCTGCGCACACGCAATGAGCGCAATTCACGCATCGTCTAAACAGCCCCATTGACTAATATAGGTGCGTACGACATGCGTGCAAAGCACGCGCGTCGCACGCGCGTATAATACGTTCGTGTAAATGAGGCCTAAATCTCACAGAGACGCTACAGACATGTCAGGATTCTGAATAAACATCACATCCAGGCTGGTAGTGATGTATATTCATTATCAGGACACTACAGTAATGTTAGAGTTTGTGTATGTAGATGCACATAACGATATTACTATATCGCTAGTGCAGTGTAAATGAATGCAGAGAAGTGCATGATGCCGATTGGTCAGCGTCATACACTCCTCTGTAAAACGCCCACTTGGTCTAAAGTAAAAACACGCCCACTTGGGCATTAAGAAACTCATTAGCATAAAGCTAAAAATCGCTCATAAAGTGGTTTAAAATAGATTGTTTTTCTAAATAAAAAGCATTACTGTCACCTACATTACAGCGCCCATCTCCTTATGTAGGACATAGGGCACTTATAATGTGGTGAAAGAGCCTCTTTAACCCCTTAATGACCGGGCCATTTTGCACGTTAATGACCAAGGATTATTTTTTGTTTTTTCACGGTCACATTCCAAGAGTCGTGACTTTTTTTTTATTCCGTCGACCTAGGCTTGTTTTTTGCGGGACGAGTTGTATTTTGTAATTGTACCATTTTTGGATGCTTATAATATATTGATTAACTTTTATTAACTTTATTTTAGGAGAGAATTGAAAATAAGCAGCTATTCCAGCATTAATTTTCACGTTATAAATTTACGCCGTTTACTATGCAGCGTAAATAACATGTTAACTTTATTCTATGGGTCGGCACGATTACGGGGATACCAAATATGTAAAGGTTTTATATGTTTTTTCTACGTTTGCACAATAAAAAGCCTTTTAGAAAAAAATTACTTGTTTTTGCATCGCCGCATTCCAAAAGCCGTAATTGTTTTATTTTTCCGTCGATGTGGCCGTATGTGGGCTTGATTTTTGCGGGACAATGTGTAGTTTTCATTAGTACTATTTTGGGGTACATAGGACTTATAGATTAACTTTTATTTTATTTTTTATGGGGGGGAATGGGAGAAGAGAGAGAATTTTGACGTTGTTTTTTGCGTTTTCTTTGGACGCCGTTCATCCGGCGGTTTAATTAATGTGTTCATTTTATTGGTCAAGTTGTTACGATTGCTGGGATACCATATATGTGTATGTGTGATTTTGTTTTGACAGTTTTACTAAATAAAACCACTTTTTGGGCTAAAAAAGTAGTTTTATTTGACTTTGACTGTAATTTTTATTTATTTTTTTCACAAACTTTATTTAAAGAGACTCTGTCACCACATTATAAGTGCCCTATCTCCCACATAAGAAGATCGGCGCTGTAATGTAGGTGACAGTAATGCTTTTTATTTAAAAAAACGATCTTTTTTCACAATGTTAGGAGCGATTTTGGTTTATGGTAATGAGCTTTCTTAATGCCCAAGTGGGCGTACTTTTACTTTCGACCAAGTGGGCGTTGTACAGAGGAGTGAATGACGCTGACCAATCGGCATCATGCACTCCTCTCCATTCATTTACACTGCACTTGCGATATAGTTATATCGCTACAGCCTGGACGTCATGTGTACTCAGAATCCTGACACTTCTGAATCTTTTCTGTGAGATTCCAGCAACGGATACGAAATCTCTCGAGATTACGAGGTAAACGAGATTTCGTATCCGTTGCTGTAAATCTCACAGAAAAGAGTCAGAAGTGTCAGGATTCTGAGTACACATGACGTCCAGGCTGGATGGTCATGTGTATTCATTATCAGGACACTGTAGTAATGTTAGGGTTTGTGTATGTTGCTGCACATAGTGATATATCTATATCGCTAGTGCAGTGTAAATGAATGGAGAGGAGTGCATGATGCCGATTGGTCAGCGTCATGCACTCCTCTGTACAACGCCCACTTGGTCGAAAGTAAAAGTACGCCCACTTGGGCATTAAGAAAGCTCATTAGCATAAACCAAAATCGCTCCTAACGTTGTGAAAAAAGATCGTTTTTTTAAATAAAAAGCATTACGGTCACCTACATTACAGCGCCGATCTCCTTATGTAGGAGACAGGGCACTTATAATGTGGTGACAGAGTCTCTTTAACTGTTATACATTTTTTTTTTTTTTAGTCCCACCAGGGGACTTCACTATGCGATCTGCTGATCGCATATATAATGATTTGGTATACTTAGTATACCGAAGCATTATTGCCTGTCAGTGTAAAACTGACAGGCAACATATTAGGTCATGCCTCCGGCATCGCCTAACAGGCAGATGCTGAAGACAGACCTGGGGGTCTTTGTTAGACCCCCGGCTGTCATGGAAACCCGACGGCGACCCGCGATTTGTTTGCGGGGGCGCCGATGGGGTGACAGAGGGAGCTCCCTCCCTCTGTCAAACACATTAGATGCCGCTGTCACTATTGACAGCGGCATTTAATGGGTTAAACTGCCAGAATCGGAGCGCGCTTTGATTCCGGCAGTTGCGGCAGGAGCCAGGCTGTGTATAACAGCCGTGCTCCTGCCGCTGATCGCGTGGGTACACTGTCAGTACCCGCGCCATCACAGGACGGATATATCCGTCCTCCTGCGCGAACTAGCAGCTGCTGAGGACGGATATATCCGTCCTTCGGCATTAAGGAGTTAATGTAAATGTTTATTCTGCCTCTAATCAGCACTGTAGTCGATGTATGATCTGCAGCGAGATGAGTGGTATGATTTTTTTCGTGAAACAGCATATCCTTACCATTGTTCAGGCCATGCTGAGCGCTGTAATTTTACGCCGTACAAACCTATACAGCAGGGGTTGCACTAAATTGAGCTGTATTTGGTGTTGTATATATGTACTGAGCTTGGTTCTGGGGCTGTATATATGTACTGAGCTTGGTTCTGGGGCTGTATATATATATATGTACTGAGCTTGGTTCTGGGGCTGTATATATATACTGAGCTTGGTTCTGGGGCTGTATATATATACTGAGCTTGGTTCTGGTGTTGTATTTATGTACTGAGCGTGGTTCTGGGGATGTATTTATCTACTGAGCTTGGTTCTGGGGCTGTATTTATGTAGTGATCTTTCTTCTGGTATTGTATATATGTACTGAACTTGGTTCTAGTGCTGTATATATGTACTGAGCTTTGTTGTGGTACTGTATTTATGTACGGAGCTTGGTTCTTGTGCTGTATATATGTACTGAGCTTGGTTCTGGAGCTGTAATAATATAGAATACATTTATAATAACAAAATTACAGGGCAAATGGAATTGTGCTCAATTCATTGTATATTTCATGGGAACCTGTCTGGTAGTTTTAACCCCTTGAACCACCACCATGTGGTAAGGCATAACCTGACAATATTTCCAAATGTATGTTTTTTTCAGATGCAGCAAAGTCTTTAAAATAAACTTTTAAAATGGCGCACACTATATGCTAATTACTCATTAAAGGGTCATGGGGCAGTGGCGCTAACCTGAAGAGTCACATAGTACTGCCTCCAAACCCAACTTTCCATGTTTGATTGACATCCCCCTGGCGGATACAACTTTCTTGGATGCGCCATTGCCTTGTGGCACTATACACAAGGGGGGGGGGGCTGTGTGGCACTCCATACAAGGGGGGAGCTGTGTGGCACTATATACAAGGGGATGTGGCACTACTAAGGGGGGGGGGCTGTGTGGCAATATCTACTAGGGGGCTGTATGGCACTATTTACAAGGGGGAGGGCTGTGGCTCAATCTAGAGGGGGCTGTGTGTGGCGCAATCTACAGGGGTCTGTCTGTGGCACTATCTACTATGGGGGGTTGTGCGGCACTATCTACTAAGGAGGGGAGCTGTGTGGCACTATATACAAGGGGGGGGGCTGTGTGGCACTAAATACAGTGGGAGTTGTATAGCGCTATATACAGGGGGGGGCTTTATGGGGATATCTACAGGGGAGCTGAATGGCACTATCTACAAGGGGGACTGCCATACTGCCCCCACACAGTATAATGCTCTCCATAGCTGCCCCCACACAGTATAATGCTCTCCATAGCTGCCCCCACACAGTATAATGCTCCCATAGCGGTCCCCACAGTATAATGCCCCCCATAGCTGCCCCCACAGTATAATGCCCCCCATACAGTAAAATACACCCCATAGCTGCCCCCACAGTATAATGCCCCCCATAGTATAATGCCCCCCATATAATAAAATGCTCCTATAGCTGCCACCATATCAGCCCCCCCCCCTTCTCAGCATAATACCCCATAGTGCCTAATAGAAAAATAATAACATAATTACTTACCTGTCCCCGTTCCCGCTACGGGTTGAGGATCCTTCTCCTCCAGTCTGTGCTGTGAGTAACTTGGCACAGACAGGCGATGACGTCACTACATTGTGCCAGCCTGCGCCGCTCACGGCAGAGTGAATGCTGGAGCACGGAGCGGTCAGCTCCTTTACCCAGCATTCAGGAAGTGGGACCAGCACGGTGAGCGCTGTTTGGCTACGGGGGCCCTGCGAGACCCCTAGGTTTAGGGGCTCGGTCGTAATTGCTGCAAACCCTAGAGCTACGCCACTGTATACAGTAGCCTATGGCAGAGCAGGGACATACCTCCCTGCTCTGTCATAGTGTTCAACAGCATCTGCGTCCGAAGGATGCAGACACTTTGGAATGTCGTGACGCTACCGCTGTAGCAGCCATAGCGGCTGATAGCGGAGCCTCCGGCATGAGGGGGGGGGGGCGGGCGTTCCGGCTGGCGGCATAAGCCCTCTCATGTCGCGGGCCCCGTAGCAGCCGCCATGGCTGCTACAGCGGTAGTTACGCCACTGGCACCATTACAGGGGGGGGGGGGGGCACCATCCACAAGGGGCGCTGAGTGTGGCACTATCTACTCTGGTTTTTATGCTGCCAGTAGTGGTCAGCACATATTGCCTAGCCCTAGTGATAAAGTGAGACATCACCTGCCTGTATTCAACCCGAAAACCAGAGAGAGATACCATAGTTGTTAGACAAACCAGTGCAGAAATTTTTGTTTGTTTATCTGTATGCACAAATACTGTCACGTCGCCATAAGATACATCCACAAAAGTATGTCCCTGGAAAAAATGATTAATATTGGCAACTATGGTGTATATAGGATAAAAGAGAACTTCTCTGTACAAACAGTTCATGATGGTACAAATTGAATTCTGTGACGAATGTGCTGTCGGGACAAAAGAGCGGCGGGAGAGTAGTCTGACTTGGGTTATGAGGCGTGCACAAGGCAGCTGCCTCATCTCAGCCATTGGACTTAATAGGCCAGCCGTGAGTCACTTCCAAGGCCCGGGGAAGAGGCAGCATCCACCAAACCGAGATGCGAATGAAGCATGGGTGGACCTCAAATCAGTGATCCGCCCATCTCACCACAAACCGCCCAGCGTCTCCTGCTTAGCCACTCCCACATAACGGACCGGTCCACTCCAACGTGGTGTTGCTGGGGACTCACTCACCCGACATCGGGTGACGCCCTGTGAGGACGGCGAGGGGCTCCAGTCTCAGACCTTCCCGGAGGTGGGGGAGAGATGACATCACAAACGTGACGCACTCAGCACGTGACCTCAGCATTGAGCTTCCCTTCCGCTCGCACATTCCGCCCTCACAAAGTGTATTTATACGTCGCAGGGTTCAAGAAGATTTAGCTTAGAGAGATATAATTCTACTGACGCCCATTAGATTCATAAGATAATATATTTTCCATTGGAGTGAACGATGTTATCTAAACAGTAAATCGTGTAGTATAATGTAATAATGGCTACAGACATCAGCAATCCCAGAGGCACTTGCGCCAGTAATATGCAAATAAGAGGGGTGGGGTCTACAGAAAACGTGTTTCCGTGCACGTCTTCTGAGCAAACAAGCTTTTCGTATATGGGCAGACACACGTGACTGACTCACCCGAAACTGTTGGAAACGGTTCCGCAGTGCCAACATCGTTCAACTGTTCAATGTCAGCGATGTAGCCACAGAATGCCAATCACATGGCCGTCTTCAATACGTAGCCAACCCGCACACGTCTATTTTGTCCCCGCCTTAAAATTAAAAGCCAATCAGCTCGCATCTTTTCTTAGCCAATCTCCCGCGAAAACAGAGTTCTCTAATCACGTGTTTCCTCGCCGGCGTTCTGTACCCTCAGCTGTAACGTGTTATCCGATGAGTGACAGTACAGCCAGCCAATGAGAGGCGTACCTACGGCCAGCGTTGGATTCTTGAGAGGCAAGAAGTAGCGAGCTGGTTGCGGAAGATGTCCGGGCGCAGAGTCTCAGGGCGGGAGCGTAATCCCCGGGGTGAGAGATGAAGTGTGACTGAATTGAATGTATAACGTTGAGTGGATGCTGATTAACCATTACTTTACTTGTAGCTATAATAAAATCTACGTATTCGGGCGTTTGTAACGTTTGTATGCGAGTCGTGCATTCCCGGACTTTTTGTTTACCGTTCTTATGCAGTTGAATGTAGACTCGGTCAGTTTTTACATGGGTTTGAGAGATTTACATAGGGCTGCAGGCCGAATAACTGCATTATCGTGCAAAAAGCGCAGTTTTTTTTTTCTCCCCCCAGCGTTTCCATTTCCTGCGACCGAGGGGTTATGTTCATAACACAAGGCTGACCTGTGTGGCCGTCTCCTCAGCGCTGGGACAGGCCGAATTTACTTATGCTTTGTCCTACTTGTACC
Source organism: Rhinoderma darwinii (assembly GCF_050947455.1). Lineage (NCBI taxonomy): Eukaryota > Metazoa > Chordata > Amphibia > Anura > Rhinodermatidae > Rhinoderma > Rhinoderma darwinii. Next base: position 419,079,152 of record NC_134687.1, read on the forward strand.
GCACAGCATGTAATGCAAATACTGACCTAGATATATATATTTTACTTGGGATGGACCTGAGTAGAGTCTGCCTGCTTTAGCCCGGAGCAGAACGGTGCACTAGTCGTGCTCTCAATCTACCACGACGCTGGGGCTGGTATAAGGCCTTGTTCACACCAGTGTATTTCATGTCCGTGTTCTGTATTTGGAAGCTCGTCTGTGAGAAGCAAGTGCTAGTCAAATTCACGATTTGTGTGTTCATCTGCACATGCTCTATCCTATAGAAGTCCATTGGAGCTTGAAAGACAAATCCATATTTGTAGTTGGACAGCTGAAAGATGCAGACAAAAAATGCTGACGAAACAATTTGTGTGCTACCTATGAGTATAGTCCTGTGAATAAAGCCTAAGGCGTTATTCACACTATCACTGCAGCAAATAACCCTATAGTTAGCAGCATACTTCTAAATCCTGTCCTGTCAGCGGGAGTGCAGCCGGACATTCACTAAAATATACTTTCTGCTTTCACCTGACTGGATCCAATCTTATTGTCTGTTAGGCTGCATTCACACGACTGTATTTTGCATCTGTGTTTGGAAGCCAATACTATGAGTGGACCCTCACTCCTCCTAGTTCTGGCTTCCAAATACGATGCAAAATAATTTAGTGTGAAATCGGCCTTGGGCTACGTGCACATTCTGCGTAAAATAAGCACCAAAACCGCAGGAAATCCTCAGGAATAAACCGCACCTAAGGCCCTGTTCACACGGAGTATTTGGACCAGCTTTTTGGAGCGGAAACCGGCCGAAAATGCCTTCAATTGATTTTAATGGGAGGAGGGGGCAGTTGTTCAGAAAGAAGGGACATGCCCCATCTTCACGCGTTTATGCCTCTGACCTCCCATTAACATCAATGGGAGGCAGAGAGGGCGTATTTTGCGGCGTTTTTTGCCCGTAGCACTCTATGGCCGTGGTCGAAAAAGGTGGCGAAAATCGCGGCGTGCAGAAAGGACAAAATCTGCCTCAAAATCCCAAATAGAATTTTGAGGCAGAATTGTTCCTCCTGCAAAAAAACTTTGAAGACAGCCTTAATCGTGCATTTTTTGGTGCGGTTTTTACATTTTGTGTGCGTTTTCGTGCTCTGGGTTTTGGTGCGATTTATCCTCCGCACTAGACTGATACAATACGCAAGCGGAAACGCAAGGTTAAGTGATATGCTGTGGATTTTAAAATCCACACCGCAGGTCAATTTACGTATGGAAAAATACCGCAGCGTGTTCCTGGAATCTCATGGTCTATGCTGGTATTGTATTACGCTGTGGTTTTTCCGGACACAAATATGCGCAGCAAAACCGCACGTGATACGCATTGTGTGCATTGACCCTTAGGACGTCTCTTAACTATTTGTAAGCCACAACCAGGAGTGGAACCTATGGAGTGAAAGTATAATGGAAAGATTTGTATCTTTTCTGGGTTTTGGGCCCACTCCTTGATTTGACTTGCAAATACTGACAAAACTGCTGCCGTGTAAATCTTTGAACACTTTGTTTTGATGAAAGGAAAAAAAAACAAAAAACAATGTGTTTACGGCGTTTCCAACAACTTTTTTTAATTTTTTTTATTAATATTTTACTTTTTGAGATGCACAGAAGCGGTGTATCCTGGACACACAGAAGCTGTAGCTTGCGCTGAAACCCGAATCGGTCAAGTCTGTGGGGACTGATGGCTTCGGTGACAGCAGCTTCTGTGTCTCTGGCCCACAGAATCCACCTGTTATCGATCACATCGAAGTCATGCAGCGTAATACAGTAGCAGCAAAGTGGGTGAGATTTAACAAATGTCATCCACACGCTGCAGTAAAAATCAGTCCAGAAATTCCCCTGTGGTGCGTATGTCACTTATTGCTGCGGGAAGTGGACTGATTTACGTTTTGTTTTTTGATGTGCTGTGCGATTTGCTTAAGAACTCCTTACAGGGGGTGGATATGAAGTCGCAGGAAGAAGAAATATCACCATCACACAGCCATTGAAAAAAAGCGCACCAAAAATCTGCACTATGCGCAGTGTAAAACGCATAAAATGGTGCAGAGTTTCTACTAAGTGATGTGGAAATTTTCTGCAGCAAATCCGTTACCTATGGACAAGGCCAAAGACTATGGGCACATTTGCACTCTGCAGGAAAGAAATGCTGAAATGTTTTTAATAAAAACAAATTGCAAAACTTTTAACTCTAAAATAGATAAAGATGAAATAATAACAAAATAAATAAATTCATGGCTGGCCATAGCCTTTATGTATGGTTTTTCAGTACAGCAGTAACAAAGCAATGTGATTTAATGCCTTATACAGACGCACGACAGAGCCTGTACAGGTCGCTGTGACGCTATATGATTGTCAGGTGCTGTATGTACGGAACGATTCTCTCCTAGAAGTAATGCTATGTCTGTACATACGCATCAGATGGAGCATGCTACAATTTTTTTCCCAGTTTAATACTTACAGAATCTGACGGGAAAATATCCTCTGAAATTTGAGGCGTACGGAGGTACGGTAAGTACCAATGCACTTGTATAGGCGTTACATCATGGCTCCGTACTACTTGGAGATTGTAGAGAGCCGTAACATGTCTGTTCATGTGGTTTAATATCTTATCAGATAAGTGTACAACAGCCTTAGGACCTGTGAAGCAGTGTGCTCAAATAAATAAACTACCGTATTTTTCGGACTATAAGACGCAGTTTTTAGCAAGAATAAATCTCGCTAAAAAGTCTTAGGCCCCATGCACACGACTGTGCCCGCAATCGCGGCTCGCGATTGCGGGCACGGCCGGCCGCTGACTGACAGCCGCATTTTCGGGCCGTGCTCCCATTCAAAGTATGGGAGCACGGCCCGCAAAATGCGAAAGAACGGGCATGTTCCATAATTCCCGGAACATTTCCACGGCACTGACACCCTTCCGTAGTGCTACGGAAAGGTGTCAGTGTTCAATGAAAGTGAATGGCTCCGTTTTTGCGGTCCGCAAAAACGGAGGTTTTTTGCTGTCGTGTGCATGGGGCCTAATTGTCCGCATCGCCGGGCCCCATGACCGCGTCATTACTGAACACCTTCCCGACCCATGACATGCCGGCACATCATGGAGCTGGAGGGGGATGATGTATGGATCGGACGCACACACTGAGCCCGCTCCATACACTGCAGGTGTCTGCTTCTGACACGCTGCTCTAAAGGCCGGAAACACTTTTTGATTTCGCTGTTCCTGGCAGTTTAAAGGGCTTGTGCCTTAAAACACATGCATCCCCTATCCACAGGATAGGAGATATGTGTGTGATCGATAAGGAGAATGGGGACCAAAAGTTACCAGGAGCGCTGAATGAGAAGCTGTGACTTCCGCGTTCTTGTGTCCGGCAGCTTCATAGAGATTAATGGGATTCTTCTGCGTATGCGCGAGCGGCTCTCCATTGATCTCTATGGAGCTGCGGAACAGATGAGCCGGACACAGAACCCGGAAGTCCAGGCTTCTCATGTAGCGCTTTGGCTGACTTTTAGTCCCCTGTTCTCCTTATCGCTGGGGGTCCCAGCGGTCGGATCCCCAGTGAGCTGACATGTAGCTCCTATCCTGTGGATAGGGGAGAAATGTGTTTTATGGAAAACCCCTTTAGTTAAATGCTGTGGTCAATAGCGACCGTGGCATTTATAGGGGTTTTTCTATGAAGGAAATTTGACATATCAGATAGATGTGGATCCCACCTCCTGGGACCCGCACCTATCTCTAGAATGGGGCCCCCTAAACCCTGTTTTTGCTTTCTGTGCTCTCCCGGCCACTTGGTTACATGTGCAGTTACTGATACAGCTCTCATGCTACGCTGCTTCCGTAACTGCCATTCACTACTTTGGGAGTTAGGGAAACAGCGTAGTTATGCTGTTTCAGTAACTCCACATGTAACCAAGTGGCCGCTGGTTCAAGTCCCCTAGTAGAACTAATAAAATATGTAAAAAATAAAAAGTTAGATACATTTTCAGGAGTGTAAAAAAAAAGAAATATTAAAAGTTCACAAAATAAAACCTTTTCCCATTTTTATTTTTTTTTCCCCAAACACAATGTAAAAAAAAAAAATTTGGTATTGTGGTGTCTGTAAATGTCCGATCTATTACAATATACCATTATTTAACTCGCATGGTGAGTTCAAAAAACTATTTTGATTTAACATTTTAGTCACCTTAGTGCTTAAAATATGAAATAAAGTGATCAAAAAAATGTTGGCAATAAAACTACAGCTCGTCCCGTAAAAAAATAGGCCCTCACAGCTCAATCAATGAAAAAAAATTTGGCTCTCAGAATGTGGTGAAATAGAATATATTATTTTTTTTCCCTATTTTCTGTTGTCCAAAACCTGGGTGCGTCTTATAGTCCGAAAAATACGGTATAATGGAGAGAGATTTATACACATTGTCAGCTCCCCACTCCCCCACCTCATTGCGATCCTGACCCCGTTTTTGACAGTACTTGCATTTCCTATGGACATGCCATAAGTCTCTTATCGAGTTCTTTATCACTAAGCAACAACAAACACTGAGGCGCCCCCCCCCCCCCAACGAGTTAAAATTAAATTCCACTGTACTGCATCTGTATGTGAAACTAGCGTCCATTGAATGTTAGATCTGATTCACACCTGCGTCCATGTTTCTATTGTTCTCTGTCGAACACAGTCGGTTCCCCTCGAGGGAGCCCATTGATTTTCATGGGTTCTCTCAGAGTTCTGCCTATGCGCCTGTGGTTTTAAGACACAAAAGCGCAGCATGATGCGTTATTGTTTTTGGTATTTTCATCTGGATATGTGACAGAGCCTTCTGGTCAGATGTGAGCAGGCTTTTACTCCATAAGAATTACCGACAGACTTAGGTTGGGTTCACATGTTGTGTTTTTAGCATGCAGGTTTTTTTTTTGGGTAGATTAACTCCCATGTCTCTCCCATGGGAGCTCCATAAAGCAAAATGAAAAAAATGCACCATGTGAAGCCAGCCTTATGGTGGTCATTGTAATTCTATGGCCCCTATGCTCCAGAAACTGCATAGCTCTGTGCCATGTAGTGTGCCTCAGATTTCTTAAAAATCCCTGAAGTTTTATATAAATCATAAGACCCGCATGAAGCCTAACTATGGTCAGATGCAAAGTTCTGTATAAGGCACTATTGCCTAAGACTATAAGGCTATGTACACTTTGCATATGGGCTTTATGGTATGTTCATACAGTGTCATAAAATCAAATGCAAAAGAAATGTATAGACATGTGCAGCAAATCTCACATGTGTGGGTATCCTTGCTGCACCATATAGCGGCACACAGAGTTCCTTTGCCTCCATAGCACGGTGCAACAGGGTGGGACCCTGTCCCTACGTACAGGTTCTGTGCACACACGTCTCTGCCAAGTGCGTGAGGCATAACGGCCATGATCGCCCCTAGTATTCAGCTGATGATGCTGAGGGCATTTGTGTGATGCTGTATGTTCACATGTGGCAGATTTGTTGCAGACATCTTGTCCATTCATCTGAAATGTTTCTTCAGCATGAACATGGAATTTTTACAAACCCCATTCAGATGTATAGTACAGATTTCTGCAACCGAAATCCGCAACATGTTAAGATGCCTAGGCTAAGTTCACATTCTCAGGTTTTTACCCCTTAGTAAAGCCAATAAGCTTTTTCTCGGCGGTCACTAAGGGGTTTTATTGCAATGCATACGCTTTTTCATCGGAAACAAACCCGGCACCTTAGTGGTTCAAAGAGGGGGCTCCCTCTGTCAACAATCGGTGGCCCCACGTATGCAATTGAGGGCCTCCGAAGGGTTGCTATGAGGCATGGCCTAATAGATTGCCTGTCCATTTTACACTGACAGGCAATAACACTTTGGTATAAAGTATAACAAAGCATTATATAAAGATCAAAAGATCGCAAAGTAAACTCCACTAGTGGGACTAAAAAAAAAAATTATTGTGAAATAAAACTAATTAAAAGTGCACAACAAAATTTTTTATTTGTTTTCCATAAAAAGTGGTTTATTTAGTCGGTCTAAAAAAAAAAAGTACACGCACAGGGTATTGCCGCAATCTTAATGCGAACAATGAAGTTAACTATTTCACCCTTTCATGCCGACAATCTGTATATACACGTCCTTTTCGCACATACCCCGTGCTGCCAGGACGTGTATATACAGATCTCTGTTCCAGCCGACATAGCGCTGTGAAAAGCACTCGGACACCGGCTGTGTCAGTGTCCGCGGCTCCCCAACAATCTGCTCACTGACAGCCGAACCGATTTGGTTCGGCTACAGAGAATGTGATCACCGTTATTAACCGCTTCCTGACCGCCCACAGTAAATTCACGTCTCTGCTTGCTGGGCTCTGTGCAGCGCCGACGTGAATTCACAGTGGGTGTTAAAAGCGCAACCCGGGTGTCTCAGAGAAGTGCTGACACCCGGATCGCGCTGTTAACCCCTGCCTCTGGTCCCGGAGACATGATCGGGCCCTTTTTGTTTCAGGTCCTGATCGTGTGATCGCAGGGAAAGTTTGTTGCTACAACAAACTTTCCCGAGGACCGATTGCGGGTTCTGCCGTCGCTTGCTTGGCAAAACCAGAGGCCATACAACCCGCCTCAGGCTTCCGTGAATGGCAGACCGATGAGGACCAGCTGGTCCTCATAGGCTTCCTGTCAGTGTGACTTTCAACGTCACACTGACCGTTTATAATACGTTACACTACCTATGTATGTATTATAGCAGCCATCAGTGCTGCAGGTCTTCAAGTAAAAAAAAAAAAGTAATGTTTTATAAAAGTGTAAACAAAAAATGCTTTTTTTCCCTATAATAAGTCTTGTATTATAGGAAAAAAAATAAACCGTTGGTGTCACTGCGTTTGTAACGACCCCAACTATAAAACTATAATATTTTTCCCGCACTGTGAACACCGCAAAAAATAATTCAAAAACAATACTAGCATCATTATTTGTTTGGTCATCACCCCTCCCAAAATATAGAATAAAAAGTGATAAAAAATTCGCATGTACCCCAAAATAATACCAAATAAAAACTACAACCCGTCCCGCAAAAAACATGCCCTTACACAGCATTTTTGACTGAAAAATGAAAAAAATGATTGCTCTCAGAATATGGTGACACAAAAAATAAATAATTTTATAGAAAAGTGATTTTATTGCGCAAATGCCACAAAACATAAAAAAGATATACATATGGTATCGCCGTAATCGTACCGATCTGCAGAATAAAGTAAAATGTAATAGCGCACAGTTATTACTGTAAAAAAAAAAGACAAAAAACATTGTCAAAATTTGTTTTTTTTGTCACTTTGCTTGCCAAAATATCAAATAAAAAGTGATAAAAAAAATCACATGTACCCTAAAATGGTACCAATGAAAACTACAGATTGTAATGTAACAAATCAGCCCTCGCACGGCTCCAGTGGAGAAAAAATTAAAAAAAAGTTCTGGCGCTCAGAATATAGAGACAGAAATTGTGCAGTGTCCAAAAGTGGATAAGATTGGGCACTATTTATCAGTGTGACACCGGCTACATATCTTTGAATTATTTATTTACCCTCTTATTATACCCCTGATGTACTCTGCCCAGCTTACATATACCCCCACATTATAAACTGAAATACCAGCAAAACCCCAAACAGGAAAATCTACCAAGCAACATCTGCACTCCAAAAGCCAAATGGCGCTCCTTCCCTTCTGAGCTCTACCGTGGGTCCAAACAGCAGTTTATTACCACATATGGGGTATTGCCATAATCGTGAGAAATAGCTTTACAAGTTTTGGGGTGCTTTTTATTATTTATTCCTTGTAAAAATTACTTTTTTTTTAAATAATTTTTGATTTTCACAGACATATTCCAATAAATATAGCAGAAGACCTGTGGGGTCAAGATGCTAACTGTACCCCTAGATAAATTCCTTGAGGTGTGTAGTTTCCAAAACCACTTTTGGGGAGATTCCACTGTTTTGGCACCACAAGACCTCTTCAAACCTGACATGGTGCCTAAAATATATTCTAAAAAAAGAGACCCCAAAATCCACTAGGTGCTCCTTTGCTTCTGAGGCCAGTGTTTCAGTCCATTAGCACACTAGGGCCACATGTGGGATATTTATAAAAACTTCAGCATCTGGGCAATAAATATTGAGTTGCATTTCTCTGGTAAAACCTTCTGTGTTGCAGAAAAAATGTATTACAAATGAATTTCGGAAAAAAAAATGAAATTTGTAAGTTTCACCTCTAATTTGCTTTAATTCCTGTGAAACGCCTAAAGGGTTAATAAACTTTCTGAATGCTGTTTTGAATACTTTGAGGGGTGAAGATTTTAAATTGGGGGGATTTATGGGGTCTATCTAGTACATAAGGCCCTCAAAGCCACTTCAGAACTGAACTGGTCCTTGACAAAATAGCCTTTTGAAATTTTCTTGAAAATGTGAGAAATTGCTGCTAAAGTTCTAAGCCTTGTAACGTCCTAGAAAAATAAAATAATGTTAAAAAAAACAATGAAAATATAAAGTAGACATATGGGGATGTTAATTAGCAACAATGTTGTGTGGTATTTCGATCTGTTTTACAAGTAGATTACATTTAAAATTAGAAAAATTATAATTTTTGCAAATTTTCTTTACATTTTGGTGTTTTTCGCAAATAAGCTATGAATTTATTGACCACATTTTTCCATTAACATAAAGTACAATATGTCACGAGAAAACAATCTCTGAATCGCTTAGATAGGCAAAAGCATTCCAGAGTTATTACCACATAAAATGACATTCGGATTTGAAAAAATGGGGCTGGTCAGTGAGGCATTGATGACCCTTGGTCCTGAAAGGGTTAAACTGTGAGTTGAATGCCGTATAAACAAAAAAAATAATACATTGCTTTTAATTTTTAGAAAAGTTCAAAAGTCCCATGTACTACATCTCGTCCTGCAAAAAAACAGGCCCACATACGGCTTCGATGAAAAACTACAAAGGTTACGGCTCTTTCAATGTGACGATACAAAAACAATAGTTTTAGCTTCGTGTTTTTATTGTGCCAAAGTAGTAAAACATGAAAAAACCTGTATACATTTGGTATTGCCGTAATGTTATCGACCCATAGAATAAAGGTAACATGTTCTTTATGCTGCCCGATGAACGGCGTAAATTTAAAACACAAATAATGGTGGAATTGCTGTGTTCTTTGTAACTCCTCACGTAACCCCTTCCCTCTTTAGCCACTTTTGACCTTCCTGACAGCCTCATTTTTCAAATCTGACATGTTTCACAATGTGGTAATAACTTCGAAATGCTTTAACCTATCCAAGCGATTCTGAGATTGTTTTCTCGTGACACATTGGGTTTTATGTTACTGGCAAAATTTGCTCGATTACATTCAGTATTTAATTGTGAAAAACACAAATTTTGTGAAAAATTAGCAGTTTTCTAAATTTAAATATATCTGCTTGTAAGACAGGCAGTTATACCACACAAAATTGTTGCTAATTAACATCCCCCATATGTCTACTTTAGATTGGCATTGTTTTTTGAACATCCTTTTATTTTTCTATGACGTTACAAGGCTTAGAACTTTAGCAGCAATTTCTCACATTTTCAAGAAAATTTCAAAAGGCTATTTTTACAGGGGGCGGCAGTTAAGTTGTGAAGTCGCTTTGAGGGCCTTATATATTAGAAACCCCGAATAACCCCATTTTAAAAACTTCACCCCTCGAAGTATTCAAAACAGCATTTAGAAAGTTTATTAACCCTTTAGATGTTTCACAGGAATTAAAGAGGCTCTGTTACCAGATTATAAGTGCCCTATCTCCTACATAATCTGATCGGCGCTGTAATGTAGATAACAGCAGTGGTTTTTATTTTGAAAAACGATCATTTTTGAGCAAGTTATGAGCAATTTTCGATTTTCATTATTTAGTTTCTTAATAGACAACTGGGCGTTTTTTAACTTTTAACCAATTGGGCGTTGTACAGAGGAGACAATCGGCAACCAATCCGTGTCATACATTTCTCATTGTTCCAGCCCAGCTTCTCACTGCACAATCACGCTGTGTAGGTGATAGGGCACCTATAATGTGGTGACAGAGCCTCTTTAAAGTAGAGGTGACATTTACAAATTTCCTTTTTTAGAAATACAACTCAATATTTATTGCCCAGATTCTGCAGTTTTTAGAAATATCCCGCATGTGGCCCTAGTGTGGTAATGGACTGAAGCACCGGCCTCAGAAGCAAAGGAGTACCTAGTAGGGATGCACGATGCATTGAAACTTCGATACTCTGCATCCCCAAACGATTCGATACCGTTATTTCATGTATTTCGATACTTAGCTGTGTGGCCGCACAGCTCAGTATTGTAACACATGAATGTCTGACAGCGGAGCTCTGGCTCTGTAATACAGCCATTGCCACGCTCCTGAGTCCTGATAACAAGTGCACGGGGTCAGGATGATGCGATGCGGCCGGCGCTGCACTAGAGCGGCAGCACTGAAAACAACATAAAACACCCCCATATTCTGTCTTCAGTGCCTGCGCAGCTTCTCATTAGTGCAGCGCCGGCTGCATCTCAGGGAGGATTTACATGAGCGTGTAATACGTCCGTGCAACGCGCGTGATTTTCATGCGCCTCGCACGGATCTATATTAGCCTATGGGGCCGTATAGACAGTCCGTGATTTTCACACAGCGTGTGACCGCTGCGTGAAACGCCCGACATGTCCTATATTTCTGCGCTGTTCGCTTCCGTGGGACGCGCGTGATTCGCGCAACAACAGTAAGGGTATGTTCACATGGCAGCGTCCGTAACAGCCGAAATTACGGGGTTGTTTCCAGGAGAAAACAGCCCCGTCATTTCAGCCGTAACGGCATGTGCAGGCGCTTGAACGCCGCGTCCATTACGGACGTAACTGGAGCTGGTTTTCCATGGAGTCCATGGAAAACGGCTCCATTTATGTCTGAAGAAGTGACATGACACTTCTTTGGCGCAGGCGTCTATTTACGCGCCGTCTTTTGACAGCGACGCGTAAATATACGCCTCGTGTGAACAGACAAACGTCAGCCCATTGCTTTCAATGGGCAGATGTTTGTCAACGCTATCGAGGCGCATTTTCGGACGTAATTCGAGGCGTAAAACGCCCTAATTACATCCATAAATAAGCCGTGTGAACATACCTAAGAAGTATGATTGAAAACAGAAAAGCACCACGTGCTTTTCTGTTTACAAACATAGTGTCATAATGATGGCGGCTGCGCGAAAATCGTGCATCTGCGCATCATATGGTGATGACACACGGAGCTGTTAAAGAGGCTCTGTCACCAGATTTTGCAACCCCTATCCGCTATTGCAGCAGATAGGCGCTGCAATGTAGATTACAGTAACGTTTTTATTTTTAAAAAACGAGCATTTTTGTATTTATGCAAATGAGGCTTGCAAAAGTACAACTGGGCGTGTTTAAAAGTAAAAGTACAACTGGGCGTGTATTATGTGCGTACATCGGGGCGTTTTTACTTCTTTTACTAGCTGGGCGTTGTGTATAGAAGTATCATCCACTTCTCTTCAGAACGCCCAGCTTCTGGCAGTGCAGACACAGCCGTCATCTCGAGAGATCACGCTGTGACGTCACTCACTTCCTGCCCCAGGTCCTGCATCGTGTCGGACGAGCGAGGACACATCGGCACCAGAGGCTACAGTTGATTCTGCAGCAGCATCAGCGTTTGCAGGTAAGTAGCTACATCGACTTACCTGCTAACGCCGATGCTGCTGCAGAATCATTTGTAGCCTCTGGTGCCGATGTGTCCTCGCTCGTCTGACACGATGCAGGACCTGTGAGTGACGTCACAGCGTGATCTGGCAGAAGCTGGGCGTTCTGAAGAGAAGTGGATGATACTTCTCGTCAGAACGCCCAGCTAGTAAAAGAAGTAAAAACGCCCCGATGTAAGCACATAATACACTCCCAGTTGTACTTTTACTTTTAAACACGCCCAGTTGTACTTTTGCAAGCCTCATTTGCATAAATACAAAAATGGTCATAACTTGGCCAAAAATGCTCGTTTTTTAAAAATAAAAACGTTACTGTAATCTACATTGCAGCGCCTATCTGCTGCAATAGCAGATAGGGGTTGCAAAATCTGGTGACAGAGCCTCTTTAAGTGTCTTTTGCGCGCGCAAAACGCACATGCTCGTGTAAATCCTCCCTCATGCTGACTGCGCGCACTTAATGTCAGGAGCGGGGCAATGGCTGCATCCCCGCTCTATAACGGCGCAGATCAGAGAAACCTCTCATCTTCGCCGTTATTCCCCTGAATGCTGCGATCACAGCGGACTGCAGCATTCAGGGGAAAATGAGAAGGGGGGATTCCCCTTTGATCGTGTCACAGGGAATTCCTGTGACGTGATTGAGGGACATACCATATATGGGCAGACAACCCAGAGTCCATTGAAGGACCCCAGGGCTCTCTGTCCATATTTCCTGTTAGGGCATACTTGGGTATGTCCCAACAACTGCCTGTGTACTATCGGTACACAGGCTAATGTTCTGTAATATGGATATATGCCAGTACATTAAAGTTTAAAAAAACAAAGTAATATTAAATTTAAAAAAAATACACACACACCTTTTTTACAATAAACATTAAAATAAGTCAATACATAAAATACACACATTCCGTATTGGCGCGGCCTTCATAACCTGCACAACAATTTTTTTTGCATCATTTATGATGTGTACGCTGTGAAAAATAAAATAACTGCTTTCTTTCACTTATTGTGAGGCACGAGGTGTGATGAATTTAACCTCCGTGCCTCACATTAATAGTAATTAACCCCATTATGTACCTTACACATTAACCCATTATGACTGAGAAACATAATGGGGTTAATTACTATTAATGTGAGGCACATGGAGGCTAAATTCATCATCACACCCCGCGTCTTTTTTTTTTTTTTTTTTTTTTCTATTACTGTTGGCAGAGTATCGAATTGGTATCGAAATCGCAATACTAAACGAAGTGTCGGTATCGAAGTAGAAATTCTGGTATCGTGACATCCCTAGCACCTAGTGAGTCTTGGGGCCTCCTTTTCATTAGAAAATATTTTAGGCACAATGTCAGGTTTGAAGTGCTCTTGCGGTGCTAAAACAGTGAAAAACCCCCAAAAGTGACCCCATTTGGAAAACGAAACCCCTCAAGGAAATTATCTAGGGGTATAGTGAGCATTTTAACCCCACAGGCTTATTGCAGAAATTATTGGAAGTAGGCCGTGAAAATTAAAATCGACATTCTTTCAAAGAAAATGCAGGTTTAGCGAAATGTTTTTTTTTTTCATTTCCACAAGGACTAAAGGTGAAAAAGCACCACCACATTTGACCCCACAGGGGGTTTATAGATTTTATTAGGATTGGGCAGTGAAAATAAAAAAAAATCTTTTTTTTCTTCAGTAAGACGTAGGTTTAGCTCAAATGTTTTCATTTTCTCAATAAATAAAGGAAAAAAAGAACCCCCAACACTTGTAAAGCAATTTCTCCTGAGTACGGCAATACCCGATATGTTGTCATAAACTGCTGTTTTGGGCACACGGTAGGATTGGTTTCTGGGCGCTATGTCTTATTTCCAAAGCCCCTGTGGGACCAAAACAGTGGTGACCCCATTTTGGAAACTACACCCCTCAAGGTATTCACCTAGGGGTGTAGCGAGCATTTTAACCCTGCAGGTGTTTTGCAGAAATTAATGTGCACTCGATGTTGCAGAGTGAAAATGGGATTTTTTTCCATAGATATGCCAATAAGTGGTGCCCAGCTTGTGCCACCATAAGACAGCTCTCTAATTATTATTCTGTTTCCCGGTTTTACAGACACCCTACATGTGGCCCTAATCTTTTGCCTGGACTATCGACAGGGCTCAGGATTGAGAGTACCATGCGAAATTGAGGCCTAATTTGGCAACTTACACAGTATTGGTTCACAATTGCAGAGGCTCTGATGTGAAATAATAAAAGGAACCGCTGAAAAGTGACCCCATTTCTGAAACTACACCCCTCAAGGCATTAAGGGGTATAGTGAGCATTTTCACCGCAGGTATGGCGATGCCATATATGTGGAAGTAAACAGCTGTTTGGGCACGCTGTAGGGCTCAGAAGGGAAGGAGTGCCATTTAGCTTTTGTAGCGTGGATTTTTCTTGGTAGTAGTTTTGTTTGGAGTTTTACTGGTGTTTCAGTTTATAATGTGGGGCATATGTAAGCTGGGCAGAGTAAATCCGAAGCATAGTCAGGTGGTATAATCATGGGGTAAACCATAAAATGACCCATATATGTGTGTTACGCTGTGACATAATCCTTTCTGCACAGGCTGGTGTCGCACTGATAAATGGTGTCCTTACTTATCTCCCAATTGGTCCACACTCCGCACCTTTGCATTTTGAGGTATTTTGCTGGGAAGTATTGTCCTGGTATAATATGGGCACCCTCGCTTCCACCAGATATGTTTGGGCCCTCCCCTTCCTTGTTCCCTTATTTTAGTGCCTTCATAATTCACCTCTTGAAGCAGAAGAAATGTTCTCCTTGGGCCTGCACAACTGCATATTTTTATTTCCTGACTTATTGGAGCCTTAACTTATTTTATTTTTTCATAGATGTAGTGGTATGAGGCTGGTTTTTTTGCAGGACGAGCTGTAGTTATTATTGGTACCATTTTGGGGTACATGCGACTTTTTGATCGCTTGTTATCCTTTTTTTTTTTTTCTGGCAGGCAAGGTAAGAAAAAAAACAGCAATTCTTGCATATTTTTTTTTTATACAGTGTTCACCATGCGTGTTAAATTACGTTACCTTCATTCTGCGGGTCAGTACGATTCCGGCGATACCTGATTTATAGAACTTTTTTATGTTTTTCAACTTTTTGCACAATAAAATTACTTTTTATAAAAATAATGTATTTTTTCTGTCGCCTAGTTGTAAGAGCCATAACTTTTTTACATTTTTTCGTCGACTGAGCTGTCTCAGGGCTTGTTTTTTGCGATTGTATTTTATGTTATTACTTGAAACTTTATTTTTTACAACTTTTATTTTTACTTTACACTTTTTATTTTTACACTTTTTTCTTTAGGGGACTTGAAGGTCCAACTGTTTCATTGATGTTCTAATACATTGCACTACCTATGGAGTGCAATGTATTAGAACTGTCAGTTATTCACTGACAGCAAGCCGCTCCGGCTCGCTGTCAAAAGTGCAGGACACTTCTTGGGACGTTTTTGGGGGCGTTTTTCATTGACTCCATTGAAAAACAGCTCCAAAAACGGCCGTTATATTTTTCTGCCAATTGAGTGTGGTGAGGCCTTGTTTTTTGCGGGGCAAGATGTAGGTTTTTATAGTTACCATTTTGGGGTACATGCAACTTTTTTGATCACTTTTTATAGGTTAAATAACATGATATCTTAATAGATCAGACTCACAGATGCGTCAATACCAAATGTGTGTTTTCTGTTTTTTTTTCTTATGCTTACATATTTTTTATGAGAAAATGATATATTCTTTTTAAACTTATTTTTTTAGTCTCTTTAGGGTGCTTAAAGGGGTTGTCCACTACTGGACAACTGATGGATAGGTCATCAGTACATGATCAGTGGGGGGGTCCAACACCCGGACCCCGCACTGTTAAGCTGCCTCAGAGCACCGGATGTTATGGCCCGTTATGCTATGTACGCGGCCGGAAGCAGTTGGCTCCGGCCACTGAATAGCGGCTAGCTGCCGTACTGCAGCTCTGCTCCTATTTTAGTGAATAGGAGCAGAGCTGCAGTTAGCTAGCATGGCCGCTATGCTATGTACAAAGCCAACTGCTTGTGGCTCCGTACATGGCATAATGGTCGATCACATCCGGTGCCCAGAGATAGCCGGAGCGGCTTAACGATGTGGGGTCCAGGTGTTGGACTTGCACCGATGACCTGTCCGTTGGATAGGTCATCAGTTGTTCATTAGTGGACAACCCCTTTAAAGGGGTTGCACAGTCCCAAAAAATTGATGGCCTATCCTCAGGAGAGGCCATCAATGTCTAACTCCTGGCACCCCCGCCAATCCGCTATTTTAAAGGGGCCGCAGCGCTTGTTGAAGTGAATGGGAGAAGGCTGTAATACTGTGAACCACCGCTACGGTTGTCGGCGTTTCACAGTTTGAGCAGTAAGGGAAATAAAAAGGAAGTAGCGCTCGTACGAGCACTGCGGCTCCTTCAAAACATCTGATCGTCAGGGGTTCTTTGAGTCGGACCCGACCGATTTAGATATTGATGGCCTATCCTGAGGATAGGCCATCAAGTTTTTTGGGGACTGGACAGACCCTTAAACATGCAAGCTTTGGATTGCGTATGCAATACTTGTGTATTGCCTATTATTTGTGCTGTCTGGGCTTAATAGTAGATCACTGGAGGCCTTCACAGGCCTCCGGCTGCCACGGCAACCGATCAGCCCCCCCCCCCCACGACTCCGAGCTCCCTCTGCCTAACCACTCAGATGCCGCAGTTGCTATTGACCACAGCATCTCCGGGGTAAACGACGGCTGCAGATGGGTGTGCTTTATGGTATGTTGTAATGGTGTATATCCAATGTCATAATTAACCCCTTGAGTGATATTCAACGCACTAATAACTGGCTGATTTTATATGTTCTAAGGGGAAGAAGAAGAAAATCTTTAGGGTATGTACACGTGGGTCAGATTTACTTTAGAGAACTCTGCAGCAAATCCGTCCCAGATTCTGAAGGGAATTCTGGCAGAGTGTCTGCACCAAATTTGGTGCAGATTTTTGGCCGGAATTGCCACTGTGGACAAAGGGGATGTAAAAAAACAAAAATAAGACCATACTTTCTTCCCCTGGCATTTTTGTAACGCTGCGTTCTCATAGCGCTGCGGTGACCTGGACAAAATATCAGTCCTGGAGGCCAGCTCAACACAGACCAGTGGGGAGTAGAGATGCTGCGAATATTGCATTATTTGCCATTTGTTGCAGATTTTTACCACTCCGTTGAACTGAATGGGAAAAATTTAAAATTCGTCCCAGCGGTCAAATTTGTCTTTGATATTTTCTGTAGCGTGTGGATGGATTTAAATCTGTGGATTTTCCGCCCGCAGATCCAGATGGGATATCTGTACCAATTAAAGTGATTCTACAAGTTTTAGAAAAACATGGCTGCTTTCTTCCCAAAAATAGTGCTACACCTGTCCACAGCCCTATTCACTTCAATAGAGCTGAGCTGAAATATCAGACTCGCAGATGTGGCACTGTATCTGCAAGCAAGCAGCCATGTTTTCTAATCCTGGACAACCCCTTTTAAGTTAAGTGAACGTACCGTTATCGTCTGAACATTGTCACTAAATGTTGAAGGGGTTTTCCAGTGAGAAGAAATTGTTGGCTTATACTCAGGATAGGCCATCAATATCTAATCTGTGGGTGTCTGACTCGGCACCCCTACCGACCAGCTGTTTTGAAGGCGCTAATGCGAGGTCTGCTTTCCCTCATTTCTATCACTTCTTTGTATTGTGAATCACTAACACACTTGTAGCGGCAGTTCACAGTATTACATCCTTCTCCCATTCACTTGAATAGGAGAAGGCTGTAATACTGTGGAACGCCGCTACAAGAGTGTCACCAACTCACAGTACGGAGCAGGTAAGAAATGAAGGTGATGCAGCGTTCACGTAAGCGACCCTGCCCCTTCAAAACGGCTGATCGGTGGGGTGACCCACCGATCAGATATTGATGGCCTATCAGAAACCCCATTAGACTGGATTCACACCCAGCGTATTTTGTGACTTTTTTTCAGTGCAGGCAGACGTTACATTAAAGCGTATAGTAAAATATCAAATGCTCTACACACAACTACATTTTGTTTCGTGGAGTTTTTGAGACCATATTGTGGTCAATAGCTTTTTTTCCCAAACATTGCATGCTCTGGGTATGACGTTTTTTCAGGCATTCTTCCCTTAGGCCTAGTTCACACGGAGGAATTTGCAGGCAGAATTTCAGGAATTTTGAGGCACTTTTTGACCTGCCTGCACTTTCTTGCAGTGATTTTCAAAAAAATCGCAGTGAAAGACACTTTCTTTCTTTCATTGATTTCATGGTGGAACGTGACACTTTTTTCCCCCCCCACAAGCAGCTGGGAGGTGGTTCCGACGCGGTTTCCGTGTAAAAATCAGTGACAAAAAAAACGCAGTGTGAACAGGCCCTTACGGCCCTGTTACACTGGAAAATTTTGGCCAGTGCAACGAGCGCCGATCAATGAGACAGCTTGTTGATCAGCGCTATTATGCTTTTGTCACAAGAAGCTATGTATGGGGGCGATCGCTCTTCCCTATACATTATTATGTCGGCAGCGCGTCTCCCTGTTGACACAGGGAGATGTGCTGCCGACAACGATAATATTTCAGTTTTCTATTTAGTCACTCATGACGGCACACTAGGAGGATGAACCCTTGACCTCTGTAGGGACAAGAACTGAAAGAGGTTAAAAGGGCCTCCGCCTCCCAGCAGTGTATTTCCTGTCCCTACAGGGATCAGTATGTAGAGGATCCTTTTCCCCTTAAGCAGGCGGGGTATTGAAGAAAAATTTTTTTATTTTTTTTTCTTACTGGAGGTCAGGATCGGGGGTTTCCTCCTTAGGCTGGGTTCACACGACCTATTTTCAGGCGTAAACGAGGCGTGTGAAAACAGGACGAAGATAGTAAATACTACTTTTCTTCTGAAGAAGAATGAATATTGAGGAAGTTAAAAGACAAAAAACCATCCAGGATGAAATGTTTGGTGGTCTAAAATCAAAGAAACGTGTTTTTCCTATTAATGAAAATCTGTTTGATTGAATTGATAAATGACAAATGGAAGAACCCAGAAAGAAGGCTGGGGGTCTCCCGTGAATTTAGAAATAGTCTTCTTTTTAACGAAGAGGATAAAAGTGTTTGGAACGATTTTCCTAAAATGGATATTTAGATGGCTAAGGTAGTTAAAAAACGTCCTTGCCATTTGAAGATTCTGCCCAGTTAACAGACCCCCATAGATCGGAAATCTATCTTCTAAAGAAGGCCTGGGAAGCATCCATGTTTAGTATGAAGTCTAACATTGCAGCTACTTCAGTAGCCAGAACCCTCTTCATTTAGTTACGCGAACTAAAGAACCACCTTAAAGAGGCTCTGTCACCAGATTTTGCAACCCCTATCTGCTATTGCAGCAGATAGGCGCTGCAATGTAGATAACAGTAACGTTTTTATTTTTAAAAAACGAGCATTTTTGGCCAAGTTATGACCATTTTTGTATTTATGCAAATGAGGCTTGCAAAAGTTCAAGTGGTCGTGTTTAAAAGTAAAAGTCCAAGTGGGCGTGTATTATGTGCGTACGTCGGGGCGTGTTTACTACTTTTACTAGCTGGGCGTTCTGACGAGAAGTATCGTCCACTTCTCTTCAGAACGCCCAGCTTCTGGCAGTGCAGACACAGCCGTGTTCTCGAGAGATCACGCTGTGTCGTCACTCACAGGTCCTGCATCGTGTCGGACGAGCGAGGACACATCGGCACCAGAGGCTACATTTGATTCTGCAGCAACATCCGCGTTTGCAGGTAAGTCGATGTAGCTACTTACCTGCAAACGCTGATGCTGCTGCAGAATCAACTGTAGCCTCTGGTGCCGATGTGTCCGACACGATGCAGGACCTGTGAGTGACGACACACAGTGATCTCTCGAGAACACTGCTGTGTCTGCAGTACCAGAAGCTGGGCGATCTGAAGAGAAGTGGATGATACTTCTCGTCAGAACGTCCAGCTAGTAAAAGTAGTAAAAACGCCCCGATGTACGCACATAATACACGCCCACTTGGACTTTTACTTTTAAACACGCCCACTTGGACTTTTGCAAGCCTCATTTGCATAAATACAAAAATGGTCATAACTTGGCCAAAAATGCTAGTTTTTTAAAAATAAAAACGTTACTGTAATCTACATTGCAGCGCCGATCTGCTGCAATAGCAGATAGGGGTTGCAAAATCTGGTGACAGAGCCTCTTTAAGATAAAAACACCTAGGGACCAGTTGGCAGAATCAATTCCTCTCCTATAAGCAGCAACAGGATTTCTAGCAGATGCCTCTGCAGAATGTATCAGATTTGCGGCTAAAGAAGGGGACCTTACCAATGCCGCAAGAAGGTCTCTATGGTTAAGATACTGGATGAAGGGGAATACCCGTTGAAAGAATAGGCTTTGTACCATTCCGTTCCAGGGGGAATATGTGTTCAGCCCAGACCTAGACAAAATCCTACAGAAAGTGTCGGATAGAAAAAAGGGTATTCCAGAGGATAATCCAACAAAAAGAAAATATCCCTTTTTTTCCCAGAGACCTCAGAGTGACCACTATAGAGGGAAAGGTAAAACAGGTCGTTTGAGTTACCCCAAAAGAGGGAGAGGTAGAGGCTTCTTACTCATCCCAAATAATTATAGATCAGAAAACTATGACCCCAGGGTCGGAGGAAAGTTGCTAAAATTCTACAGTCCCTGGAACAACATCACCCAAAACAGATAAGTCCTATACATAAAAAATGGTTACCGAATAGTTTTCATCCCTTCCTCCAACAAGCTTTATTTTGACCATACAGCCCTCACGTTTCCTAGAAAAGATGATGTTGGACAACATCCGAGACTTGCACCAGAGAGGTGTAATATCAATGGGGAGAGGGTCTCTACTCCTCTCTATTTCTAGTAAAAAAGCTAAACGATTCATACAGGCTAATAATAAACCTGAAACCGCTCAACAATTGGATAGTTTACAGGAGGTTCATGATGGAATCGGTAACATCGATGGCTCCCCTAATAAAGAAAGGGGCCTACAAGTGCACCCTAGATTTGAAGGACCCTTACTACTACGTCCTCATTCATCCTTCTCTGAAGTGCCTAAGATTTGCAGTAAAAGGCTCGGCAGGCGAGATCATTCAGTACCAGTTTACAGCTCTGCCTTTCGGATTTCATCTGCCCCAAGGGTGTTTACCAAAATAATGATAGTAGTGATAGCATCCTTTGGCAGACACGGAATTAATATAATCCCTTATCTGGACGACTTTCTGATTACTGCAAACCCTCGAGATCTTTTCCACTCAAAGCTAGTAACATGTCTGCTAGCGGAGCTGGGTTGTATCATCAATTATCAGAAATCAGATCTGATTCTATGCACTCTTTCTAGGTCTTCCACTGAACTCTACCTTCCAAATTTCATTACTACTGAGGGAAAAAAGATGCAAACTAATTTACAATATCAAAAATATTCAAAAGGCCACCTCTTACAAAATAAGAGCGGCAATGAATATGCTGGGCCAGATGATGGCTTGCATTGTCAGCCGCCTGGAGCCAGCACCATTCCCGTTCACTTCAGATGTGGATACTCTCCTTGTGGGACAGAAACAGTCATCCCTGGATCGGAAGATAAAGATATCCCAGAGGGTAAAATCCTCTCTATTGGTGGACGGAACGCTCAAACTTCGAAAAGGGTATAATTTGGCATCAGTTCTTAGCAATCCTCATTGTAACAGATGCAAGCAAACTGGGTTGGGGAGCTAAACTCCCAGAACGATATATTCAGGGGACTTGGCCATATTCCATAAGTGCTCGATTCTCAAATTAACGGGAACTCTGAGGGATCTGGGAGACACTGAAGTGAGCTTCCTTTGCTCTTCAAAACAACCATGTCTAAATACTGCCCGACAACATGACCGTGGCCTTTCTTTGACATCATGGGGTACCAAGTCTCCTACCCTGCTCTCACTATCTCAGAGAAGGTAGGTTCTTTTCTGCCCAACAAAATATTTCCTATCGGCCATCCTCCTGAAGGATTCAGAGAATATGGAAACCGGTTTTCTCAGCAGTGAAAAACTAGATACGGGCGAACGGTCCCTAAATTAAGAAGTCTTTCTCCAGATCACACGCCAATGGGGGATTCCTCAAGTAGGCCTGTTTGCGAACAAACAAACAAAATTCCAAAACGGAGTAAAACCTCAGGATGGTTGCCTAGGCATAGACTCTTTATTCCAACCATGGGACATGGATCTAGCATACGCCTTTCCACCATTCCCATTGATATCAAGGGTCCTTCAGAAAGTTTACAGGGGAAATCTGAAACTCATTCTGTTTGTCCCGTTCTGGCCAAAAAAGGCCAGGTTCCCAATTCTAAAAAAATTGGCACTGGAAGATCGTGTAAAACTTCATTTAAAAGATCTGTTGTTACAGGAGCTGTTACCACACCAGAATCTCCAGAACCTTCAGTTGCCCACATGGAGCCTGAAGGGACACTGCTCAGAGCAAAGGATTTATCCCAGAAAGTAATAACTACCCTAAAAGCCAGCCGTAAACCAGTTACTTCAGCAATTTACCTAAGGATTTGGAAAAAAAATGTCCTCCTGCTGTGGAGACCAACCCCCGGACCAGAATTATCCAGTCACCCAACAAATTCTGGACTTCTTACAACAGGGACTGGATCTAGGTCTTGGACCAAGCACCCTCAAAGTACAAGTCTCAGCCCTGAGTAAATTTTTTGACACCCAGCTAGCAGAACGCAGGTGGGTGAAAAGGTTCATGTCTGCAGCCACAATACTAAGGACAACCATTAGACAGACATCTCCGCAGTGTGAGCTTGGCATTGTCCTCGGGGCTCTAACTAGACCTCCCTTTGAACCAATTAAAGTCATAAACATTTAAACACTTGTCCCTTAAAGTAGCCGCCAATATATCTATAACCACGGCAAGGAGACTTGTTGAGATACAGGCGCTATCTACAGATGAACTATATCTTCGGTTAACGGGTGATAGAATTGTATTAAGACTAGAACCTAATTTACGCCGGAAAGTTGTCTCAGACTTTCATAGGAATCAGGAAATTGTTCTTCCTTCATTTTGTCAGAATCCAGAGGCACAAAAATAATTTCATTGTCTTGATGTTATAAGAGCAGTTTTACAATATTTACAGGTTACTGCCGATTGACAGACTCCAACATTCTGGCCCAATTTTTGGGGAAACATAAAGGCCAGGAGATCTCAAAAGCTACTATTGCTAGATGTATTAAAACCACAATTAAGGACTGTTCTCTTGAGGGTAAATCCGTTCCTATAAACATCAAAGCCCATTCCACTAGATCCACAGCTTTATTGTGGGCAGAAAGGGGGGGGGGGGTGGCTTCCTTAGACCAGATTTGTAGTGCAGCTACCTGGGCTAGCTCCCTTACCTTTGCAAAACATTATAGGCTAGACCTTTCATCCAGTAGAGACTTAGCCTTTGGTTGCAAAGTCCCACCCTAAACAACCTCATTTGGTATTCTCCTAGTGTGCCATCATGGGGGACGAAATGGAAAGTAGCAGTTAGTCTTACCGGTAATTCTGTTTCCATGTGTCCACCATGATGTCCTACATTTACCCACGTCATACCTACAGAGGTCAAGTGTTCCTCCTAGCGTGCCGTCATGGCAACGGAATGACCGGTAAGATGAAATTCTTACTTTTTAAAACTATACAATCAATTGATGAACGAGCGCTTGCTTGTTCATTTGCTGATCGCTGCCTTGTTTACACAGGACAATTATCAGGAATATGCATGCTTGTCTGCCCGATAATTGCCCAGTGTAAAAGGCCTTTAAGAGTTCTCTATAGAACTTCAAAAGCACCATTTTTTTTTAAATTTTTTATTTTTTTTGCAAAATAACACTAAGGCCTCTTGCACGTGATCGCGGGACATGCACATGGCCGCCGCCATTGTTTTCAATGAGCCCGGACCGCAGAACAGGGCCGTAATAAGACATGCCCGTTCTTTCTGCGGTCCGGCCTCCCGGGCCGTGCAAGGACCGCAAAAACTACGGTCGTGTGCATGGCCCCATAGAAAAGAATGGGGCTGCAATTCTCCCGTGGATTTTCGGGGGAATTTCGGCCGCAAAAACACGTTCATGTGCATGGGGCCTAAATGAAAAACGCCACAAAAAAACCGCTGTAAGAAAGCATGTTACATTTTTATAACACTAGCGGTTTTAGAAGCTTTTTTTCATACAGGTTAAATTGCAAGAAATATTCTGTGTGAAAGAAACCTAAAGGTGTAAAATGTCATCTTAAAAAATATTTAAACATGCTTTTGCATTCGTTTTTATTTAAAATGTTGCAAACCGTATAAATTATATACATTGATGTGATTTCTCCAATGCGCAAATCAAGTGATACAATTAACCCCTTCAGAACACAGCCTGTTTTGGCCTCGTGGACACAGATGATTTTTTTCAAATCTGACATGTCACTTTATGTGGTAAGAACTCTGGAATGCTTTTACCTATCCAAGCGATTCTGATATTGTTTCCTCGTGACGTGCACTACTGTTCAAAAGTTTAGGGTCACTTAGAAATTTCCTTATTTTTGAAAGAAAAGCAGGTTTTTTTTTTCAATGAAGATAACATTAAATTAATCAGAAATACACTCTATACATTGTTAATGTGCTAAATGACTATTCTAGCTGCAAACGTCTGGTTTTTAATGCAATATCTACATAGGTGTATAGAGGCCCATTTCCAGCAACCATCACTCCAGTGTTCTAATGGTACATTGTGTTTGCCAACTGTGTTAGAAGGCTAATGGATGATTAGAAAACACTTGAAAACCTTTGTGCAATTATGTTAGCACCGCTGTAAACAGTTTTGCTGTTTAGAGGAGCTATAAAACTGACCTTCCTTTGAGCTAGTTGAGAATCTGGAGCATTACATTTGTGGGTTCGATTAAACTCTCACAATGGCTAGAAAAAGAGAGCTTTCATGTGAAACTCGACAGTCTATTCTTGTTCTTAGAAATGAAGGCTATTCCATGTGAGAAATTGCCAAGAAACTGAAGATTTCCTACAACGGTGTGTACTACTCCCTTCAGAGGACAGCACAAACAGGCTCTAACCAGAGTAGAAGGAGAAGTGGGAGGCCCCGCTGCACAACTGAGCAACAAGACAAGTACATTAGAGTCTCTAGTTTGAGAAATAGATGCCTCATAGGTCCTCAACTGGCAGCTTCATTAAATAGTACCCGCAAAACGCCAGTGTCAACGTCTACAGTGAAGAGGCGACTCCGGGATGCTGGCCTTCAGGGCAGAGTGGCAAAGAAAAAGCCATATCTGAGACTGGCTAATAAAAGGAAAAGATTGATATGGGCAAAAGCACACAGACATTGGACAAAGGAAGATTGGAAAAAAGTGTTATGGACAGACAAATCGAAGTTTGAGGTGTTTGGATCACACAGAAAAACATTTGTGAGATGCAGAACAACTGAAAAGATGCTGGAAGAGTGCCTAACGCCATCTGCCAAGCATGGTGGAGGTAATGTGATGGTCTGGGGTTGCTTTGGTGATGGTAAAGTGGGAGATTTGTACAAGGTAAAAGGGATTTTGAATAAGGAAGGCTATCACTCCATTTTGCAACGCCATGCCATACCCTGTGGACAGCGCTTGATTGGAGCCAATTTCATCCTACAACAGGACAATGACCCAAAGCACACCTCCAAATTATGCAAGAACTATTTAGGGAAGAAGCAGGCAGCTGGTATTCTATCTGTAATGGAGTGGCCAGCGCAGTCACCAGATCTCAACCCCATAGAGCTGTTGTGGGAGCAGCTTGACCGTATGGTACTCAAGAAGTGCCCATCAAGCCAATCCAACTTGTGGGAGGGGCTTCTGGAAGCATGGGGTGAAATTTCTCCCGATTACCTCAGCAAATTAACAGCTAGTATGCCAAAGGTCTGCAATGCTGTAATTGCTGCAAATGGAGCATTCTTTGACGAAAGCAAAGTTTGAAGGAGAAAATTATTTCAAATAAAAATCATTATTTCCAACCTTGTCAATGTCTTGACTATATTTTCTAGTCATTTTGCAACTCATTTGATAAATATAAGTGTGAGTTTTCATGGAAAACACAAAATTGTCTGGGTGACCCCAAACTTTTGTACGGTAGTGTATGAAAAAAATTGGTCGATAAATTCAATATTTATTTGTGAAAAACAAACTTTTAGCGAAAATTAGCATTTTAATTTGAATGAATTTGCTTGTAAAACAGATAGTAATACCACACAAAATAGTTACTAGCTAACCTCCCCCATATGTCTACTTTTATGTTTGCATCGTGTTTTTCACATCCTTTTATTTTTCTAGGACGTTACAAGGTTTAGAACTTTAGCAGCAATTTCTCATATTTTCAAGAAAGTTTCAAAAGACTTTTTTCAGGGACCAGTTCAATTCTGAAGTGGCTTTGAGGGACTTCTATATTAGAAAGTCCCCATAAATCACCCCATTTTGAAAACGGCACCCCTCAAAGTATTCAAAACCACATTCAGAAAGTATTTTAACCCTTTAGGCGTTTCACAGGTAGAGGTGAAATTTACAGATTAAATTATTTTTTTTTGCCGAAATTCATTTGTAATAAAAAAAAATAATCTGTAACACGGAATGTTTTACCAGAGAAACGTAACTCCCATATTTATTGCCCAGATTCAACAGTTTTTAGAAATGTCCAACATGTGGCCCTAGTGTCCTAATGGACTGAAGCACCGGTCCCAGAAGCAAAGGAGCACCTAGTGGATTTTGGGGCCTCCTTTTTTTTAGGAATATATTTTAGGTTTCCCTGTCAGGTTTGAAGAGGTCTTGGGGTACCTAAACAGTCGAAACCCGCTAAAAGTGACCCCGTTTTGGAAACTACAACCCCCTCCAAGCATTTTTCTAGGTGTATAGTTAGCATTTTGACCCCACCGTTTTTGTTAGTTTTTTTTTGCAGAATTTAGTGGAATTTTTTTTTTCTGTGGAAGCACAGAATTTTTTAATTTTTACAAGGAATAAAGGAGAAAAAGCACCCCAACATTTGTAAAGCAATTGTTCCCGATTATGGCAATACCCCATATGTGGTAATAAACTGCTGTTTGGTCCCACTGCAGGGCTCAGAAGGGAAGGAGTGCCTTTTGGATTTTGGAGCGCAGATTTTGCTGGATTGGTTTTCAGTGCCTCGTCGGGTTTGCAACACCCCGGAGGGACCAAAACAGTGGAACCCCACCCCGAAATATTCCCTATTTTGGAAACTTCACCCCTCAAGGAATTTTTCTAGGAGTATAGTGAGCATTTTGACCCCACAGGTTTTTTTGTAGAATTTTGTGGAATTAGGCCGTGAAAATGAATATCAACATTTTTGTCCGCTAAAATGTTGAATTTTTTTAATTTTCACAAGGGATAAGAGAGAAAAAGCACCCCAATATTTGTAAAGCAATTTCTCCCGATTACGGCAATACCCCATATGTGGTCATAAATGTTTTTTTATTAGAAATGAATTAACCCTTTCATGACTAAATTTTTCATTTTTGTTTTTCCACTCCCCACCTTCCAAGAGCCATAATTTTTTTATTTTTCCGTCAATAGAGCGGTGTGAGGGCTTATTTTTTGCGAGAAGAGTTGTAGTTTCTAGTAACACCATTTAAAGTACCATAAAATGTGCTGGGAAACTGAAAAAAAATAATTTGCGGACAAATTGGAAAAAACTGATTGCTCCATTGTTTTTGGGGTTTTTAAGTCTTTCACCGTGCGGTAATACGATAACTTTAGATTTATTCTGCGTCTCAATACAATTACGGTGATACCAAATTTATATAGGTTTTTTTTTATTTATTTTTTTTATTTTACTACTTTTACAAAGAAAAGACTATTTGTTAAAAGAAAATAATTTGTTTTGTATCCTCACATTCTGACATCCAGAACTTTATTTTTTGGTCGATTTGAGTGGTGTGAGGGGTTATTTTTGGCAGGACGAGCTGTAGCTTTTATTGGTACCATTTTATGGTACATACATCTTCCTGATCACTTTTTATTACATCTTTTTTTAGAGCGAAGGTGACCAAAAATCAGCGAGTTTGGCGGTTTAAATTCTTTCTTACAGCCTTCACTGTGCGCAATATATTACGTTTTACTTCTGTGGGTCGGTACGATTACAGCGATACCATATGTATATAGTTTTTTTTTAGTTTTGCAGCGTTTGCACAATAAAATTACGTTTCTATTCAATTATTTATTTTCTGAGACCCCATATTCTGAGCCGTAACTTTTTTTATTTTTTTAGACAAAAAGCTGTTGGAGGTCTTGTTTTTTGCGAGACGGGTTGTAGTTTTTATTGGTACTATTTTGGGGTAAATGCGACCTTTTTGATCCCTTTTTATTCTATATCTTTGGAGCGGTGGTGACCAAAAAATAGCGATTCTGAAAGATTTCGTTTATTTTGTTTGCGGCATTCACCGTGCGGAAAAAATAACAATATAGTTTCATAGTTTGGGTCGTTACGAACGCGGTGATACCAAATGTGTACTTTTTTCTTAACTTTTTCATTTTTTTCCTATAATAAATTACTTCTAGGAAAACAAACTTTTTTATTTTTACACTTTTATAAAACATTTTTATTAACTTTTTTTTTTATTTTTTAATTTACACTTTTTCTTTTTTTGACTTGCAGCTCTGATCGCTGCTAGAATACATTACACTACCTAGTAGTGTAATGTATTCAAACTGTCAGTGTGACGTCAGTCACTCTCACAGTCTACGAAGACCAGCCGGAGGCTGGTCCTCATAGGCTTCCATACATGGCAGACCCGGAGGCCGTTGCCTTGCCTCCGGATGCCATCACAAGCATCAGCAACTGATGTGCTACAAACACCCTAAATGTGGAGATCGCAATCAAGCGCTGCATTTAACGGGTTAATTGCCAAAATCAGCGGCGATGAGCCGCTGATCGGCAATGCTGGAGTGTCAGCTGTTTGGGACAGCTGATCTCCCAGTTCCCGATGCACACCTTCTCGCCGCTAGTATGCATCGGGAACAACACAGTGACTTCCTGTCACTCTGACAGGAAGCCTATCGGGATCAGCTGGAGGTTGGTCCTGATGTGCTTCCGTCCATGGCAGACACGGAGGCCATTGTTTGGCTTCCGGTTGCCATGCTAACTATCGGCAAACCCCGCGATTTCGGACCGGGGTCTGCCGATATGCTAGACACCTCAAAAATGCGTCGATTTCAACCGATCACCATATTTAAGTGGTTAATTCGCCGAAATCAGCGGCACAAGACCGCTGGCCGGCAAGAGTGGAGTGTCAGCTGTCGGCGACAGCTGACCTCCCGGTTCTCGGTGCACACTGTCACCGACCGTGTGCACCGGAAACCACTCAGTAACTATACGTCCTCGTGCGGGAAGTAACCTCCTGCGACGACGTACAGTTACTTACTCGTGTGGATAGGGGTTAAGCAAACATGTTTGTTTTTGTGCTTTTTCCTATGTATTAAATTACCACTGTCATGAGATGCCCTTATCTCAAATTTCCACTATTAGGCTATGTTCACACAGAGTTTTTTGCAGGCGGAATTTCTCCCTCAAAATTCAGTTTGGAAGTTTGAGGCAGATTTTCCTCTCCCTGCACGCCGATTTCCGCGGCGTTTTTTGCCCGCGGCCTATGAGCACCGCGGACATAAAATACACTTTCTCTGCCTCCCATTGAAGTCAATGGGAGGTCAGAGGCTTAAACGCCCGAAAATAGGGCATGTCCCTTCTGTCTCACGCGAGGTGGTTTTACCGCTCGCAGGAGAAAACCGCCCCCGCCTCCCATTGATATCAATGGGAGGCGTTTTTGCCGAGTTTTGCGGCACGGTTTCCGCGTCAAAAAACTCTGTGTGAACATAGCCTTAAATGCCCATTGAGGGGTAAAGCTTCACTGTACAAAACCTGATAGACTTTGTTCACTCTTTGCAGATTTGGTGCATTTTTTATTTTTTATTTTTTTGTGTGTTCTAGTGGAGCCTACAGGGAGATAACTGAAAGCTTTATTCTTCTCTTTGGATCTCTTCCCAGTTTTTCACTGCATGCAAAGACTACATCAAAATGCTAAGTGTGAACACAGCCTTACAGAAAATGATTGCAAGCTGGGGGAAGGAGGCATTAGAACAAGCAGAAGGGAGGATTTGAGAGGAAAATGCACACCAGCAGGGCGCAAGTTTTTTTTTATTATTAAACTACAAAAGGGTTTCGCAAGTGGAATTGGACAATTAGAAGGGTTCACGCAATGCAGGTGCAGCATTTTTTTCGTCTGACCTCCCCCCTCTCTTTTCCTCTCTCCACCCAGGCTGCTGTTGAATCCAGAAAATTGTTATAAAGATTTATTAGGGTATGTGCAGAGGTATTGGATTTGTTGTGGATTTCCAGTGCGTGTACCGCACCGAAAAGCCACAGGAAATTACAGTACAATGCATGTAAATAAACACTTTTATATTTCTTGTTCCCGTTTGGCCAAATATATCTAAATACATCTCTGCTGTCTGACCATAAAATAAAAATGATTCTGTTGAGATCTAGTAGGGTTTAGGGGATCACTGTCCATTTTAGTTAAGAGCATTCTTCTTTGTTTCCAATAGTCTCTCAGAAAAGAAAAGCTGAGGTAGATCTTGAGATCGTTGTGAAAACGGAGTGTGACGATGAAAGCGATGCACTTGCAGACTCTGACAAAGATGCAGAAACATCAGAAATGGAGACCCGCTGGGAATGGCTTAGTGATGGAGATTTGTGGATGGTTTATGCTGATGGCCTTAACAACCAGATTAACCAAGCATTCAGGTGAGACTAGAATTCTATGCAGTGTTTACAGTCTGCACTGAGAGATGGTACGTCCAAACTGCAAGGGCTCATGGAGGATAGCTGCCTCATATGGTGTTTAGTGTGATGTACTGTACAAGCTTTATCCAATCATACGTATGTATCAAGATTGGTATCTTCAGTGAAATGAATGAGAGCTACTGAAACCTGCAAGTGATAGCGTTGGAACGTTTCCATAGTTCCTATTAAAGTTGAGAATCTCTTTTAGACCTAGTTTGCGCAGTGCATGTGTAGAATATTAAACGGTGGCACCCTGCAGTTGTCTTGTGGAGGCCCTGATGGGGTGAGAGAGGGAAATCCTCTGTGTAACCACTTAGGTGTGTTGGCATCCAAGGGGTTAAGGCCGGGTTCCCATGTAGCGTAAACGCTGCGTCACTTCCGCAACTGAATTCTGTGTGTAAATTCTGCAGCATTTACGGTAGCGGCAAAGTGAATGAGATTTGAATAAATCTCATGCACACGCTGCATAAATTGATCTGCGGTGCGGAATTTAAATCCGCAGCATGTCAATTTATGCTGCCTATTAGTTGCGTTTCTTTTGCAGGATTTCCCACAACAAATAGCCAAGTGTAGTGACTTTTGCAGCGAAAACACTGAGATTCCACTGCACAAATCGCAAATAAGAAAAGAATGCCTTTTTTTTTGTGTGAAATTAATAAAAAGAAAAAAAAAACAAAGGTCTATGCTTACAGTCTGGCCGGTATCATAGCGATGCGTCCCTCTGTTGTTCGTCCAGGCTGGCCACCTGGGATGACGTTTCATCCCATGTGACTGCTGCAGCCAATCACATGGGGTGCATCGTCCTTCTAGGAGGCCGGACTGCATGAACAGAGGGATGCGTTGCCATGACAATGACCCATGGTAAGTATAGACTTTTTGTGTAACACCCCCCCCCCCCCCCCCTTAAAATCTGGTTTCCACCTGAATACCTGCATCACAATCTGGTGTGGAATTCTCTGCAAGTTCTGGGTCTGATACGCTGCATACTTCTACGCAGCGTATCCGACTCGTGGGAACCCAGCCTAAGCAGTGGGGATTGCAGTTATCTCCAATACCGGCTGTTGCAGGCGGGTGTCCGCTTTATTTTCCAGCCCACTGTGGTCACGTCATTCCTGTGCGATACATTTATGGTACTATGCAGAAAGTACATCCCGCCCATGACGTAAATGTGTGGTGTTGGAAGGCATTAATATCTCATACATATGCACTTAAAGAGGACCTATCACTAGCTCATATAAATTGAACTGGTTTACTAATTTGAATAGCGCGCTCTCCCTGATTCCAACGCGTTTTGTTTGTAATTTCTGGTTCCAGGGATATGGCCCACTGTTGTTGGCTTCCTTTATTCTAATTTGCTGTAGTTAGCCAAAAGGGCATTAACTGCGTTCAAGCAGCCTCGTGCTAACTGGTCAGCATCAGAGGCACGGCAGCTAGCTCCACCCCATTGGCTAACTACAGCAAATTAGCATATAGGGAGCCAACACAATAGTGGGCCATATCTCTGGAATGGGGTTCCAGGTAAAGAAGAAACCCCGCTGGAATCGGGGAGAGAGCACTATTTAGGTCCGTAAACCAGTTCAACTTTTATTACCAAGTGACAGGTCCTCTTTTTAAATAAACAAAACCATGCTGCCTGTGGAGACCTGGTCCTTTAGGTGAGTGGCTGAGCTGTTTCTCTTATACTGAACAAAAGCATTTTAATTTCTATTGGCTGATAGCTGTGTTCCTGACTCACGCAGATCAGCTAAGCATGCATGTTTTTCAGTAGGGAAAGGGGGGCAAGCACCTTTTAAATACCACTGACGCTTATCTTTTTAAGGAACAAAGAGTTTAGCAGGTTAAATGCCAACACGTGTAATCTTTCCACTGACCACACTGTCTGGTTGTGCCCATACACATTAGATTTTCAGCGATCCTGTAAAGAAAATCTAACCTTTATGGCCAACTTTGCTGCAGTGAGTTGTCATGTGGTTTCTCTCAGCTCTGCCAAATGTCTGAGGGAGGGGAGAGGTCTACGTGGCAGGCTGGGAGGTTATTTATTGAATGCAATTGCACCCACTTGTTTAACATTCTAGGATAAATAACTGATGGTAAGGGCCATGTCCTAGTGAATGGTTCCTGTTTAGGCCACAGGTCATGATACCTTTTTTTTGTTTCTGATGGTGTGTACACATTGGCGGGTAAAAAGATGTTCGAATGTTAAGTGTCTATTACACTAATAAATTCCTAAATGTGAACTCTTTTCTAGCACTGGAAAACAGTCTGTGATCATCTCCCCTGAGGCAGGGATCTCCTTACAAGTGGACCTGAGAAATATGGCGCAGAAGAATAAAAAGAGTGGTTACCAGCGACCTATACGACTAGCTGTGAAAGAGCAGGACCAATGTGAGATTAACAACTGTTTATTTTTAGCCTGCATGATGAAGGCAAACAAATAAGTCATTTCATTGGAAGCAATTAAGATGAATTTGTAAATATTTTTTACTAAGCAAATAGATATTGATTAACCACTTAATGACCAGGCCTTGTTGCTCTTTAACCCCTTCCCGACGTTTGCCGTAATATACGTCTTGGAAAGCCTGTGCTTCCCGCAAAATGTCGTGTATTTACGGCAAATATTTGGCACCGGCTCAGAAGCTGAGTCGGTGCCATAATCGCCGGATCTCAGCTGTATCTGACAGCTGACATCCGGCTGTAATGGCGGGGACTGAAATTAGCTTCGATCCCCGCCATTAACCCCTTAAGTGCAGCGCTCAAACGCGATCGCTGCACTTAAGGTGTTTGCAGCTCATCGGAACCCCAGCAATGAAATTTCCGGGGTTCCGGTGGCTGCAATGGCAACCGGAGGCCTAATACTGGCCTCCCGGTCTGCCTAGCACCGAAGCCGGTCAAGATCCGCCCGGCGGCGGAGCCTGATCGGCTTCCGTAGCTGCCGGCAAGATGGCGCCGGTTCAGGAGCTGATCCGGTGTCGTCAGCGGTGGAAGTCAGCTGTACTGTACAGCTGACATCCACCTGTAACGGCAGGAAACGGAGCTAGCTCCGATCCCTGCCATTAACCCCTTCGATGCAGCAATCGAAAGCGATTGCTGCATCGTAGCAGTTACTAGCAGATCGCCAGCCCTGACAGGCAATCAGGACTGGCGACTGCTGTTATGGCAACAGGAGACACAATGGTCTCCTGCTCTGCCATTACGGAAGCCGATTTAGGTCCCGTCGGGAGACGAAGCCTAATCTGCTTGCTGTCAGTGAATGACTGACAGATCTAATACATTGCACTACATAGGTAGTGCAATGTATTAGAAAAAAAAAATCTGACAATTGGACCTTCAAGTCCCCTAGTGGGACTTGAGAAAAAGTGTAAAAAAAAGTGCAAAAAATAAAAGTAAAAAAAAAACTTAAAAAACTTTACCAGAGTTTGTTTCTTGGTCACTTTGCCCTACAAATATTAGAATAAAAAGTGATCAAAAAGTCGCACGTATCCAAAAATGGTACCTATAAAAACTATAGCTCGTCCCGCAAAAAACAAGCCCTCATACACCTCCGTCGACAAAAAAATTAAAAAGTTATGGTTCTCACAACTTGGCGACAGAAAAAATACATTCTTTTTACAAAAGTAATTTTATTGTGCAAAAAGTTGTAAAACATGAAAAAGTTCTATAAATTAGGTATCGCCGGAATCGTACTGACCCGCAGAGTAAAGGTAACATATAATTTTATAACGCATGGTGAACGCTGTATAAAAAAAACGAAAAAAGCTGTGCCAGAATTGCGGTTTTTTGTTTACCTGGCCTCCCAAAAAATAGGATAAAAGGTGATCATAAAGTTGCATGTACCCCAAAATGGTACCAATAATAACTACAGCTCATCCCGCAAACCAGCCCTCATACCGCTACGTCTATGAAAAATAAAATGAGTTATGGCTCCAATAAGTCAGGAAATAAAAAAAATATGCAGTTGTGCCCGAGGGGAACATTTCTTCTGTTTCAAGAGGAGATTTATCAAGGACCTAAAATTAGGGAATCTGGAAGGGGAGAGCCCAAACATATCCGCTGGAAGTGCCTGTGCCCGTATTGGAACAGGACAACACTTCCCAGCAAAATTCCCCAAACTGCAAAGGCGCGGAGTGTGGACCAAAAGGGGGATAAGAAATGACACCATTTATCAGTGCGACACCGGCCTGTGCAGAAATGATTTCTTCACAGCGTAACACACATCTATGGATTATTTTTTTTTTTTTACCCCATTATTATACCACCTGACTATGCCCCTTATATACTGTGCCCTGCTTACATGTACCCCCACATTTTAAATGGAAACACCAGCAATACTCAAACAAATAAAGTACCAAGCAAAATCCGCTCTCCAAAAGCCAAATGGTGCTCCCTCTGCTCTGAACCCTACAGCGTGCCTAAACAGCAGTTACCTTCAACATATATGGCATCGTCATACCCGGGAGAACCCTTTTAACAATTTTTGGGGTTGTGTCTCCAGCGTCATAAGCTTGGCATGACATATTTGCCACTGAAATTACATATCTAGGGAAAAATATAAATTTTTAATTTGCACCATCCGCAGTGCATTCATTTATGGAAAAGACCTGTGGGGTGAAAATGCTCACTACACCCCTTAATAAATGCCTTGAGGGGTGCAGTTTCCATAATGGGGTCACTTCCCAGGGGTTTATTTTTATTATTTCACATCTGAGCCTCTGCAGTTGTGAACCAATACTTTGTAAATCGCCAAATTAGGCCTCCGCTCCGCATGGTACTCTTCACTCCTGAGCCCTGTCATATGTCCAGGCAAAAGATTAGGGTCACATGTAGGGTGTTTCTAAAACCGGGAAACACCGCATGATAATTAGAGAGCTGTCTTGTTATGGTGGCACAAGCCGGGCACCACATATTGGCATATCTATGGAAAAAAAATCCCATTTTCACTCTGCAACATCGAGTGCACACTAATTTCTACAAAACACCTGCAGGGTTAAAATGCTTACTACACCCCTTGGTAAATGCATTGAGGGGTGTAGTTTCCAAAATTGGGTCACTTCTGGGGGGTTTCCACTGTTTTGGGCCCACAGGCGCCCAGAAACCAATCCAGCAACATCTGCACTCCAAATGGCGGTCCTTCCCTTCTGAGCCCTGCCGTGTGACCAAACAGCAGTTTATGACCACATATGGGGTATTGCCGTACTTGGGAGAAATTGTTTCACAAATGTTGGTTTCTTTTTTTCCTTTATTTGTTGAGAAAATGAGAAAATTTGCGCTTAAAGAGGCTCTGTCACCAGATTTTGCAACACCTATCTGCTATTGCAGCAGATAGGCGCTGCAATGTAGATTACAGTAACGTTTTTATTTTTAAAAAACGAGCATTTTTGGCCAAGTTATGACCATTTTTGTAGTTATGACCATTCGGCTGGTCCTGATAGGCTTCCTGTCAGAGTGACAGGAAGTCACTGTGTTGTTCCCGATGGCACACTGTCGGCGACAGTGAGCATCGGGAACTTGGAGATCAGCTGTCCCCAACAGCTCACACTCCAGTGTTGCCGATCAGCGGCTCATCGCCGCTGATTTCGGGCAATTAACCCGTTACATGCGGGGCTCGATTGCGATCTCCGCATGTAGCGGGTTTGTAACGCATCAGCAGCCCCCATGCAATCGTGGGGGCTTCTGATGCTTGTGATGGCACCCGGGGGCCAGACAACGGCCCCCAAGTCTGCCATGTATGTCAGCCTATGAGGATCAGCCTCTGCTGATCCTCGTAGACCAACTGTCAGAGTGACTGTGACGTCACACTGACAGTTGGAATACATTACACTACCTAGGTTGTGTAATGTATTCTTGCAGCGATCAGAGCTAAAGGTCAAAAAAATAAAGTGTAAAAAGAAAAATTAATAAACAAAAAAAATAAAGTGAGAAAAGTAAAAAAAAAAAATTAATACAAATGTTTTATAAAAGTGTAAAAATAAGTTTTGGTTTTCCTATAATAAGTCATTTATTATAGGTAAAAAATGAAACCGTTAAAAAAAAAAAGTACACATATTTGGTATCACCGTGTTCGTAACAACCCAAGCTATAATGTTAATTTTACCGCACGGTGAACGCCGCAAACAAAATAAACGGAAAACTATGTCGGCATTGCTATTTTTTGGTCACCACCCCTCCCAAGATATAGAATAAAAAGTGATCAAAAAGTCGCATTTACCCCAAAATAGTACCAATAAAAACTACAACCCGTCCCGCAAAAAACAAGACCTCCCACAGCTTTTTTTGACGAAAAAGTTACGGCTCAGAATAGCGTGTCTCAGAAAATAAATTATTTTATAGAAACTTAATTTTATTGTGCAAACACTGCAAAACTTAAAAAAAACTATACACATATGGTATCGGCGTAATCGTACCGACCGGCAGAATAAATTAAAACGTAATTTATTGCGCACGGTGAACGCTGTAATAAATAAAGAATTTAAAGCGCCAAAATCGCTGTTTTTTTTTGGTCACCTTCGCTCTAAAAAAGATCCTGAGGGGCCAAAATGCTCACTATACCCCTAGAAAAATTCCTTGAGGGGTGTAGATTACAAAATAGGGTCACTTTTGGGGGGTTTCTACTGTTTTGGTCCCTCCGGGGCGTTGCAAACCCGACATGGCACTGAAAACCAATCCAGCAAGATCTGCGCTCCAAAATCCAAAAGGCGCTCCTTCCCTCCTGAGCTTTGCTGTGGGTCGAAACATCAGTTTACGACCACATATGGGGGATTGCCGTAATCGGGAGAAATTGCTTTACAAATGTTGGGCGGCTTTTTCTCCTTTTTATTCCTTGTAAAAATGAAAAAAATTCTATGTTTCCACAGAAAAATAGGTGATTTTCATCTTCATAGACTAATTCCACTAAATTCTGCAAAAAAACTGTGGAGTCAAAATGCTAACTATAACCCAAAATGGGGTCACTTTTTGTGGGTTTCGACTGTTTAGGTACCACAAGACCTCCTCAAACCAGACATGGTGCCTAAAATATATTCCTAAAAAAAGGAGGCCCCAAAATCCACTGGGTGCTCCTTTGCTTCTGAGGTCTGTGTTTTAGTCCATTAGGACGCTAGGGCCACATGTGGGATATTTCTAAAATCTGCAGAATCTGGACAATAAATATTGAGTTGCGTTTCTCTGGTTTCTTCTGTGTTACAGATTTTTTTTTTTTTATTACAAATCAATTTCGGCAAAAAAAAATGTATTTGTAAATTTTACCTGTACTTTGCCTTAATTCCTGTGAAACGCTTAAAGGGTTCAAATACTTTCTGAATGTGGTTTTGAATACCTTGGAGTGCAGTTTTCAAAATGGGGTGATTTATGGGGACTTTCTAATATATAAGGCCCTCAAAGCCACTTCAGAACTGAACTGGTCCGTGAAAAAATGGCCTATTGAAAATATGAGAAGTTGCTGCTAAAGTTCTAAGCCTCGTAACGTCCTAGAAAAATAAAAGTACGTGAAAAAAAACGATGCAAACATAAAGTAGACATATGGGGGATGTTAACTAGTAACTATTTTGTGTGGTATTACTATCTGTTTTACAAGCAAATACATTTAAATTTAGAAAAATGCAAATTTTTGCTTAAATTTTTGCGTTTTTCACAAATAAATATTGAATTTATCGACCAAATTTTTTCACTAACATAAAGTACAATATGTCATGAGAAAACAATCTCAGAATCGCTTGGATAGGTAAAAGCGTTCCGGAGTTATTACCACATAAAGTGACACATGTCAGATTTGAAAAAATAGGCTCTGTGTCCACAAGGCCAAAACAGGCTGTGTTCTGAAGGGGGTAAAACGATAAAGCAACTATTTTATGATTGTTTTGATAGCTAATGAATTTACATGAATACTGTTTGCAACATTAGAATAGCAAGGTTATTTCTTGCTATTTAATGTTTATGGCTTTCCCAATTTTTTTCCACAGATTTTGTATGGCAATGGCTGTCTGACGATGAATCCTGGATCTCCTATGATGCTAAAACTTCCATCTTTCTGGAAACGGCACTACACACAGATAGCAAAATTGTGTCTCTTTCTCTGGGTGGCAAGCCTTATACAATTGATCTTGGAGCCATGGTTCAAAAAAATACCCAATCGCAATATGAAAGACAGATTGAACGCTGCTTATCTGGTATGTCTGCTAAGTTGTAAAGTACAGGAATCATCAGTGGCACTGAGTTTTTGTTATAAACATGCACATTTTATGGCATCAAGTGTCTGCTTGCTCTTGTCAATTATGTTAATGATATTTGATCTGCATGTGAAAAAAAACTCCTATAGTTTAAATTTGGCCTGGAAATCGCGGGCCGTGCACATGGCCGCGTGCATTAATTTCTATGAGCCTGGACCGCAGGCCGTAATCATATCTGTTGTTTTTGCGGTCCAGGCTCCTGGGTCATTCACGGACCGTGGAAACAACGGTCGTGTGCATGGGCCCGTTGAAATGAATGGGGCCGCAATTCATCCGCAGATTTGCGGGTTAATTGCGGCCTCAAAATACGTTTGTGTGCATGGGGCTTAACAGATCAGTAAACACACCACATGTGCGATGATGCAGAAAAATATGGAAGCAGCCACTTGTCTGAAAAATATTTCTCCTGTACTAAATATAATGTTTCTGTAGTTGCTTTAGATGCTGTAGATGTCACAGCCGATGAAGAAAGTGACAGTGTTAGTAATGGACCCTCCGCTACGAAAAGAATGTGTGAGAACAGGACTAATGAAAGTGAAGACAGTGAATCGGATGAAAGCAAAGGTAATCTCTTTACTAATGTCGGTTTTTGTGTTTATCGTCTCCAATGCAAAGTCTATTTAATTGAAGATTTTTTAACCCACCTTTTCCTTAAATCTGTCTCTTTTTTAATGCAGAACACATAAGAACCATTGTGTTAAAGGGCAAGGCCCCTGTGGATCCAGAATGCTCCAGCAAACTTGGAAAGGTAGGTTGTATGTTTATCTTGTAATTGTAGACTTTTAAAGGGGTTACCCCAGGATCAACATTTATGACCTATCCACAGGATAGGGGATGTCTGATCGCTAGGAGCCCCAACAATCACTAGAACAGGGGGCCCGAGCCCCCCATTCCTTTTCACTGCACAATTGCAGTAAGGAGTAGCTTGAATGTAGCCGTGAACGAGCATGCACCATGCCGCTTCATTCACTTTTTTTTGTCCTGCAGCTGCCCTGTATGGGACGAGTTGTACTTTATGTAGGTACAATTTCTTTTTGGTACATTTAAATTATCGTTTAATTTCTATACATTTTTATTGTGGAAAAAATGTATGGGAAAAAAAAAGCAGTTCCGCTGCAGGGTTTTGTTTTTTTTTTACACCATACACCGATCATCATAAATAACATTATACATTTATTGGACAGGATGTTACGGACATGGCGATACCAAATATCCATATATTATTTCATGTTTTGGGACTTATATTTTGAAAAGTTTATTTATCGTAAAAAAAAGTTGTATTTCTGTGTTTTGTTTTGTTTTTTGTTTTTCATTTTATTAACTTATTTTTATTTTTTAATACCATAGAGGGATTTTTCATTTTAATTTTTGAACATTAATGTACTAGCAGTATTCTCGTCCTCTGTCAGCAACCAGTTAATTTTATTTTTTTAAGATTTTTTTTTTCCAGCGGACTATCACTTATTTAGTAAGGTGCCGTAGTTTGAGAATTCACACTTTGTGCATTCGGCACGCATTTGGCGCAGGGCTTTATATGTCAATGATCATATACGCAAACTCCCCCCTGCTGATGGACACATTTCCCCCTAGTAGGCCCTGTTCACATGGAGTTTTTGCAGGCGGAAAAATCTGCCTCAAAATTCCTTCAGGAATTTTGAGGCGGATTTTGACCTTACTGAGCGCTCTCTATTGCGGCGTTTTTTTCGCTGCGTTTTTCTTCCGTGGTCACTGAGCACCGCAGGCAAAAAAACACTGCGAAAACCGCTCTCTGCCTCCCATTGATGTCAATGGAAGGTCAGAGACCGAAACACCTAAAGATAGGGCAC
The DNA here is from genome assembly GCF_050947455.1 of Rhinoderma darwinii. Classification (NCBI taxonomy): domain Eukaryota; kingdom Metazoa; phylum Chordata; class Amphibia; order Anura; family Rhinodermatidae; genus Rhinoderma; species Rhinoderma darwinii. Next base: position 419,119,892 of record NC_134687.1, read on the forward strand.
GACGCTGCTTTTTTCCCACAAGCGTTTTTTACGCTCGCAATCCAGTGATCTATAGAGGGAACTGAATCTGAGAGCCAATGGAAGGGGATTAACAGACGGGCCGCCACTATAAGTAATTTAAATAAAGCAGAAGGGACAACCGGGACCGAGGAGGCCGCTATAGAGAGTAGCGCAATTTCCGGCGACACCGGTATTGAACAGTTGCATATGGAGTTACATAATGAAAAAATATTTCCCCCCCCCCCCCATGCTAACACCAAGCCGCACTCCCACCAAACATGATAAAAAGTACCTCTGTCCGTCTTTCAGCGCCAACAGGTATCGGATGAGATGAGCCAAACAAGCTAGTCTTGTCTGGCGTCCTATACCAACGGGATAATATTTTATAACTATTTTCTTGAATCTTAATGCATCTAGATACTTTGTGCAGGGCAATCAAAATCCGAGAGATTTCAGCATCGGTGAATTTTATTCCCATATCCCGTTCCCATAACCCAATAAAATACGGAGGTCTAGCTGGAAGAGGGACAGAGATCCTCTTATAAATCTGAGAGATAATCTTAACTGGCGTACGGCTTTGAGAAAACAGAATCTCAAACCAGTTGGCCTCCCTATGAAACGAAGTAGACCTGCAACCCGACAAAGTAACAGATTTCACATAAGCAAGGAGCAAAAAGTGACTATTGCTAAAAACCGATAACTCTGACATAAGAGCAGAGTGGGAGACCAAACGACCATCACCATAAAGCGTCAACGGAGTCTGAGAGCAACTGACCTTCAATGGGGCACTATCCCGCACCGCCTTAGCGGCCGCGCCTATAATATCCCTTATCTTGATCAGGGTAGATGGCAACATTTGCGCTCCCAAGCTAGCCAAAAATCACTTCCAAACTGAAAGAGTTGCCCGCGTGAAAGGATTCGAGGGACCGCCACCAGAAATAAGGGAGGGGTCCAATAAGATGAGTACGAAGCGGGGTCTGGGACAAGACATTTTCCAAAGCCACCCACAGCTTATGTCCAGGTGCCCGCATCCAATCAATCACTCTAGCTAAATGTATCGCCTTATAATATTGTTCTGGATCAGGAAAGCCAATACCTCCTGATATTTTCTGCCGAGTCAAAATAGATCTCGCAATACGAGCCCGTTTCCCTTTCCAAATAAACTTAGCAAATAATCTAATCATACGTAGAAAGTATAACCTTGGAATAGCTACCGGTAAGGTCTGCATCAAATAAGTAAACTTAGGCAAAACAACATAAGACATAACAATGTTCTTTCGACCAAACCACGACAAATAAGGCAGATCCAAACGTCGCAACAAGTCGGGAAACTAAGACAATAGCGGCGAAAAGTTCAAAGAGAACAATTCATCGCAGTTTGCACACATCTTAATCCCCAGATAGGTTATATGCGATGACGACCAATCAATGGCCGAATTATCCTTTAACCGTGCTCTACTATCAGACGGTAGCGCTATTCCAAGGGCCTTCGATTTACTCGCATTAATCAAAAAATTAGAGAGATATCCAAAAGAGTCCAATACTTCTTTCACTTTTGGGAGTGCAGTGGTAGGGTTCGTGACAATCAGAAGCAGGTCGTCGGCATAGGCCGCTAATTTATGTTCCACCCCCCCCCCCCCAACACATACCCGCGATATCTGGATTTAATCGTATAGACTGCATCAGGGTCTCTATAACCATTACAAACAGCAGGGGGGAAAGAGGGCACCCCTGTCGTGTACCATTACTAATTGCAAAGGGGGAGGACAAGACACCATTCACGGCTATAACAGCCGAGGGGGACGCGTACATTGAAAAAAACAGCGTTAATGAAGGGGGCAGGAAGGTGGAAGGATAACATAGTCTGTCTCATAAAGTTCCAACTCGCCCTATCAAACGCCTTCTCAGCATCTGTGCTAAGAAGGACCGTCGGAACCCTATTTTTTTGTGAATGATGTAGTATGTGCATCACCCTAGTAGAGTTATCCCTTCCTTCTTTGTATCACAAACCCGACCTGGTCAGGCGATATAACGGCTGGGAGAATCCGTTTTAAACGAGACGCCAACATCCTTGCTATCAACTTCAGGTCCATGTTCAAAAGCGAAATGGGTCTGAAGTTGGCACAAATCGTATGGTCCTTCTCCTCTTTGGGAATAAGGGAAATATAAGCCCTTGACATATCCTCAGATAAAGGCAAACCTTCAGTAGTGAGATTCGCAATATATAATAAACTGGGGAGGAGAACATCTCCAAATAATATAATAATCTATAAATGGGCCATCTGGACCCGGACATTTGCCTGATGGAGACTGTTTCACAGCTAACTCCAGTTCCGCAATGGTAAATGATTTAGCCAAGTCTTCCCCTTGCGCCTTCGGAAATGACCGGGAGAGAGAGTCTAGAAAGGAGGATATGAGCCCAGGTCTCTCCCCCAGACACTCCGATGAAGGCGAGTTTTCCGGGTTATAAAGATTGTGATAGAAGTCGCTAAACAAATTAGCGATGTAAGAGACCGAGTAGGTCAAGCTGCCATCCGGTGCCTTCAACATATGAACATGATTATTAACCTGCCGTTGTTTGACCCTCTTGGACAAAAATTTAGACGCCTTATTGCCATGGGCATCAAAATTATGTTGGGACCGTGCAAAATATTTAGCGGAGGTTGCATTAAAGAGGCTCTGTCACCAGATTTTGCAACCCCTATCTGCTATTGCAGCAGATTGGCGCTGCAATGTAGATAAGAGTAACGTTTTTATTTTTAAAAAACGAGCATTTTTGGCCAAGTTATGACCATTTTTGTATTTATGCAAATGAGGCTTGCTAAAGTCCAACTGGGCGTGTATTATGTGTGTACATCGGGGCGTTTTTACTTCTTTTACTAGCTGGGCGTTAGGAATGGGAGTGTATGATGCTGACTAATCAGCATCATCCACTTCTGTTCGTTAACACCCAGCTTCTGGCAGTGCAGACACACAGCGTGTTCTCGAGAGATCACGCTGTGTCGTCACTCACTTCCTGCCCCAGGTCCTGCATCGTGTCGGACGAGCAAGGACACATCGGCCCCAGAGGCTACAGTTGATTCTGCAGCAGCATCGGCGTTTGCAGGTAAGTCGATGTAGCTACTTAACTGCAAACGCTGATGCTGCTGCTGCTGCAGAATCAACTGTAGCCTCTGGTGCCGATGTGGCCGACACGATGCAGGACCTGGGGCAGGAAGTGAGTGACGTCACAGCGTGATCTCTCGAGAACACGCTGTGTGTCTGCACTGCCAGAAGCTGGGTGTTAACGAACAGAAGTGGATGATGCTGATTAGTCAGCATCATACACTCCCATTCCTAACGCCCAGCTAGTAAAAGAAGTAAAAACGCCCCGATGTACACACACAATACACGCCCAGTTGTACTTTTACTGTAAACACGCCCAGTTGTACTTTTGCAAGCCTCATTTGCATAAATACAAAAATGGTCATAACTTGGCCAAAAATGCTCGTTTTTTAAAAATAAAAACGTTACTGTAATCTACATTGCAGCGCCTATCTGCTGCAATAGCAGATAGGGGTTGCAAAATCTGGTGACAGAGCCTCTTTAAGTACATTTTTAAGCTGGGTTCTAAGGTCATTAAAGGGAACCGGTCACCAGCATTTCACCTATTAAACCAGCAATACCTGGTGATAGTGGGTGAAAAATCATTTCTATATAACCTATAATTGTCTTCTTAGTCGGCTCTGTAGCTTTAGTTTTCAGTTTTTTAGTGTTCCCACACCGTATGCTAATGAGCATAAAAGAGTCTGATCTTTATTTGAAAAGAGTCATATCTTCATTCCTCAAGTCTTTCCGAATTTACCCCGCCTCCATACTTTTGATTGATGACAGCTCCTCGCCTTCCCCCAGCACACAAAATCCTTGCTTCTGCGTTTATGTCCTATTCTAGTGTGTGCGCACAAAGGGACACCAGATTATTATGATAAAAGGCGCAAAATGTTTGTAGACCGATATTTACAGTCGGAGGAGGAGTTTAGGAGAGGGGATAACGGCAATGAACTTTTGATAGCGGTGGCCAGTGAGGGATAAGTAAAGTTCAATAGGTGAAATGCTGGTGACAGGTTCCGTCAAGTGTCGACTAGCCAGAGATTTTTTTTATGAAGCTTTTCCAGTTTCTGAGGCCCCATGCACACGACCGTGCCCGCAATCACGGCATGCGATTGCGGGCACGGCCGGCCGCTGACTGACAGGCCGCATTTTCGGGCCGTGCTCCCATACAAAGTATGGGAGCACGGCCCGCAAAATGCGAAAGAACGGACATGTTCCATAATTCCCGGAACATTTCCACGGCACGGACACCCTTCTGTAGTGCTACGGAAAGGTGTCAGTGTTCAATGAAAGTGAATGGCTCCGTTTTTGCGTTGCGGTCCGCAAAAACTGAGGTTTTTTACGGTCGTGTGCATGGGGCCTGAATCTGAGACAAAAGAGTAGCAGAAACTCTATCTCTTTCTTTTTTTCTTATGAGAGCAGATGCTTATCAACTGCCCTCTAACAAAGGCTTTATGTGCGTCCCATACTACTTGGGGAGAAGTGTCCGGTGTATCATTGAGCATAAAATATTCCTCCAACTTCTCCCGAATAGTATCTCTGACGTCCCGTAACCCTAATATAGAATCATTAAGTCTCCATCTTGGCGATCTGCTTTGTATATTAGCCAACTGCAAACAAAGTTAGAAAAACGGGTGCATGATCTGAGTGTAATCGGGAATCTATAACAGTGTTCACACAGTATTGAAGGCTTGTTTTATGCAGAAAAAAGTGGTCTAATCGTTGGTAAGAGTCATGCATAGGAGAATAAAAGGTGTAGTCCACCAGAGTCGGGTGACAACGCCTCCATACGTCCACCAGGCCACGATCCTCCAGATAGGTCTTAACTTTCCTCAAAGCTCTATAAGATAAAGCCGATTTCTTAGCAGACGAGTCCACTAAAGGATCCATAACCAGGTTGATGTCACCACCCATAATAATCAGACCTTCTGCTACAGAGTCCACCAAGAGTAGAACATTACTCAACCATAGAACCTGCCCAACATTGGGAGCATACAAGTTTACAAGGGTGATAATTTGAGTGCCTATCTTGCCCTTCAGTATAATATACCTGCCCTCTGGATCTTGAGTAGTAGAGAGACAAACGGTACTGACTTTTTAAAACCCACGCTTACCCCCCTCGATGCAGAGCTATTGCTCCCACAATGGAATCATACTGGGAAATGGGAGAAAGAGATTCGGATAATGATCTTTTTTAAAATGTGTTTCCTGTAGCATCACATCACATTTTGACTTTTTCATAAAGGAAAAAAGTTGACAACGCTTTGAAGGGGAGGGAAGGCCCTTCAGATTATATGACACAACATTCAGGGCAGCCATAATATAGTACAAAGGAAAGAAACGTTATCACATAGCTGAACCCAGCAAGCAAAGGAATTACAGTGGATCTGGCCCATCCCCCAATCAACCCCCTGCGAGCTGAGACAATATAACGCTCACCTGTAATATTTGAAAGTGAACTGTGAGGCAGAGTATCGTTACTCCACAATGCAAAAAAGCAAAGGACAGAAGACACGGACAGAACATATAGTACCAACAACACGAAGGAAAAGGGGAAACAAACATAAATAATAGAGATGGGGGACAATACCCCAAAACGGAAAACAAAAATAGCGGTTCACACAGAACCTTCCAAGAGGGGGAATCTGGTAAGTTAACCATATAATATCACAATCAGCCCATTCGGCCATAGCAGTCCACTCCATGGCAAAAAAGGATATAAAGCAGTAGTTACAACGCAGCAATTCAAGGCAAGTCCTCACTCCCACGTTTAGGAGCTGGAACATTTTCCCATGGTGTCAGATGAGTCGTAGCAGGAAGGGACTTCAAATCCAGAACTGGATCCCAATCTTCTTTATCCAAAGGGTCAATATCCAGATAAGCGTATGCAGAATCCAAGTCCGTCACTGAAGAAACGAACAAGCGACGACCCTTATGAAAGAAGGATAATCCAAACGGGAATGTCCAGCGATATAAGATATTTTTATTCCTCAGGTAGTCAGTAAGCTGCTTCAGATGTCGACGTTTTTGAAGGGTACTAGACGCCAGATCCTGATAAATTAAGATAGCAGAACCTTGTAAAGTGAGAGCAGCAGAACTCCTTGCCTTAGTCAGCACCGCGTCTTTATCCGTGTAGTTCAAAAACCGGCAAATTACATCCCTTGGTGGGTCAGAGGCTTTGGGTTTAGGGCGCAAAGCTCTATGAGCCCTCTCCAGAACAAGGTCACCCGCGACAGAAACCTTTAATCGTGTCCATCAGAGCTTCAGCAGGGACGGATTCAGGTGCACCTCTAAAACGCAGGTTGTTCCTGCGGTTTCTATTCTGATCTTCTAGAGCCCGGAAAACCGAGTTAAAGTGATTCTGGCACGAGGAGAAACATTGCGTGACTGCAGTATTAAAATCTAACATGGCCGCCTGGGTCGATTCCATTGTCTCCACATGCTGGCCCACATGCCTCACATCCTGCTTAATGTCTGCCAGGTCTTTAACTATAGGCTCCAAAGCCTTATTAAGTACCTTGGTGAAGAACTCCCTGGTGAGGGGTAAGTCAGTCGCGACGCTGCCTGCATCACTCCCTCCGTCTGATGCTTCAGATCTTCCCTCCTCACGAGAGCGGGATGAAGTCGGCGCCATCTTGGCCTCATGTCCTCCTGCACACACCGGCCCCCTTTTCACAATCTTATCCATGTAGTCTTGTGCCACAGCAGCTCTGGGGGGGTCCTGGTCGTCCCTGGGCTTACTACCTCCGATCTTGACCATGGTGAGTGGATACACGCGGTCTTATGCTAGTAATGAGCTGTCGGTAGTCACGGAGCTCAGCAGCACACGTCCATTCAAGTCCGGCGCTAGCTCCACCCCCTGCTGGATTGGTTTCTTGACACCATGTCACTTTTGCAAAGCTCCTAAGGTACCAGTACAGTGGAAACTCCCCAAAAGTGACTCAATTCACAAAACTACACCCCTTCAGGAATTGGGCAGCGAAAATAAAAAAAAATCCTTTTTCTTCAATAAGACGTAGTTTTTAGCTTTCATTTTCTCAACAAATAAAGGAAAAAAAGCACCCCAACACTTGTAAAGCAACTTCTCCTGTGTACGGCAATACCACATATGTGGTCATAAACTGCTGTTTGGGCACAGACTAGGGCTCAGAAGGGAAGGAGCGCCATTTGGCCTTTGGTGTACAGATCTTGCTGGATTGGTTTCTGGGCGCTATGTCGCATTTGCAAAGTCCCTGTGGGACCAAAACAGTGGATCCCCCCCAGAAGTGACCCCATTTTGGAAACTACACCCCTCAAGATATTCACCTAGGGGTGTAGTGAGCATATTAACCCCACAGGTGATTGGCAGAAATTGGTGTGCACTCGATGTTGCAGAGTGAAAATGGGATTTTTTTCCATAGATTTGTCAATATCTGGTGCCCAGCTCGTGCCACCATAACAAGACAGAAGAATAAGCATGGACCCTAGCAGCTGGCAGGGATGGATTAGGTATGAAAAACAAATAATGTGCCGGAGCACAAATGATCCCAATTTCCCAGCTGCTATTAAGTTGTTGAATTGGTTAAAACGTAGCTTTTAATATTTAAATTTAGAAATAAAGCACAACAGAAAGTGAAGGACGTACAACATTAAAGTAAATTAAAATAGTTCCAGGTCGGTTAGCGTAAACGTTTGAGATCCAATGTGTGTAGAGATCTCATAGATATAGTGTGGCAGGCACAGTCAGCAGCTGCAGACTGCTAGGGAGCCCCTTTGTCACACTGAGTGGGATGCAATAGCTTGCGCCGACTAGGATTATTAAAAGAGCGCTAGCCCCCCCGACATGTTTCGCTGCCCCGAATTTATCTATTGAACGCAGCATGTGAGGGGTTAATCGGTCGGATCGGAGGCTAGCTCCGGTCCTGGCCAATACCTTAGGGTGCCGGCTGTAACATACAGCTGTCATCCGGCGGTTATGTCGCTGGCTCAGCTCCTGAGCCAGCTCCATCTCCTTCATGTACAGTTACGTAGAATTGCGGGAAAACACCAGCTCCCATCACGTAACTGTACGTGAAAATGCAGGAAGGGGTTAATGACGCAGCCTAGTTTTGGCTCAGAGCCCATTTTTCAAATCTGACATGTCACTTTGTGGTGGTAACTCTGGAATGCTTATACCTAACCAAGCGATTCTGAGATTTTCTCATGATACATTGGACTTTGTTAGTGGTGAAATTTGGTCGATTTTTTTTTTTTATTTTTTTTTTTTATTTTATTTTTTTTTTATATTCAGTGTTTTTGTGAAAAATATAAAAATTTAGAATTTTGAAAAAATAGCATTTTTCAGATATATATATATTTTTTTAAATGGATCTGCTTGTAAGACAGAGTAAATAGTTACTAGTTCACGTTTTTCATAGGTTTACTATATGTTGGCATAATTTTTTGAACGTTCTTAGTTTTCTAGGATGTTACAAGGCTTAGAACTTTAGCAGCAATTTCTCATGTTTTTGAAGTACATTTCAAAAGCCTTTTTTTTTAGGTACCAGTTCAGTTGTGAAGTGACATTGAGGGGCCTATATGTTAGGAACCCCCATTAAACACCCCATTTTAAAAACTGCACTTAAAGTATACGAAACCGCATTTAGAAAGCTTCTTAACCCTTTAGGCGTTTCCCAGGAATTTAAAGCAAAGTAGAGGTGAAATGTACAAATTTCTTTTTTTATGCTGAAAATCTTTTTCTGTCAAACAGGTTTTACCAGAGAAACGCAACTCGATGTTTATTGCCCAGGTTCTGCAGTGTTTTTTTTTTTTTTGTTTTTTTTTAAATATCCCACATGGGGCCCTAGTGTGGTAATGGACTGAAACACAGGCCTCCGAAGCAAAGGAGCACCGGACAATTTTGAGTCCTCCTTTTTATTAGAATATATTTTAGGCACCATGTCAGGTTTGAAGAGGTCTTGTGGTGCCATAACAGTGGAAACCCCCAAAAGTGACCATTAGGCAACCTACACCCCTCAAGGAATTTTGAGTGGCATAGTGAGCATTTAGACCCCACAGGTTTTTTGCTGCATTTTGTGGAATTAGGCTGTGCAATTGAAAATCTCATATGTTATTCCGATAAAAGGTACATATTTTTAAAAGGAATAAGGGAGAAAATACTCTCAAACATTTGAAAAGCAGAAAGGCAGGAGTGCTATTTGGCATGCAGATTTTGCTGGATTGGTTTCTGGGCGCTATGTCGCATTTGCAGAGTTTCTGAGGTACCAGTATAGGGGAAACTCCTTTAACCCCTTAAGGACACAGCCTGTTTTGGCCTTCAGGACACAGCCAATTTTTTCAAATCTGACATGTTTCACTTTATGTGGTAAGAACTTCGGAATTCTTTTACCTATCCAAGCGATTCTGAGGTTGTTTTCTCGTGACACATTGGACTTTGTTACTGGAAAAATTTGCTCGATACATTCAGTATTTAATTGTGAAAAACGCCAAAATTTTGTGAAAAATTGCAAAAATTAGCATTTTTCTAAATTTATATGTATCTGCTTGTAAGACAGATGGTAATACCACACAATTGTTGCTAATTAACATCACCCATATGACTACTTTAGATTGGCATCGTTTTTAGAACATCCTTTTATTTTTCTATGACATCACAAGGCTTAGAACTTTAGCAGCAATTTCTCACATTTTCAAGAAAATTTCAAAAGGCTATTTTTACAGGGACCAGTTCAGTTGTGGATTTTAGGGCCTTATATATTAGAAACCCTCTGTCACCACATTTTAAAAACTTCACTCCTCAAAGTATTCAAAACAGCATTTAGAAAGTTTCTTAACCCTTTAGATGTTTCACAGGAATTAAGGCAATGTAGATGTGAAATTTTCAAATGTGTTTTTTTTTCAGAAATTAATTTTTCATCTTCTTTTTTTTGTAACGCAAAGTTTTACCAGAGAAACGCAACTCCATATCTATTGCCCAGATTCTGCCGTTTTTAGAAATATCCCACATGTGGCCCTAGTGCACTTATTGACTGAAGCACAGGCCTCAGAAACAAAGGAACACCTAGAAGATTTTGGGGCCTCCTTTTTATTAGAAAATATTTTAGGCACCATGTCGGGTCTGAAAGGCTCTTGCGGCGCCAAAACAGTGGAAATCCCCCAAAAGTGACCCCATTTTGGAAACTATACCCCTTGAGGAAATTATCTAGGGGTATAGTGAGCATTTTGACCACGCAGGGTTTTTGCAGAAATTATTGGAAGTAGGCTGTAAAAATTTACATCTACATTCTTTCAAAGAAAATGTAGGTTTAGCTAATTTTTTTCTAATCTCCACAAGGTCTAAAAGGAGAAAATGCACCACTACTTTTGTAAAGCAATTTCTCCCAAGTAAAACAATACCCCGCATTTGGTCATAAAAGGCTGATTGGACACACGGCAGGGCTTAGAAGGGAAAGAGGGCCATTTGGCTTTTGGAGCTCAAATTTAGCCGGAATGGTTTGCGGAGACCACGTCACATTTGCAAAGCCCCTAAGGGACCAAAACAGTGAATTCACCAAAAAAGTGACCATTTAGGAAACTACACCCCTTGAAGAATCCATCTAGGGGTGTAGTGAGCATTTTGAACCCACAGGGGTTTCATAGATTTTATTAGAATTGGGCAGTGAAGATAAAAAAATCCCTTTTTTCTTCAATAAAACGTAGCTTTAGCTAAAAAAAAAATAATTTTCTCAACAAATAAAGGAATAAAAGAACCCCAACATTTGTAAAGCAACTTCTCTGGAGTACGGCAATACCCCATATGTGGTCATAAACTGCTGTTTTGGCACACGGCAAGTATCAGAAGGGAAGGAGTGCCATTTGGCTTTTGGAGCACAGATTTTGCTGGATTGGTATCTTGACACCATGTCACTTTTGCAAAGCTCCTAAGGTACCAGTACAGTGGAAACCCCCCAAAAGTGACTCGATTCACGAAACTACACCCCTTGAGGAATTCATCTAGGGGTGTAGTGAGCATTTTGACCCCATAGATTTTATTAGAATTGGGCAGTGAAAATAAAAAATTGATTTCTTCAATAAGACGTAGTTTTAGCTGAAAATGTTTCATTTTCTCAACAAATAAAGGAAAAAAAGCACCCCAACACTTATAAAGCAACTTCTCCTGTGTACGGCAATACCACATATGTGGTCATAAACTGCTGTTTGGGCACAGACTAGGGCTCAGAAGGGAAGGAGTGCCATTTGGCTTTGAGTACAGATTTTGCTGGATTGGTTTCTGGGCGCTATGTCGAATTTGCAAAGTCCCCACAGGGACCAACTCAGTAGATCCCCCCCAGAAGTGACCCCATTTTGGAAACTAGACCCCTCAAGGTATTCACCTAGGGGTGTAGTGTGTATATTAACCCCACAGGTGATTGGCAGAAATTGGTGTGCACTCGATGTTGCAGAGTTAAAATGGGGTTCTTTCCATAGATATGCCAATATGTGGCGCCCAGCTTGTGCCACTGGAGACACACACCCCAAAAATTGTTAAAAGGGTTCTCCCGGGTATGGCGATGCCATATATGTGGAAGTAAACTGCTGTTTGGGCACACTGTAGGGTTCAGAAGGGAGGTAGCGCCATTTGGCTTTTGGAGCGTGGATTTCGCTTGTAGTAGTTTTGTTTGGAGTCTTACTGGTGTTTCCGTTTATAATGTGGGGGTACATGTAAGTCGGGTGGAGTATAAAAGGGGGCATAGTCAGGTGGTATAATAATGGGGTAAAAAAAAAAACAATAAAATAATCCATAGATGTGTGTTACGCTGTGACACAATCCTTTCTTCACAGGCCGGTGTCTCACTAATAAATGGTCTTTATTTATTTATTCCCCTTTTGGTCCACACTCGGGATCTTTGCAGTTTGAGGTATTTTGCTGGGAAGTGTTGTCCTGGTATAATACGGGCGCTCTTGCTTCCAGCAGATATGTTTGGGCCCTCCCCTTCCTGGTTCCCTAATTTTAGGGGCCTTGATAATTCGCCACTTGAAACAGAAGAAATGTTCCCCTCGGGCCGGCACAACTGCATATTTTTATTTCCTGGCTTATTGGAGCCTTAACTAATTTTATTTTTTAATAGACGTGGTGGTATGAGGGCTGTTTTTTTTTGCAGGACGAGCTGTAGTTTTCATTGGTACCATTTTGGGGTACATGCGATTATTTTTATTTTTTATTTATGAAATTTTTTTGCAATCCTGACCAAAAAACAAGAATTCTGACACTTGTTTAGGTTTTCTTTTTGCGGCGTTCACCGTACGCAATAAATTAAATTTTTACTTTTATTCTGCGAGTTGGTACGATTACGACGATACCATATGTATATAGGTTTGGTCCTTTTTTTTTTTTTTTTTAGCGTTTGCACAATAAAATCACTTATTTATAAAAAAAAATAATTTTCTGTGTCACCATATTCTGAGCGCCATAATTTTTTTATTTTTTAGTCACAAAAGCGGTGTAAGGGCTTGTTTTTTGCGGGATGGATTGAAGTTTTTATTGGTACTATTTTTGGGTACATGAGACTTTTTGATCACTTTTTATTCTTTATTTAGGGAGCGGTGGTGACCAAAAAAAAAAGATTCTGTCGTTTTTTTTATTGATTTTTTTGGGGGTGTTCATCGTGCGGGAAAAATAACATTACAGTTTTATAGTTGGGGTCGTTACGAACGCGGTGATACAAAATATGTGTACTTTTTTTAACGTGTTCATTTTTTTCTATAAGTCTTATCGGGGAAAAAGCATTTTTTGTTTATATAACTTATAAACTCGTTTTTACATTTTTTTTTTTTTATTTTTTTTTTAAAACCTTTTATTACTTATTTTTACTTTTTTTACTTGTCCCACTAGGGGACATTTAGACTTGCAGCTTTGATCGCTGCTAGAGTACATTACACTACACACTTAGTGTAATGTACTCTAACTCTCATTGTGACGTGACAGTCACACTGACAGGAAGCCGAGGAGGACCGACAGGAGGCTGCTCCTCCGAGGCTTCCGTACATGGCAACCCGGAGGTCATTGTCTGACCTCCAATTGCCACGACAAGCATCGGTAGCCCCCACGATCACTTCGTGGGGGCTGCCAATGTGCTTCAAACCACTTAAATGCGACGACTGCAATCCGTCGCCGCACTTAAGGGGTTAACTGCCGAAAGCAGCGGCGATGGTCCCCTGTTCGGCGAGACTGATGTCTCAGCTGTCTAGGACATCTGTCAGCGCGCGTCTGTCACACTGTGTTTACACAGAGTGACAGTTTGAATTACTGACGAAAATGAACGTCATGGTGCGGGAACTAGCAGCCGACCACGACGTTCATTTTCGTCATTGGTCGTGAAAGGGTTAAGCCAGTGTCTGGGAAGGGTTTGACCTGTCTAGGTAGGAAGCAGTTCCGTCTCTGCTTAAAGTCAGCTATCTAGTGGCAAGAGCCTAAAACCATGGTGATGTGTCCCCCAATAAATACAATGTGAGAGGGAATTTACAGCGAGTTCAAATAAAACAACTTATTTTGCCTTTCCCATAACTTTTTTATTTTTCTTAACCCCTTAAGGACGCAGCCTAGTTTTGGCCTTAAGGCTCAGAGCCCATTTTTCAAATCTGACATATTTCACTTTGTGGTAATAACGTCGGAATGCTTAAACCTATCCAAGCGATTCTGAGGTTGTTTTCTTGTGACACATTGGGCTTCATGTTCGTGGTAAAATTTGGTCGATATATTCGGTGTTTATTAGTGGAAAATTGCAAAATTTTGAGAAAATGTTGAAAACATAGCATTTTTCAGATTTTTAATGCATCTGCTTGTAAAACAGACGTTTATACCACCCAAAATAGTTACTAGTTCACATTTCCCATATGTCTACTTTAGATTGGCATCGTTTTTTGAACATTCTTTTATTTTTCTTGGACGTTACAAGACTTAGAACATAAACAGCAATTTCTCATTTTTAAGAAAATTTCAAAAGCCTTTTTTTTAGGTCCCTCTTCAGTTCTGAAGTGGCTTTGAGGGGCCTATGTATTAGAAACACCGATAAAACACCATTTTAAAAACTAGACCCCTCAAAGTATTCAAAACAGCATTTAGAAAGTTTTTTAACCCTTCAGGCACTTCACAGGAATTAAAGCTTAGTGGAGGTAAAATTTGCAAATTAAATTTTTCTTGTTGAATTTCAATTTTATTCAATTTTTTTTTTCTGTAACACAGAAGGTTTTATCAGAGAAATACTACTAAATATGTATTATCCAGATTCTGCAGTTTTTAGAAATGTCCCACATGTGGCTCTAGTTTGCTTGTGGACTAAAACACAAGCCCTGGAAGCAAAGAAGCGCCTAGTGCATTTTGAGGCCTCTTTTTTTTATTATAATATATTTTAGGCAGCATGCCAGGTTTGAAGAGGTGTTGAGGTGCCAAAACAGTGGAAATCCCCCAATTGTGACCCCATTTTTGAAACTACACCCCTCAAGGAATTAATTTATGGTTGTTGTTACCATTTTGACCGCACAGTTTTTTTCACAGCACCTATTTGAATTGGGCTGTGAAATAAAAAATACATTTTTTTTTTTCCAATAAGGTGTCATTTGTGATCAAAATTTCTTATTTTCACAGGGAACAAAATACCCCATTTTGTTGCCCAATTTGTCCTTAGTGCGGCAACACCCCATTTGTAGTGATAAACTGCCGTTTGGGCCCATGGGAGGGCTCAGAAGGAAAGGAGCGCTATGTGTTTGGAGTCCAGATTTTGCTGGATTGGTTTTCGGGTGCCATGTCGCATTTGCAGAGCCCCAGAGGTATCCAAGCAATGGAAACCCACCAGAAATTACCCCATTTTGGAAACTACACCCCTCAAGGAATTCATATATGGGTGTTGTTAAAATTTTGACTGCACAGTTTTTTCACAGCACCTATTTGAATTGGGCCTTGAAATGAAAAAAATTTCATTTTTTTTCCAATTAGATGTCATTTGTGATCAAAATTTCTTATTTTCACAGGGAACAAAATACCCCATTTTGTTGCCCAATTTCTCCTGAGTGCAGCAATACCCCATTTGTGGTGATAAACTGCCGTTTGGACCCATGGGAGGGCTCAGAAGGAAAGGACCACCATTTGGCCTACTGGGGATTTTCTGGTGCTAAGTCATGTATGCAGAAGCCCCTGAGGTACCAGAACAGTTGAAACCCGCAAGAAGTGACCCCATTTTTAAAACTACACCCTTAAGGCATTCATCTAGAGGGGTAGTGAGCATTTTGACCGGAGACCTACACCCCATAAACTGTAATGTGGGTTCTCCCGGGTACGGCAATACCCTCAATGTGGCTGTTATCAGCTGCCTGGGAACACAGCAGGGCTCAGAAGGGAAAGACGAGCTGTGCGGAGTACATCCGGGTGAGTAAAACTGGGGTAAATTAAAAACAATGGGATGTATGATAAATTTTAAAACACTCTTTCATACACCGCTCTGGTTTTTCGGGACACGTGTCACATTGATTGTGTCCTTCCTTATCCCCCTCTTATAGCAGACTTTGCACCTCTTTTGACTTTTTCCCTTCTTGCCAGTTTGGGGAACTTTTGGAAAGTGTTGCCCTGGTACGATGCTCGTGGCCTCGCTTCCAGAAGTACTGTAGGGCTTCAGGACTTGATCTGACAAGTCCACCCCTCCCATGTACCTATTGTAGTCCAGGATGCAGTCTGGTTTGGGGGTCTCTGTACTGGTACCTCGTACTGGTGTGGCATCTCTTGTACTTGACACACAATATGTTGCTTCTAGAATGTGCCCTTCTCTCACCCCTTCTTGTTTGCCCAAGCAGTCTTAGGGAGGCCTCTCCGATTTCTTCTAGCAGTTCCGCATGCCGCAGTACTTCTGGAAGCGAGGCACTTGAAGAGTAGGACGCTGGTATAAAAATTATCCAGGTAGAGGTGGTAACACTGGTCCAGCAGTGGGTGCACCAAATCCCACCCAATTTTTGCATTAACTCCCAGTAAGGGGGGGCATTCTGGGGGCTGAATGCTGCTGTCCTTCCCTTCATATATCCTAAATTTGTAGGTATACCCTATTGCACTCTCGCACAGCTTATACATCTTCACGCCATACCTTGCCCTCTTACCCGGCAGGTACTGGCGGAATTGAAGCCTCCCTTTAAAATGTACCAAGGACTCATCAATACAAATACACTAATGGGGGGTGTATGCTTGGGAAAACCGGGCACTGAAACGGTCTAATACGGGTCTCCGTTTATACAAACAGTCAAAACTGGGGTCATCTCGGGGTGGGCACGGCTCATTATCAGTATAATGTAAGAAGCAAAGTATTGCCTCATTTTATTTTTTTAGGTTCCAGTTCAGATCTGAAGTTGCTTTGAGGGGCCTATATATTAGAAACCCCTATGAAACACCCCATTTTAGAATCTAGACCCCTCAAAGTATTCACAACAGCATTTAGAAAGTTTATTAACCCTTTAGGTGTTTCACGGGAATCTAGAGCAAAGTAGAGGTGAAATTTACATTATTATTTTTGTCAGAAAATCCCATTTTTTTTTTCTATAACACAAAAGGTTTTATCAGAGAAACGCAACTTAATATTTATTGCCCAGATTTTGCACTTTTGAGAAATATCCCACATGTGGCCCTAGTGCAGTAATGGACTGAAACATCGGCCTCCGAAGCAAAGGAGCAACTAGTGAATTTTGAGCCCTCCTTTTTATTAGGCACCATGTCTGGTTTGAAGAGGTCTTGTGGTGCCAAAACAGTGGAAACTTCATTTTGGAAACTAGACCCCTTGAGGAATCCATTGCAGTTTTAATGGGGTGCATGCGACTTTATGATCAGTTTTTATTCTATTTTTAGGTGGCGTGGTGACTAAAAAAAACAGCAATTTTACTGTTTATTTTTTATAAAAAAAATTTTTACAGCGTTCACCGTGCGCTATAAATGACATTCACTTTATTCTGCGGGGCAATACGATTACGGTGATACCAGATGTTTATAGTTTTTTATGTCTCATGGCGTTTGCACAATAAAATACTTTTTGAAAAAAATCATTTACTTTTTGTGTTCTCTTATTCTAAGAGCCAGAACTTTTTTTATTTTTCCATCAAGAAAGCCGTGCGAGGACTTATTTTTTGCGTAACGAACTGTAGTTTCGATCAGTACCATTTTTAGGTACATGCGACTTTTTGATCTCCTTTTTATTCCATCTTTTGGGAGGTGAAGTGACCAAACAATTGTGATTCTGGTACGGTTTATTTCTTTTACGGCATTCACCGCGCGGGATAAATAACAAAATAATTTTGTAGTTCAGGCCGTTATGGACGCGGCGATACCAATTCTGTATAGTTTTTTTTTATATATTTTTATTAATAATAAAGGACTGATAAAGGAAAAAGGGTGATTTTTACTTTATTACTTTTAAAACTTTTATTTTCTTATTCTTACACATCTTTATTTTACTTTTTTTTTTACTTTATTACTTTGTCCCACTAGGGGACTTGAGGGCAGGAGGCCCTGATCGCTATTCTAATACACTGCACTACATGCTTAGTGCAGTGTATTAGAGCTGTCAGCTACTAACTGACAGCAAGCATAGTGGGTCCTGACTTTGTCAGGACCCACTAGACTTCCGTCGATGGCATAGCCGGACGCCATTGTTAGGTGTCCGGTTGCCATAGTCACCATCGCCGGCCACTATCGTGTAGCAGGCTGGCGATTGTAGCTTAACCCCTAAAAAGCCGCGATCGCTATTGAACGCGGCTTTTAAGGGGTTAATCAGTGGGGACACAGCGATCGGTACCCACTATAGGAGCTGCGGCAACCGCTGTACAAGACAGCAGCTGTCACAGCTCCTGCATGTGTCGGGAAGACGGCCAAAATGGCCGTTACTCCCGCGACGTGGTATTCCGCGACGGAATATTTTGTCGCTGAGCGCGAAGGGGTTTAATAAAGCAATTATGGAGTTTGATGCAACTTTAAAACTTTTTTGTTAATAAAAACAAATTATACTTTTTGAGATACAGCTTCTATGTATCCTGGATACATGGAAGCTGTATCTTACGCTGAGTCTGTCAGGTCAGCGGGACTGACCGCTTTGGTGACAGCAGGTCATGCGTGTGTCTGACACGCAGGATCCACCTGTTATCGATTTATCTAGGTTCACTGGTACTTTACACTGCAATACTTATGTATTGAAATGTATGGTATTTTTTACCAGCTCCTATTAAGGCCTTAATAGAAGCACAAAGATTGTAGATCTGGGGCCCTTCAGTAGGCCCCCGGACTGCTATGACAACCATAGCCCCCTCCTCCGCGTTCGTGTTACAGTGAGGTGTCGACTGTAACATGCATCAGACGCCCATGAGCCCGCTCCATTCTTACTGTTCCTGGTTATCACAATAGTACATCTAAGTTCGGGAAGGGGGTTAATCTTTTCTTCTTCTCCTTTGATCCTATTTTCTTATATTGCGATCAAAACGGAGAAATCTAAATCATTCTTGTGTCCAAGCAGATCAGCCTTTTTTAATACCACAATCTTGTTCACGACTAAGAAAACTGGCTGCAGAAGGAGCCTTGCTGTATGCAGTAGGACACAGAGGCTGAATTTTTAATTTGGAAATTTGGCACATTTTTGTTCTGCGATTACAGCAAAACCTCTATACATTGTCAAAGACGACACAAAACCGCATGATTTTCCTGCAAAAAAATAAAACTGCAGTGTATAAACGCAGCCAAAGTTTGTTAAACTCTGCCCACCGGCGGGAAATTAACTTGTTTTCTGAACGATTTCTAGAATACGGTTTAACCCGTTAGTGACCGCCAATACGCCTTTTAATGGCGGCCACTAACGGGCTTTATTCTGATGCATAAGCCTTTTTACGGCACTTCATCAGGATAAAGTAAACAGAGCAGGGAGCCGTCAAATCTCTCAGCTGCCAGAGGTAGCTGATGGCTGGGGGCGTCCCTGCCGTGTGAGATCGATATTAGTATCGATCTCACCCGTTTAACCCCTCAGATGTGCTGAATAGCGTGCACCGCATCTGAGTCATTTTGGAGAGAGGGAGCTCCCTCCCTCTCATCCCACTGACATCCGGCGATAAGATCGCCGAGTGTCTGTGTCTCCAATGGCAGCCGTGGGCCTAAAAAAGGCACTCGGGTCTGCCTGGAGCGAATGCCTGCTAGATCATGCCGGAAGCATGACCTAGCAGATGCCTGTCCGTTTTAAACGGACAGGCAGTAATACACTGCAATACAAAAGTATTGCAGTGTATTATAATAGCGATCGGAGAATCGCATATTAAAGTCCCCTAGTGGGACTAGTACAAAAGTTTAAAAAAAAGTTTAACCCCTTAAGGACGCAGCCTTGATTTGGCCTTAAAGGGAATGTGTTGCCAGAAAAACATGATTTTTTTTTAAAAATTAAACATTTAGTGTGTGGGTGATTAAACATTGTTCAAATTTTTTTTATTTTTTTCGCGAGTCAGGAAATATTATAAATTTTTTCTAATTTATAATACTACCCATTTTTGGTCACTAGATGGAGCTAGTTCCCAAAATTGCAGCATTGCAACATTGGGTTAAAAGCCCTCGCTCTAGTGAGCGCTCAGCATCCCCCCCTCCTTTATCCTGGCTAGCGCCGGGATAGACGAGGGGTTTGAAAGGTTTAACCTCCTACACTGTGTGTCGCCATTTTTTGAGGTAACCCACAGTGTAGTAGGTTTACATACAGTAGTAAACACACACAAACACTAACATACATTGAAATCTCTTACCTGCTCCTGCCGCCGCGGCTCCCTCCGGCCCGTCCGCTCCGTTTGCTGCCGCTGTTCCATGTGCACAAGTCCGGAAGCCGCGACCGGAAATAGTAATATTACTGTCCGGCCGCGACTTCCGGTCCACAGGAAAATGGCGCCGGACGGCGCCAATTTCGAATAGGACTGTGTGGGAGCGGCGCATGCGCAGTTCCCACACAGACGCCGTACACTGCAGTCAATGGGACGGGAGCCGTTCGCAGTCCCTATGGGACTGTGGCTGCCGTATTCCATGTCTGTGTGTGTCGTTAATCGACACACACAGAAATGGAACAGAAAATGGCAGCCCCCATAGGGAAGAAAAAGTGTAAAAATAAGAAACAGTAAAACACAAACACACAAATGAATATAAACGTTTTTATTAAAGCACTAACATCTTTAACATATAAAAAAATTATTTGTGATGACACTGTTCCTTTAAGGCTCAGAGCCCATTTTTCAAATCTGACATATTTCACTTTATGTGGTAATAACGTCGGAATGCTTAAACCTACCCAAGCGATTCTGAGATTGTTTCCTCGTGACACATCGGGCTTCATGTTCGCGGTAAAATTTGGTCGATATATTCAGTGTTTATTGGTGAAAATGTGCAAAATTTAGAGAAAATTTTGAAAAAATAGCATTTTTCAGAATTTAAATGCATCTGCTTATAAAACAGACGGTTATACCACCCAAAATAGTTACTAGTTCACATTTCCCATATGTCTACTTTAGATTGGCATCGTTTTTTGAACATTCTTTTATTTTTCTTGGACGTTACAAGGCTTAGAACATAAACAGCAATTTCTCATATTTTTAAGAAAATTTCAAAAGCCTTTTTTTAAGGTACCTCTTGAGTTCTGAAGTGGCTTTGAGGGGCCTATGTATTCGAAACCCTGATAAAACACCCCATTTTAAAAACTAGACCCCTCAAAGTATTCAAAACAGCATTTAGAAAGTTTTTTAACCCTTCAGGCATTTCACAGGAATTAAAGAGGCTCTGTCACCAGATTTTGCAGCCCCTATCTGCTATTGCAGCAGATCGGCGCTGCAATGTAGATTACAGTAACGTTTTTATTTTTAAAAAACGAGCATTTATGGCCAAGTTATGACCATTTTCGTATTTATGCAAATGAGGCTTGCAAAAGTACAACTGGGCGTGTTGAAAAGTAAAAGTACAACTGGGCATGTTTTATGTGCGTACATCGGGGCGTGTTTACTACTTTTACTAGCTGGGCGTTGTGTATAGAAGTGTCATCCACTTCTCTTCACAACGCCCAGCTTCTGGCAGTGCAGCACTGTGACGTCACTCACAGGTCCTGCATCGTGTCGGCACCAGAGGCTACACTTGATTCTGCAGCAGCATCAGCATTTGCAGGTAAGTAGCTACATCGACTTACCTGCAAACGTCGATGCTGCTGCAGAATCATCTGTAGCCTCTGGTGCCGACACGATGCAGGACCTGTGAGTGACGTCACAGTGCTGCACTGCCAGAAGCTGGGCGTTGTGAAGAGAAGTGGATGACACTTCTATACACAACGCCCAGCTAGTAAAAGTAGTAAACACGCCCCGATGTACGCACATAATACACGCCCAGTTGTACTTTTACTTTTCAACACGCCCAGTTGTACTTTTGCAAGCCTCATTTGCATAAATACGAAAATGGTCATAACTTGGCCATAAATGCTCGTTTTTTAAAAATAAAAACGTTACTGTAATCTACATTGCAGCGCCGATCTGCTGCAATAGCAGATAGGGGTTGCACAATCTGGTGACAGAGCCTCTTTAAAGCAAAGTGGAGGTGAAATTAGCAAATTTCATTTTTCTTGCTGAATTTCAATTTTATTCATTTGTTTTTCTGTAACACAGAAGGTTTTACCAGAGAAACACTACTAAATATGTATTGTCCAGATTCTGCAGTTTTTAGAAATGTCCCACATGTGGCTCTACTGCGCTCGTGGAATAAAACACAAGCCCTAGAAGCAAAGAAGCACCTAGTGCATTTTGAGGCCTCTTTTTATTATAATATATTTTAGGCAGCATGCCAGGTTTGAAGAGGTGTTGAGGTGCCAAAACAGTAGGAATCCCCCAATAGTGACCCCATTTTGGAAACTACACCCCTCAAGGTATTCATTTATGGTTATTGTTACCATTTTGACCGCACAGTTTTTTCACAGCACGTATTTGAATTGGGCTGTGAAATTAGGGAAAAAATTTTTTTTCCAATAAAATTTCATTTGTGATCAAAATTTCTTATTTTCACAGGGAACAAAATGCCCCATTTTGTTGCCCAATTTGTCCTTAGTGCGGCAACACCCCATTTGTGGTGATAAACTGCCGTTTGGGCCCATGGGAGGGCTCAGAAGGAAAGGAGCGCTATGTGTATGTTGAAGTCCAGATTTTGCTGGATTGGTTTTCGGGTGCCATGTCGCATTTGCAGAGCCCCAGAGGTATCAAAGCAATGGAAACCTACCAGAAGTGACCCCATTTTGGAAACTACACCCCTCAAGGAATTCATTTATTGGTAATGTGACCATTTAGATCCCATAGTTTCTTCACAGAACTTATTTGAATTGGGCTGGGAATTTAAAAAATATAATTTTTTTCCAATAATATGTCATTTTAGCTCAAAAATTCTTATTTTCACATGAAATAAAATACTCCATTTTGTTGCCCAATTTGTCCTGAGTGCAGCAATACCCCATTTGTGGTGATAAACTGCCGTTTGGGCCCATGGGAGGGCTCAGAAGGAAAGGACCACCATTTGGCCTACTGGGGATTTTCTAGTGCGAAGTCATGTATGCAGAAGCACCTGAGGTACCAGTACAGTTGAAACCCGCAAGAAGTGACCCCGTTTTAAAAACTACACCCTTAAGGCATTCATCTAGAGGTGTAGTGAGCATTTTGACCGGAGACCTACACCCCATAAACTGTAATGTGGCTTCTCCCGGGCACGGCAATACCCTCAATGTGGCTGTTATCAGCTGCCTGGGCACACAGCAGGGCTCAGAGGGGAAAGACGAGGGGGGATAAGCTGTGCGGAGTGCATCAGGGTAAGTAAAATTGGGGTAAATTATAAACCAAGGGATGTATGATACATTTTAAAACACTTTCATACAGAGCTCTGGTTATTCGGGACACGTGTCACATTGATATATTGTGTCATCCCTTATCGCCCTCTTATAGCAGACTGCACCTCTTTTGACTTTTTCCCTTCTTGCCAGTTTGGGGAACTTCTCCTGGAAAGTGTTGCCGCCCTGGTACGATGCGTGTGGCCCCGCTTCCAGAAGTACTGGGTGCCCCCCCTTCTTGGTCCCTAAAGGTTCTTGATAATCACTTCTTGAAATTCCAGGAAAGTTCCCGTCTGGCCTGTACATCGGCGTAGCACGTACACATTGTACAAAGCCATCTGTATGATGTGCCCGGCCAGCTTCTTATACCACACCGCAAGGCGCTGTAGGGCTTCAGGACTTGATCTGACAAGTCCATCCCTCCCATGTACCTATTGTATTCCAGGATGCAGTCTGGTTTGGGGGTGGCCTTTCCTTCATATATCCTATACCCTGATGCACTCTTGCACATTTTATACATCTTCACGCCATACCTTTCTCTCTTACCCGGCAGGTACTCGCGGAATTGAACCCTCCCTTTAAAATGTACCAGGGACTCATCAATAGAAATACACTTCTCGGGGGTGTATGCTTGGGAAAACCGGGCACTGAAACGGTCTAATAGGGGTCTCCGTTTATACAAACGGTCAAAACTGGGGTCATCTGGGGGTGGGCACGGCTCATTATCAGTATAATGTAAGAAGCGAAGTATTGCCTCATTTATTTATTTTTTTTGGTTACAGTTCAGTTCTGAAGTTGCTTTGAGGGGCCCATATATTAGAAACCCCTATCAAACACCCCATTTTAGAAACTAGACCCCTAAGGCTGGGTTCACACGACCTATTTTCAGGCGTAAATGAGGCGTATTATGCCTCGATTTACGCCTGAAAATACGACTCCGATACGTCGGCAAACATCTGCCCATTCATTTGAACGGGTTTGCCGACGTACTGTGCCGACGACCTGTAATTTACGCGTCGTTTGACAGCTGTCAAAAGACGACGCGTAAAATTACAGCCTCGTCAAAGGAAGTGCAGGACACTTCTTGGGACGTTTTTGGAGCCGTTTTCTCATAGACTCTATTGAAAACAGCTCCAAAAACGCTGCGAAAAACGTGAGTTGCTCAAAAAACGTCTGAAAATCAGGTGCTGTTTTCCCTTGAAAACAGCTCCGTATTTTCAGACGTTTTTGGCTCAGCGTGTGAACATACCCTCAAAGTATTCACAACAGCATTTAGAAAGTTTATGAACCCTTTAGGTGTTTCACAGAAATTTAGAGCAAAATAGAGGTGAAATTTACATCTTTTTTTTTTGTCAGAAAATCCTCTTTATACCATTTTTTTTATAACACAAAAGGATTTATCAGAGAAACGCAACCTATTACGTATTGCCCAGGTTCTTCAGTTTTGAGAAATATCCCACATGTGGCGCTAGTGCGGTAATGGACTGAAGTTTCGGCCTCAGGAGCACCTAGTGGATTCTGATGCCTATTTTTTTATTAGGCACCATGTCCGGTTTGAAGAGGTCTTGTGGTGCCAAAACAGTGGAAACCCCCCCAAAAGTGACCCAAATTTGGAAACTAGACCCCTTGAGGAATCCATTGCAGTTTTCTTGGGGTGCATGCGGCCTTTTGATAAGTTTTTTTTATTCTATTTTTAGGTGGCGTGGTGACTAAAAAACAGCAATTCTACTACTGTTTTTTTATTCTATTTTTTTTTTACAGCGTTCACCGTGCGCTATAAATGATATATTCACTTTATTCTGCGGGGCGATACGATTACGGCGATACCAGATGTTTATAGTTTTTTTTTATGTCTTATGGCGTTTGCACAATAAAATACGTTTTGTAAAAAATCATTCACTTTTTGTGTTACCTTATTCTAAGCTCCAGAACTTTTTTATTTTTCCATCAATAAAGCCGTGCGAGGACTTATTTTTTGCGTAACGAACTGTAGTTTCGATCAGTACCATTTTTCGGTACATGCGACTTTTTGATCTCTTTTTATTCCATTTTTTTGGAGGTGAAGTGACCAAACAATTGTGATTGTGGTACGGTTTATTAATATTTTTTTTTACGGCGTTCACCGTGCGGGATAAATAACGAAATAATTTTGTAGTTCAAGCCGTTACCGACGCGGCGATACCAATTATGTATAGTTTGTTTGTTTATATATTTTTATTAATAATAAATGACTGATAAGGTAAAAATGGGGATTTTTACTTTTAATACTTTTAAAACTTTTATTTTCTTATTTTTACACATCTTTTTTTTACTTTTTTTTAACTTTATTACTTTGTTCCACTAGGGGACTTGACGGCAGGAGGCCCTGATCGCTATTCTAATACACTGCACTACATGCGTAGTGCAGTGTATTAGAACTGTCAGCTACTCACTGACCGCAAGCATAGTGGTGGGTCCTGACTTTGTTTATGGCATAGGCGGACGCCATTGTTTGGTGTCCGGTTGCCATAGTCACCATCGCCGGCCGCTATCGTATAGCAGGCCGGCGATGGCAGCTTAACCCCTAAAAAGCCGCGATCTCTATAGAACGAGGCTTTTAAGGGGTTAATCAGCGGGGACACAGCGATCGGTCCCCGCTGTAGGAGCTGTCACAGCTCCTGTATGTGTCGGGAGGACGGCCGAAACGGCCGTTACTCCCGAGACGTATTATTAGGTCACGGAGCGCGAACGATACAGCTGCCATGACCGAATAGTACGTCCAGGAGCGGGAAGGGGTTAAAGTTAATTTTAAAAAAAAAATTAAAAACCCTCCTTTTCCCCTTACAAAATGCTTTACTACTAAAAAACCAAAATAAAGTAAAAAAGTTACACTTATTTGGTATCGCCGCGTCCGTAACGACCCAGACTATAAATCTATTACATTATTTAACCCGCACGGTGAACGCTGTAAAAAAAACAAAAAAAAAAAAACGATGGAAAAATTGCTGTTTTCTATGAATCCTGACTTTAAAAAAAATGTGATAAGTGATCAAAAAGTCGCATCTACTCCAAAATGGTACCATTAAAAACTACAAGTCGTCCCGCAAAAGAAAAGCCCTCATACAACTGCATCGGCGGAACAATAAAAAAGTTACGGCTCTTCAAATACGGAGACACAAAAACAAATAATTTTGATAAAAAAGCATTTTTGCTGTGTAAAAGTAGAAAAACATACAAAAAGTATACAAATTTGGTATCGTTGCAATCGTAAGAACTCGCGGAATAAAGTTATTTATATCACACGGTAAACGGCGTAGATTTAAGACGCAAAAAAGAGTGGCAAAATGTCAGGGTTTTTTTCTATTCCCCCCCCCAAACAAGCTAAAAGTTAATCAATACATAATATGTACCTCAAAATGGTGCTATTAAAAAATACAACTTGTCCCGCAAAAAGCAAGACCTTATACAGCTATGTCGACGCAAAAATGAAAGAGTTATAGCTCTTGGAATGCGACGATGGAAAAACGTAAAAAATGGCTTGGTCATTAAGGTTTAAAATAGGCTGGTCATTAAGGGGTTAAGGAGCATGTCGAAAAGCCTTTCGACTGCCACACAGTTTATCTACCGTTTACTACCCTATATCCTTTCACTTAATAATCTTGGTCTACAGGACCCACTTCTTAGATGAAGATGGGAAGATTTGCCTCCGATGCGACTAGTATTCCTATATTTTTCTTTGTGTTTGACATCAAAGAGCAGTGCAGGGAAAATATATTTGCATCAATGGAAATAATTTTTAAAGTCTTCTACGTATTTCAACTGATGTATAAACAAATCAAGGATATGAGCAGCACTGTGATTCCTTGCCGGTTAAGGCTGGTGCTCAGCTTTCAAACAAGGAGTGGCCTCTCCCTGTACAAACGTATATCCAAAGGAAAAAGAACGAAGCAGCACTCAAAAAAAAAACTTGGGTTTATTCATCCAGCATCCACTACAACATTTCACCTTCTCTATGAAGGCTTTTTCAAGTGAAAAAGCCTTCACAGAGAAGGTGAAACGTTGTAGTGGATGCTGGATGAATAAACCCAAGTTTTTTTTGAGTGCTGCTTCATTCTCTTTCCTTTGGATATTTCAACTGATATATATACTGAATATACTTCCAATCTTGGGGGTGGAGCCTAACTCTGACCAATATGGCTCCCTTATGGGAGAGCTGCTGCATCCTTCGTGATCTAAGCGGTTCCCAACATCTGTCACCTGCATCAACTCTCCTCACTTGCCACCTATATTGTGCCTTCACATTACGAGACCTCATTTTGGTGGCTTTGGATCGGGTCTCCCTTACGGAGTACGGCAGCGGACATCTTCCCGTCTGCAGACGGTGGCGCCTTGCCTTGTGTGAGCAGACATTCTCCAGCTCCCTGGTCATGTTGACAAAGCGAAGTATTCCCCACATCTGCCCTTGCCTCAGACTCCCCGCAGGGCTCAACATTTGCAAAGTGCAGTTAAAAAATTACTCAGCTGATCACTACAGTGGTGGGACTGTCCATCTCTGGAGGCCCTGTATCAGTGAGTATGCCATAACTGGGGCTACTGTGTTATCCTTTTTCTGCTTCTCTGTGGGACCTTGGATTTATAAGTTTCTCTATTAAGGAGAGCACACCTGAACTTATTATTCGTTCTTTAGTTTCTGACCGCGTTGTGTATTGGTCTGTAAGTTGTCTGTGGAGTACCGACACTATTAGACTTGGACCTGGTTAAACGTAGGGGGAAATCTGTGGGTCCTAGGAAATTATCAGCCTACTTTTTGGCAATGGATCCACCTCCTGATGAGCTTTTTCTTGCAACTGCAGTGGCGGCTGGAGGGCCATCTTCATCTCCTGACCACTCTGTTCCACCAGGTATGTAGACCCCTCCCTCTAAACCACCATCATCCGCTGCTTCAGCTGACCCTAAAGAGGGTGGTAAATGACCGTCAGAACCTGCTTCCACAAATAAAGAACCTGTTTGCACTAAAAAGCACCTCCACTACTCGTACAGGTAGACTGGGTGACCCGACTGATTTGGAATCTTACAGCTTGGAGGGTTACTCATCATCTTCTGCTCCCCTAACAGAGGACTCTCTTAAATCTATGCTGGTTATCCTTCAAAACTAGATCTTCCGACGGGTTGCCATGCTGTCTGGTGGCCCACAAACCAGTATTGATGCTATTTGGTATAGAAGGGAATATTTGAAAAGAAAGATCGCGGAATTCTCTACTGCCCACAATAAGCTTGTGGATGCCCACAATAAGCTTGTGGATGCCCACAATAAGCTTGTGGATGCCCATAACGCTTTGGAATAGGAATTTCAATGGCTCAAAGCCAAATCTGCAGATGCAGAGAATTGATCCAGGCGTAACAATATAAGAGAGGTGTACCGAAAGATGTCAACCCCTGACAACCCTGGTTATCTTAAAAAGATGTTTACAACTTGGCTTCCTACGCTTTCAGAGTTGGATCTTGTTCTTGATATGGCTCAACGTATCCCTAAGCCCAAAACTGTTTCAGACAAGTTCCTAGAGCTATGTTGGTGAGGGTCCACTCCTACCTAATAAAGGAGCAACTAATATTCGAGGCCCGGTAATGGGGGGGTCCCATCTCCCGGATCCATACACTATTGTGTCTCCCCATACGGATCTTTCGGCGGCTACTTTAGAGGCCCGGAGGCAATTTTCTGTAGTTACCCAAGCACTATGGGATTCTCGCATAAAGTATTAGTGGGGTTTCCCGCTGAAGTGATTAATCCCTAGGAACGGTGTCGCGACGGTGATCTCCTCCACAGATGAGGGGTACTCAATATTGGAAAAGTAGAATACTTCCTTGCAGGGCTCTTCACATCTTCGTTCTGTGACTTCTGCATCTACTCGCCTCACTGGTGAATGGACTACGGTTAGATTGTCTGGACCAAAGTGAACTTTGATTCCTCTCATTGCAGGGAGGTGTCGCCTGCGTGTAACAGCCGTCACCCGCTGTGTATGGAGCGAGCTCAGCCCATGAGCTCGCTCCATACTGCCCCTTAACCCTCATCACGTACAGTTACGTGATTTTGCGTGAAGGGGTTAAGCGGAAGGGAATACTTATATCCATTAAAAATTCTGTGGCCTTTTGCCTAAAAAAAAAAATATGGCGGATTCTTTGTCGCTTCCTTATTTTGATTTGCAACATTAATAATGTCACATACACATTGGTTAATGTTTACTTCCCGAATAAAAGGCAAGGACGGTTCTTTTCTAAACTTACTTTAACCCCTTTTGACCTTCCTGACAGAGCCTTATTTTTCAAATCTGATGTCCCTTTTATATGGTAATAACTTTGGAATGCTTTTACCTATCCAAGAGATTCTGAGATTGTTTTCTCGTGACTTCATGTTGGTGAAAAAATTTAGTCGATAAATTCAATATTTTTTTGTGAGAAACACCAAAATTGAGAAAATTCGCATTTTTATCAATATAAATGTATCTGCTTGTAAAATCGATAGTATTACCAAACAAAATAGTTACTAGTTAACATTTCCCACAGCTCTACCTTTATGTTTGCATTGTTTTTTTGAATGTCCTTTTATTTTTCTAGGATGTCACAAGGCTTAGAACTTGAGCAGAAATTTCTCACGTTTTCAAGAAAATTTCAAAAGGCTATTTTTTCATGGACAAGTTCCGTTCTGAAGGGGTTTTCAGGGCCCTATACATTAGAAAATTCCCATTAATCACCCCATTTTAAATCTGCACCCCTCAAAGTATTCAAAACAACATTTAGAAAGTTCCTTAACCCTTTAGGCGTTTCACAAGAATTAAAGCAAAGTAGAGGTGAAATTTACAAATTTCATTTTTTTTTTCTGCACGAATTCATTTTTTAAATCATTTTTTTTTTCTGTAACACAGGTTTTGCAAGAGAAACGCAACTCAATATTTATTGCCCAAATTCTGCAGTTTTTAGAAATACCCACATGTGGCCCTAGTGTTCAAAGGAGCACCGGGTGGATTTTGGGGCTTTCTTTTTATTCGATTTTATATTTTGGGCACCATGTCAGGTTTGTAGAAGTCTTGTGATGCCAAAACAAAGGAAACACCACAAAAAAGGCCCCATTTTGGAAACTACACCCACAAGGAATTACTCTAGGGGTGTAGTGAGCATTTTGACCCCACAGGTGTTTCGTAGTTTTTATTAGAATTTGGCAGTAAAAGTAAAATTTTCCCAAAATAAAAGGAGAAAAAGCACCCCAACATTTAGAAAGCAATTTCTCCCGAGTACGGCAATACCCCATATGTGTTTATAAACTGCGGTTTGGGCACACGGTAGATCTCAGAAGGGAAGGAGCGTCTTTTGACTTTTGTAGCATAGATTTTGCAGGATTGGTTTCTTGGCACCATGTCTCTTTTGCATAGCCCCTGTGGGACCAAAACAGGGGAGACTCCATTTTGGAAACTACACCCCTCAAGGTATTCACATAGGGGTGTAGTGAGCATATTAACCCCTCAGGTGTTTTCCAGAAATTAGTGTGCACTCGATGTTGCTGAGTGAAAGAGATTTTTCCATAGCTATGCCAATATGTGGTGCCCAGCTTGTGTCACCATAACAAGACAGCTCTCTAATTATTATGCTGTGTTTCCCGGTTTTAGAAACACCCTACATGTGGCCCTAATCTTTTGCCTGGACGATCGATAGGGCTCAGGAGTGAAAGAGTACCATGCGTAATTGAGGCCTAATTTGGCGACTTAAAAAGTATTGGTTCACACTTGCAGAGGCGCTGATATCAAATCATAAAAGAAACCCATGAGAAGTGAGCCCAGTTTTGAAACTACACCCCTCAAGGGATTTATTAATGGGTGTAGTGAGCATTTTCACCCCACAGGTCTTTTCCATAAGTGATTGCGCTGCAAATGATGTAAGGTAAAAATAGCAATTTTCCCTAGATATGCAATTTCAGTGGCAAATATGTCGTGCCCAGCTTGTGCCACTGGAGTCACACACCCCAAAAATTAAGATTTCTCCATATATGTGGAAGTAAACGGCTTTTTGGGCACACTGTAGGGTTCAGAAGGGAGGGAGCGACATTTGGCTTTTAGAGCGTGGATTTTGCTTGGTAGTAGATTTTGTTCCGAGTTTTACTGGTATTTTAGTTTAAAATGTGGGGGTACATGTAAGCTGTGCGGAGTACATCAGGGGCATAGTCCGATATAATGGGGTAAAATAATCGATACATGTGTGTTATATTGTGACGCAATCCTTTTATGCACAGGCCAGTGTCGCACTGATCAATGGTGTAGTCTTCTTATCCCCCTTTTGGTCCACACTCCGCACCTTTGCAGTTCGGGGGAATTTTGTTGGGAAGTGTTGTCCTGGTATACGGGCACCCTCTCTTCCAGCACATATATTTGAGCCCTCCCCTTCCTGGTTCCCTAATTTCAGGGTCCTGCTAAATCGCCTCTTGAAACAGAAGAAATGTTCCCCTCGGGCCTGCGTAACTGCATATTTTTCTTTCTTGATTTATTGAAGCCTTATTTTATTTTATTTCATAGACGTAGTGGTGTGAGGGCTGTTATTTTGTGGGACAAGCTGTAGTTGTTATTGGTACCATTTTTGGGTACATGCGACTTTTTGATCACTTTTTATCCTTTTTTTTTGGGAGGCGAGGTGACAAAAAACAGCAATTCTGGCACAGTTTATTTTTTTTTATTTTTTTTATATCGTTCACAAGTTAGCTTTATTCTGCGGGTCAGTACAATTCCGGAGATACCTAATTTATGGCACTTTTCTATGTTTTACAACTTTTTGCACAAAATTACTTTTGTAAAAAATTGTTTTTTTCTGTTGCCATGTTGTAAGAGCCATAACTAATTTTTTTTGTCGACTGAGCTGTATGAGGGCATGTTTCTTGCGAGATGAGCTATAGTTTTTATAGGTACCCTTTTTGGATACATGCGACTTTTTGATCACTTTTTTTATTTAAAATTTTGGAAGGCAAAGGGACCAAAAAAACAGCAATAATAGCAATATTTTTTCTGGGTTATTTTTTACGGCATTCACTGTGCGGGATGAATAACATATTTTTATAGTTCAGGTCGTTACGGACGTGGCGATACCAAATATGTATGGTTTATGTATTCTCAATAATAAATGACTTGCTAAGGGAAAATGGGCAATTTTGCTTTATTACTTTTAACTTATTTTTTTTTTTTACAACTTGTTTTTTACGCTTTTTTTTTTTTTTTTGCACTTTTTTTTTTAATTCCCACTAGGCAACTTGAAGGTCTAACTGTTTGTTTGCTGTTGTAATACATTGCCCTACCTATGTAGTGCAATGTATTAGAACTGTCAGTTGTTCACTGACAGCAAACCGATCAGGCTCTGCCTACCATTGTTGAGCCTTCTGTTGTCATAGTACCAGTCGGCAGCCCTGCCGATTTGCTACAAACCACTAAGATGGAGCGATCGCTTTTGATTGCTGCATCCAAGGGGTTAATGGCAGGGATCTGAACTAGCAGCTGTTCCTGCCGTAACAGCGGGGTGTCCGCTGCAACATACAGCGGACACCCACTGCTGATGAGGCAGGCCTCCGGTTGCCATGGCGGCCATCGGCATCCCAGCGATCACGTTGAATCTCCATTGAACGCAGCATCTGAGGGGTTAATCGGCCGGATCGGAGGCTAGCTCCTGTCCTGGCCCTTACATCAGGGCGTCATCTGTAACTTACAGCTGGCACCCGGCGGTGATGGTGCGGGCTCGGCTCCTGAGCCTTCACTATCACCGCAACGTAATGGTACTGCGCTTTGCGGGAACCCATACCCGACAGCGCTGTAATATATACGTCAGATGTCGGGAAGGGGTTAAAGATAGAGGATCTGGCTCGGCCTAATAGGCATACAGCCAGGTCAGAGATACGCAGGACCAGTGTTCACCAGAGAACTTCAACCCCCAACTGTTAATTTGTGGTTTTCTTCTCCTTTTTACGAATCATCCGTATATACGGATGCACTACGGACCGTATTTGTGGATACCGTTCCTTATATGCAGATAAGTTGTGGATGACTATGGGTCCGTATTTACAAACCGTATTTACAAATGGATGAAAATACAGCCCTGTGCATGTTGCCTTAGGCCCCACACACACGACTGTAAGGCCCCATGCACACAACCGTAAACCGTAACGGTCCGCGGCTTTACGGACCCATTCAGTTCTATTGGCCACTACAGACCATTGCTACGGATGGGTGTCCGTGCCGGGAATTATGGAGCATGTCCTATTTTTCGTATTTTACATGCCGTGCTCTCATACTTTGTATGGGAGCACGGCCCGAAAATGCATGCGGGCGGCCAGCCATGCCCACAATCGCGGGCCGTAATTACGGGCACGGCCGTGTGCATGAGACCTCAAAAAAACGTCCGCAATTACGGATGCATTCACTTTTATTGTTCACGGACATGTTCCTGTTTAAGGGAAGGTGTCCAGGCCGTAGAAGTATACTTTAGGAGCACGGGCCGAAAATGGAGGTCGGCCGTGTTCGCAATCACGGGCTGTGATTATTGGCACAGCTGTGTGCATGAGGCCTTAGGGCTTATTTGTTGCCGGACAATCTGTAGTGTTCAATATTGGGGCACATGCTGGTTTTTATTTTATCACTTTATATAGAATTTTTTGCCAAGCAAGGTGACCAAAAACCAGAAATTCTGACTGTTTTTTTTTTATTAATGCTATTATTTTTTTTTAGTAGTGTTCACTGTGGGCTATAAATAAGATTTTTACTTTATACTGCAGGCCGCTACGATTACGGCGCGTGTGTGTGTATGTGTATATGTGTATATATATATATGTATATGTGTGTGTGTGTGTGTGTGTGTGTGTGTATGTATATATATATATATATATATATATATATATATATATATATATAGTAGGTTTTTATGTTTTACAGCGCTTGCACAATATCCCTTTTTAAAAAAAAAAATTGTGTCCATATATTCTGAGAGCCATAACTTTATTTTTCAGTCAAAAAAGCTGTGTAAGGGCTTTTTTTATTTATTTTGGCAGGAGGAGCTGTATTTTTGATTGGTACTATTTATTTTTTGATCGCTTTTTTTTCTGTTTTGAGGGGGGGTAGTGACCAAACATTCTGGCATGGTTTGTTTTTGTTTTTCGGTGGTAACACCTTAACCCCTTAGTGACCACCAATACGCCTTTTCACGTTGGTCACTAAGGGGCCTTAGGCTAGGCTGACTCCTTTTCACGTGAGCCTAGTTAAGTCCTGCACGGCTGTCCCATGCAGGCTGGAGCCGGGGCTCTGCTGTCTAATGACAGCTGGGCTACTGCTCCAACACCCGCGATCGAAGTTTACTTCGATCGCGGCCGTTTAACCTGTAAAATGCCGCCGTCAATAGCGACCGCGGCATTTAACTTGTTTACAGAGGGAGGGAGCTCCCCCTGTTACCCAACGGCGGCCCGCAAATGCAATCGCGGGTCTCCGTTGGGGTGTCACGGCAGCCGGTGGCTTGATAAAAGCCCCCAGGTCTGCCCTGGTCATATGCCTGTTAGGACGCGCCGGAGGCACTTCCTAATAAATTGCCTGTCAGATTTACACTGACAGGCAATAATGCTCTGGTCTATGAAGTATACCAAAGCATTATAGCAGCGATTTGAAGATCGCATAGTAAAGTCCCCTAGTGGGACTAATGAAATAAGTAATAAATGTGACATAAAGATTAATAATAAAAATTACAGTAAAAAAATGACATAAAACCATTTTTTCCATAAAAAGTGGTTTTATTTAGTAAAAGTGTAAAAAAGAAATAAAAGTACACATATATGGTATCGCCGCGACCGTAATGACTAAATTAATAGTTAATATGTAATTTAAACCGCAAGGTGAACACCAAAAAACAATGGCAAAATTGCAATTTTTTCCATTGCCCCCCAAATAAGTCATAATAAAAATGAATCCGTATGTCCCATGCACCCCAAAACAGTACCAATCAAAACTATGTCTCGTCCCGCAAAAAACAAGCCCAAAAAATCACTACATTGATTGAAAAATAAAGTTACGGCTCTTGGAAATCGACGATGCAAAAACAAATAATTTTAGTTCAAAAGTGTTTTTATTGTGCAAAAGTCGTAAAACATAAAAAACCTTTACATATGTGGTATCGCCGTAATCGTACCGACCCATAGAATAAAGGTAATATGTTATTTACGGCGCACAGTGAATGGCGTCCATTTTGAAACGCATAGAACAATGGTGGAATTTCAGGGTTTTTTTTATAATCCCCCCCCCCCCCCAAAAAAGTTGTTAAAAAAATTATATGTACCCTAAAATGGTGCTATTAAAAAGTACAACTAATCCCGCAAAAAACAAGTCCTCATACAGCTATGTAGACGAAAAAAGTTATAGCTCTTTGAATGCGACTAGAAAAACGACTAAAATAGCTTGGTCATTAGGGCCTAAAATGGGCTGGTCACTAAGGGGTTAACGACCAGCCTATTTTAAACCTTAATGACCAAGCCATTTTTACGTTTTTCCATCGTCTCATTCCAAGAGCTATAACTTTTTATTTTTGCGTCGACATAGCTGTATAAGGTCTTGTTTTTTGTGGGACAAGTTGTATTTTTTTTAAAAAGCACCATTTTGAGTTACTTATTTATTTATTTACTATTTTTGGGGGGGAATAGGAAAACAAAAATTTCGCCACTTTTTTCGCGTCCTAAATCTACGCTGCTTACCGTGTGGTATAAATAACACTAACTTTATTCAGCGGGTTGTTACGATTGCAACTAAACCAAATTTGGATAGTTTTTGTATGTTTTACTACTTTTACACAGTAAAAACGCTTTTTTTTTTCAAAGTTATTTGTTTTTATGTCTCCATATTTGAAGAGCCATAACTTTTTTTTTTTTATTGTTCCGCCGATGCAGTTGTATGTGGGCTTTTTTTTTTGCAGGACGACCTGTAGTTTTTATCGGTACTATTTTGGAGTAGGTGCGACTGTTTGATCACTTTTTGTCACATTTTTTT
This sequence comes from Rhinoderma darwinii, assembly GCF_050947455.1. Taxonomy (NCBI): domain Eukaryota; kingdom Metazoa; phylum Chordata; class Amphibia; order Anura; family Rhinodermatidae; genus Rhinoderma; species Rhinoderma darwinii. The sequence goes on from NC_134687.1 coordinate 419,155,845, forward strand.
TTTAAGTCAGGATTCACAGAAAACAGCAATTTTTCCATAGTTTTTTATTTCATTTTTTTACGGCGTTCACCGTGCGGGTAAAATAATGTAATAGATTTATAATCTTGGTCGTTACGGACGCGGCAATATCAAATATGCGTAACCTTTTTACTTTATTTTGGTTTTTTGATAGTAAAGCAGTTTGTAAGGGGAAAACGTAGGTTTTTATTTTATTTTTCCACATTATTTTTTTTGTTAACCTTTATTAAACATTTTTTTTACATGTCCCACTAGGGGACTTTAATATTCACTATTATAATACACTGCAATACTTTTGTATTGCAGTGTATTACTGCCTGTCCATTTAAAACGGACAGGCATCTGCTAGGACATGCCTCTGGCATGACCTACCAGGCATTCACTACAGGCAGACCTGGGGGCCTTTATCAGGCCCCCGGCTGCCATCGGAGACACACACGGGTGTCGGTGATCTCTCTCCCTCTCTCCAAAACAGCTCAGATGCGGTGCACGCTATTCAGCACCGCATCTGAGGGGTTAAACGGGTGAGATAGATACTTATATTGATCTCACACGTTCGAGCAGGGAGATTTGACGGCTCCCTGCTCTTCTTATTTATCCTGATGCAGTGCCGTAAAAAGGCTTATGCATTAGAATAAAGCCCATTAGTGACCGCCGTGAAAAGGCGTATTGGCGGTCACTAACGGGTTAACAGTGTAGGGAAAATAACCTCTTCATTTTGGTCATTACGGAGGCGTTGATACGAAATGTGTATTTATTTTTTTTAACGCTCGTTTTTCCCCTATAATAAGACTTATTGTAAAGAAAAAAGGCAGTTTTTGTTTTTATTAACGTGACACTTATTTTTACACTTTTGTACAGCAATTTTAAGTAACTTTTATTTTATGTTTTAATTGTTTTTTGGTTCCATTAGTGGAGTTAAAGTTGATCTTTATTCTACCACATTGCACTACCCACGTCGTTCAAGGCATTAGAGCGGTCAGTCATTCACTGACAACAAGCATATTAGGCTCCACCTCTGGGCGGGGCTTAATGGGCTTCCATACATGGCAGATCAGGAGGCCATTGTTAGGCCTCCGGTTGCCATAGTAACTATTGGCACCCCCTCGATCACATCGCAGCGAGGCCTATCGCTACAGACTAAGGTGCCGCGATATGGTTTGATCGCGGCACCTAAGGGGTTAATGGCAGGGAACATACCGCCGGCGGGGCCTAACAGGCTTCCGTGCTTGGCAGACAGGAGTCCATTGTTAGGTCTTCGGTCTGCCAAAGTAGCCATCGGAACCCTGCGATGACATCGCAGGGTGCCGATCTGCTAGTAAGCCCCATAGATGCTGCGCTCCTTTGAGCGCCGCATCTAAGGGGTTAATCGGCTGGATTGGAGGCTAGCTCCGGTCCTGGTCTTTCAGGAGGGTGTCAGCTGTAATATATAGCTGAGGCCCACTGGTGATGGTTCGCGCTCAGCTTCTGAGCCCACACTATCACCACAACGTACAGTTACGTTGAGTTGTGGGAAGTCACTGTACAGTTAGGCTGGGTTCACACGACCACATTAACGTCCGTAATGGACGGACGTATTTCGGCCGGAAGTCCCGGACCGAACTCAGTGCAGGGAGCCGGGCTCCTAGCATCATAGTTATGTACAATGCTAGGAGTCCCTGCCTCTCTGCAGGACAACTGTCCCGTACTGTAATCATGTTTTCAGTACGGGACAGTTGTCCGGCAGGGACTCCTAGCGTCGTACATAACTATGATGCTAGGAGCCCGGCTCCCTGCACTGAGTTCGGTCCGGGACTTCCGGCCGAAATACGTCCGTCCATTACGGACGTTAATGTGCTCGTGTGAACCCAGCCTAACTGTACGTTGCATGTCGTTACTGGGTTAAAGATTAATGTGACTGTTGCTTTAAAGGTTGTGGCAGAATTGCTAGGGATGGTTGCAACACTACCTTTATTAACAATTTATTGGGCTAAACCATGATTTATATGTAGCCGTTAATATTTTTTTTGCATAGTTCACTTTGCAGCATATTAAATGAAAGTATTCAACTATTGACCATTAATTATCTGTCTTCTAGGCTCATGTTTACAGTGAAGGTGAAGAGGTATACGATGTTATGTTGAACCAGGTAAGAAAAGTTGTCTGTGTGTCCATACATTATTCAATAAATGTTATACTTGCCATATATTTGGATTAAATTAATTTTTTTTTAATAAAAAAAAAAACGAAAAAACTTGCTTTGCTTTTATATAAAAGATGTAGGGATGTGTCCTTTCTTAACTTCTCTAAATCCGACATTTCCCGAGATGTATGGTGAGATATGTTACATTTAACATGTTAAACAAAAATGTATACCTCCAAAAGATGCCTCTGAAGGGAGCCGTCGCCCATAGACAACCCATTTTTTTTTATTAATTTTTTTAAAAACATGTATTTTTACTTGATGGTGGAAGATTATATTGTACTGTTAACATGACAAATTGTATAACTCCAAACAATTGAAGAAAAGTTAAGAGGGACATCTGTATTAACTTAACAATCTGCTCTAGTTAGTACTTAAAAAGCCTGCAGAGAATAAGATAAGATAAGATTGCATAAAATAAAATTGACAGGATAACCGCATATCCCAAGATCTTGGCCAACTAACTTTTACAGTATGGGATGTAATCCTAAGTAAAAATGACTATACCAATTTTAAATCAATTTACTTATTTAAATCACGGTTTTATTATAAACCTATTTTTAAGATTTAATAAAACACTCCGGTAATATTTTTTTTTTATTTTTTTTGCGCATGTAACATTCTAGCAGTGTCATTTGTTCTTTCCCAGCTCTGTTGCATCCATGTATTTTGAACCCTTTATGGGCACCTGTGTCATGTGATCCCAGTCTGACCACCAATAGAGACCATGCTTTCATGTGTAGACAAGGAGATCAGTTTTTCCTGTGTGGCTGACTTCCTGTGAACTACAGGATTACATAATTGCCTATCAAATCCCTCCTGCCAGCTCGGAGACCTCTCCTAACCCAGCTCCACCCTCCTTGTTCCTCTGTGTGTGTCTGTCTGTCCACCTATGTATATAGTGCTGCTAAAGAGATAATATATGCCCTATTTAAGGGATGAACCGTGAAGTAAACGAATAGGTGAGACCTTACAAAGATTAGATTCCGACTTATAAAACTCCCCTGACACATTGTCTAGACTAACCGTGAGTGCTGTGTGCAGAGTCCAGTATATTTTTTTTAGAGAGACTGCCCCTCACGGGCTGCTGTGTAAAAAAATAAAACTGCCTCCTGCTTGTGATCTACTTCAGAGGAGACTGGCTGAAGATGCGTCATGTAGGAATACACGGAGACTCTGCCGTGTGAGTACAGAAGTTTGTCACGGATCTATCACTTACTGCACTTAAATAGGACTCTGATAAGAGCAAGTGCCCTCTTCCACTGAAAAGTCAAAGGGATCATGGGAAATGTAGAATGCGTTAGGCTGGATTCACACGAGCATGTTACGTCCGTAAAGGACGAAACGTATTTCGGCCACAAGTCCCGGACCGAACACACTGCAGGGAGCCGGGCTCCTAGCATCATAGTTATTACTGAAAACATGATTACAGTACGGGACAGTAGTTCCATGGAGACGCAGGGACTCCTAGCGTCGTATATAACGGTGATGGTAGAAGCCCGGCTCCCTTCAGTGTGTTCGGTCCGGGACTTTCGGCCGAAATACGTTCCGTCCTTTACGGACCGAACAAGCTTGTGTGAATCCATCCTTAGGAAAGTTATATCAGTGGAGAAAAAGAAACCAAGATGGCCCACGACCTATGAATGGCCCATCAACTAAGCGTGTATACACGACCTGTAAATTATTTTTTAATCACCTACGCTGCGTTTATATGTCGCTGGAGTGCTTCTTTCACCTTTTACTGACTGTTTTAAAAAAGGCATATTGGTGGTCACTAACAGGCCTTAGGCTAGGCCTCCGCCTTCTCACGGCGGCATAGATAAGTACTGCACAGGTGTCCCGTGCAGACTGAAGTTGATGCTCTAATGGTAGCGATTGACGTTTCCGTCAATCTTAACCGTTTAACCCCTTAGATGCCGCCGTCAATAGCGACCGCATCTATCAGCCATCGGCTTCCTGTAAATGTGATTGCAGGCTTCCAATGGGTTTGCTATGGCAGATAGGGGCCTAACAATGGTTACCAGGCCTGCCCTGTTAATAAACAGGAGGCATGGCCTAAAAGACTGCTTGATCAATTTTAAGGGGAGTTCACACAGAAACGGCACCGAAAAACACCTGACCTCTCCCATTGATTTCAATGGGAGGGGGAGGCAGTTTTTTTCACCGCAAACGGTAAAAATGCTAGCGGGTAAAGGACGCAACATGCCCTTCGGCCATTTCCGTCTCTGACTTCCCATTGACATCAATCGGAGGCAGAGAAAACTGATTTAGTTGCGTTTTTAGCCCTGAAGGAATTTTGAGGCAGGTTTTTCCGCCTGCAAAAAAAACTGTGAACAGGACCTTACACGGACAATCCATAATACTTTAGTATACTAAGAATACCAAAGAATTACAAAAGCGATCAAAAGATCGCATAGTGAAGTCCCCTTGTGGGACTAAACAAAAAGTAATGTGAAATGAAAATGAATAATAAAGGTGTAGAGTTACTAAATCCACTTTTTTATGAAATGAAATAGATTTTTTTTTCTTTAAAGTGTAAAAAAAGAAATAAAAATTTATGGGGTCGCCAGATTTCCAAATAATAGTACAGTGGACACACGGGGTGCAATACATAAGCCCTGAATACAGTGGAAAAACAGACCAAACAAAGTGGGTAAATCCCTAGTAATTGCACAACCCAATAAGTTAAAAAAAATATATATTATTTCATTATGCCACAAAAACATACACAAATAAAACACCATATATGGTAGTATCAAGGCCCGGTCCAAAATAAGACAGATGACCGAAGACCATCACTAATACAATTCATAGAGACACACTAGTCCCACCCAGCAAGAGAATCAATTATGGTAAAAAATACAATACAATAAATCCAGTGATTTAGCCAATCTCAAACTTCGAAAAGCCCGTACAAGGTAAAGCAGCTGGGTAGGCACTATCTTGAGATCCTAGTAGCCACAGTTGGTATTGTATATTACACATGGTACATTATATATGTATATGTTCTATTTGTGTACCATTTGTTGCATTGTATTTTTTTACCATAGTTGATTCTCTTGCTGGATGGGACTAGTGTGTATCTATAAATTGTATATAAAAAAAAAGTTATAGCTTTTTGAATTCGACACTGGAAAAACGAAAAAAAAAAAATTGCTTAATCATTGAAGGGGTTTTCCAGTCAGTAATAATTAATGGCCTATCGTCCGGATCGCTGATGTTTCGGGGTCTGACTCCTGGGACCCCCACCAATCAGTTTTGAAGAGGGTGCATTGCTGATACGAGCGCTGCTTCCTCTTCATTTCTACTTCTTCACTGTGAATCTTCCACATGCATTTAGCGGCGATTCACAGGTATTGCTTCCTTTTCTCCCATTCACTTCAATCGTACGAGCGCTGCACCCCCTTCAAAACAGCTGATCGGCGGGGTCCAGGGAGTCGGATAGGTCATCTATTTTTACTGACTGGAAAACCGCTTTAAGGCCCTGTTCAGTTTTTTTTTTTTTTTTTTTTTTTTTTTTTTTTACGTGGAAACCGTGCCAAAAAACTTCTGAATACGCCCCCTCCACCATTGATTTCAATGGGGGGCGGAGGCGGTTTTTCCCTGCGAGGGGTAAAACCGGCTCGTGGGAAAAAGAAGCGTCATGCCCTATCTTCAGGCGTTTACGTCTCTGACCACCCATTGACATCAATGGGAGGTAGAAAAATCATTTTTCACAATGTTTTTGCCTGCGATGCTCAATGGCTGTGGGCGAAAAACGCGGCAAACGGCGTGCAGGCAGATCAAAATCTGCCTTAAAGAGGCTCTGTCACCACATTATAAATGCCCTATATTGTACATGATGTGATCGGCGCTGTAATGTAGATGACAGCAGTGTTTTTTATTTCGAAAAACAAACATTTTTGACAGTTATGACGTATATTAGCTTTATGCTAATGAGTTTCTTAATGGACAACTGGGCGTGTTTTTTACTTTTTGACCAAGTGGGCGTTGTGGAGAGAAGTTTATGACGCTGACCAATCAGTGTCATACACTTCTACCCATTAATTTACACAGCATATAGTGATCTTATGTGCAGTCACATAAACACAGTATAACGTTACTCAAGTGTCCTGACAGTGAATATACATTACCTCCAGCCAGGACGGGATGTGTATTCAGAATCCTGACATTTCTGTAGCGTCTCTGTGATATTTACAGCAAGGCAAGCGTAATCTCGTCTCATTTGAAATGACTCGTTACATCGTAATCTCGCGAGATTGTGCTTGCCTCGCTGTAAATATCACAAAGACATGTTAAATGTATGGTGTAAAAAAAAAATAAAAAATTAAAACTGCAGCGGAGCTGCTTTTTTTCTGCATTTTCGCCAAAATAAAAATGTAAATTAAACAATAATGTATTTGTACCAAAAAATGGTACCTTCATAAAGTACAACTCTTCCCGCAAAAAACAAAGTCTCATACAACTACGTCGTACAAAAAATAAAAAGTTATGAGCGTAGGGATGCAAAGGGGGAAATATAAAAAAAATTGTTCTGTCCTCAGTGCCAAAATTGGCCATGTCCTTAAGGAGTTAAATAGGGCTGCCACCAGGGAGAGGCGCATGTGAGTGAGTGCGTGCGTGCGTGTGCTACTTTTTAAAAATGAAAAAAAAAAACTTATTAATATTTTACATGAAACTAATAAACCTGAACTTAAATACGTAAGATGGTCCTTTTTATGCAGGATATGTTTTGTACATGTTCAAAAGGTGGCAATGATTTGTAAATCTGTGATGCATATCCCATTAACCAATGGGATTGTTTAAATTATCAGGTTTTTTTTTTCACCCTGTTAAGGTGGCCATGGACTTGCAGAGAATTTAACCAATTTAAGTGTTATGTGGTCATAGCGTATAACCTGTGTGCCTGTCATTACAAAATGATTTCCAAATAATGAAAATATGTTTTAAAATGTATGGGATGTGCTTAAATCCCATTCAAACTGAAAGTTGCTGTGACCTGATTTTAAGTGTAAATTAACACTGCAGCCAGATGTCGTCATTGACTCCATTAGGAGGGGAAAAAAAAAAAACTCAAACCCATGTGCGTGTTGACATGCGGTTTTACATGCAGTTTTATATAAGTTTCTCACACTGTCAAACATGCAAATTAACAACAGGAAGCAATTCGGCAGCATTTTATGACTGAATGCTTCAGGGAACAGGACTGGGACCATCAGAATACAAATGTGAAAATACCATCCCACCAAAGGATGTCCATAAATGTGAAGCACCTCATTCAACAAGTGAGTAACTCCACTGTAATAATCTGTGTTCAGTATGGTCATGAATTTGTTTAGATATGCAAAAATTATTTCTGTAATTTTTTTTAGTTCTTTATTTTAATGCAAAATGTTTTATTTGTTAAGCCAGTTATTTTTCATTATATGATTTTATTATGCTCTGCATTTATTAAGGTAATTTTTTAATTATTTTTTTTTACCTGTAATGCAGGTTGAAACCCATCCTGAGCTTTGGGACGCCTCCGCAGAGGGGTACAGTGACAGACAGGCAAGAGAGGACGCATGGACAAGCATTTTCCGCTACCTGTACCCTAGCTGGGATGGGCTCACTGGCAATGAGCAGGTGACGATCGGTAAGTGTCCTTCAGTAAAAAGTTATTTTGGTGGTTATTAAAAGGAGTGCCAAGCTTAAAGTCCATCTAGTTGGCTGCTGACAGGCAATACATTGCATTTATTTCAGGATGGACATGGACTGTTAGTGTTCTTCCATGAGATGAATGACTATGTCCAGAAAAATGTATTTCTCTATTGTGATCAGTACATTTTCTCGTCCGTTTCATTGGGGCACACAGATGATTTGGGGTATAGCCGCTGCCACTGGTAAGCAGACCGTAAGTAGAAAAGTGTTAACTCCTTCCACCAGCTATACCCCTACTGCAGACAGCTAAACCAGTTTTTCGTTAGTCTCATTGGGGGACACAGACCGTGGGCATATGCTATTGCCACTAGGAGGCGTGACACAGAATAATAATAATAAAACATTTTGGCTCCTCCTACAGGATATTACTCTCCCACAGGCACTGAGCTAATTCAGTCTTAGCCCAGTGTCCGTTGGGGGTAGACATCTGATGGTTCAGCAGGCTGTCTTGATCCTTTTATATATATATATATATATATGTGTGTGTGTGTTTTTTTTCCTCCTTTTAGCGGAGAAACAGGGGCACCGCTGTCCCACCACCCCTCCTTCTTGGCGGGTGCCTGGTGTCAAACAACTGTGCCATTGTTCCCTGACAATATAAAGACAAGTGCGTATACTTCTGTTGCGTACCAGCCAAAGGGTCACCCCTCTTGCTCCCCACCAGTGTCTCACCTGTAGCTGGCACACAGAGGGGGTTGTCCCTGCTGGTACTTTACCTTTGGGAGAGAAGGTAGCTGTATGAATAGGGGTAAGTATGAGATTTCCGAAAACAAAAACCCTTCACAGACGCAACAAGCATGCATGTTATGTGTCTGGGGCATATTTTTCACTATGGGCTGGCCGTTGTTTTCTTCCTCTCTTCCCTGCATTTTAGGGGCTTGGTTTTCTGGCTCTGGTCCCCTCCGTTGATTGGTGCACAGCCACCACATGACAGCTGGAATCTAATTGCGACGGAGAGGGCGGTTTCTTTACTCCCACACACTGCTCACTTGTTAGCATTGACAATCCAGAGATACATCAAAAGGACCTCCTGCTGGACTTCTGCTAGAATCACACCACACTCTCTGGAAAGTGTGGGGCCTGCTCATTTTTTTTGGACCCTCACGTCCCCTCAACCGGCCATGAGCCAGTGTAAATTGGAGCATGGAGTCCTATACCTAGCAGAACCTAGGTGGCATTACATTTTTCTGGTGGATACTAGCTGTATCGTCTTTCAGAATTTGAGTGGTTTAGTTGTTACTGGTTTCCCCAGTTTTTAAAGTGGGATGTGGTGACGCTTATACTGCCGTGTCAGATCCCCGAGGAGAATCTTCCCGACGGGGACCTTATGTAACTCCCTATGCTTGCACCATGTGCGGCCATAATTTTCCATGTGAGCAACCTACTCCTCTGTGTGATGCATGCCGGCTTCCAAGCCAAACATTCATGGCCCCAGCAACCCCGAGCATTGCCCATGTCTAGTGCTAAATGTGCCGAACCGAAATGGACTCATTCCCTTTTCCTGACCGTTAGACCTCCCTTATGTTACCCAGTCCATGAAGGATATCTTGGTCTACCTTTCCGACCAGTCCTCTTTGGACTGTTCTAGCCTCAAAAATTGGTCTGATCCACTCAATCTCACCCTCCAATCTGAAACTCCTATCTCGTTAGTATCTCCTCCCCCACCAGGGTAGCAGTCTTCTTCCTCTTCCCCTCATAGCTAGGTTTTGTCTGAAGGAGAATTTCAGAATCCACCTCGGGACTTGATAAGGTATTATCCACCAAACTGTCTTCTGTTCAATCGGTCCAGAACACCTTACAGATCACTAACGCGCATCAATCTCCCCCCAACTGGGACAGCCGCGTCTGTCATCCCGTATGGTCTCCTAAGTCCTTTTCCTCTCACTCTGAGTTTGAAAGCGTGGTCTCCGAGAAATGAATGCATCCTGACAAGAAGTTTACCCAGACTTCATGTTTGGACCTTATGTACCCTTTTTCCAGAAGGTATCTCCTCCAAATGGGCTAAATCGCAAGCGATGTACCTAGCCAAGACCACTACTATTTCAATGTTGGATTCCGCCTCGTTCAACCTTGGACCGCCACATAGTCATTCTCTAGGTCCTCTTTTGAAGCTACTGGATCAGCCTTGAGACCTATTTTCTCTTCTGCATGCACAGCAGAGCCTTCAATTAATGGGTTTGCCAATTCTGTCAAGCAATTCTAGATGGGGCACCCACTGAAGAATTAGTAGACCTTTCTCATCCGCTATCTAGTGCCACCAAGTATCTCTGCAGGTCGCTTTGTGGCACACACCTCGGCTTTCATTGTGTGTGTTTTATTTTTTTTTATTGAATTTTCAACAAATCAAAGAACACACATTACTGTCAACGCCTAAAACCAACCCCCACCCCTTCCCTGGTCCAGGCATATTTGTACAGTATACATCCAACAATGTCACAGGTGGCTACCGTGCAGGGTAGTGAGCTGAAGGCTCCACAGGCACTAATAAGAAACATCGCACATTTCAAATCCATACACATGTTAATATGTTAATCATTTTGCCAAAATCCCATTTCGCAGAGAACATCTAGATTCCCTATCTAGTCCCGGAACTCGGGAGGTTCAGTAGCATGGGTGTATCACACATCCTATCTCTCAGCAGAAAAGTATTTGACAGACCAGGTGTATCCAGCCACGGCTGCCACAGCTTTTCAAACTTTTGACGTACCTTACATCTACAAAACACAGCTATTTACTTTCCTAATAAACTCTGCCTTGGAAGGCAAAACTGGTTGTATCCAGTGTAATGCTATCCATTTCTTTGCTACATATAGAAGACGTCCCACCGCTGTCTTGCCCCGTACATCTAGAGGAAGTTCTTCAACATATCCTAAAATATAAATCTTGTGGTCTCTGGGTACACGTATTGAGTGTGCTTTGGCTATGATTTCCGATATATGTATCAAGATATGAAATTCGTCCTGCAACTGTAGGAAAGATTTCAGACTTCATCAGCCAGTAGCTGTCCCACCCTCTCTAGTCCCATGGACTGCCAAAATACAGTGTCATCTAACCTTTCATATTCCACTAGGAAGTGTTTTTTTCACAGGAGTGTAAACTCTGTACATTCAGTAATAATTCTTAACTGCTTAAGCTTTCCACGTACGTTCAGAATCGGCCACACTGTCGGGAATCTGTACTGTCAAGTCAAATCCCTGTTTCTCCAGGACCGACTGAACATTGATGGTAGGATAGCCGCTGAGACCTCATTAACCTTTTCACCCCCCCCCCCCCCTTCCATCTATTTGTGTTGGCCTTGTGCTGCTAATATAAGATAACCATGGGTTTGAGGGCAAGTCCTCCTACAGTTTTGGTCCTTTGTAGGACCTCCAGACGAAGCCTCGGGTGTCCTTTTTTCCAGCTGAGATCCCTAAAATAAGTGTGAAATCTGTTAAGAGGAAGCTAAACAGGGGAATTGTGCAACACATAGAGTTGTGGCATCAGTACCATCTTGATTAAATTGGTACAATTTACACCAGGCAGCCACTTTAGACTTAAATTTCTTAAGTAACGGTTGGAGGTTCAGATCTTCAAAATATCTCGCCGCGGCCGTCACCTCAATACCAATTTACCGAAATTGCCGGACACAAGGGACAGCTACCACTCTATATTCCACGTTGCTTTCTATTGGATCCACTGGTAAAAGGGCAGATTTGTTCCAGTTAATAGTCGAGCCTGACATGCCAAATTCATCAATCAGTGACATAGCGGCCGACAGGGATGGAACAGTATCCCCCAAAAAGAGCAAGGTGTCGTCTGCGTATTGAGCAATCTTACTATCCACCTCCCCACATTTGAACCCTTGAATATACATGGAAATCCTGATGGCCGCCACCGAAGGCTCAATAGCAAACGGAAGGGGACATAACGGGCATCCCTGTCGCGTTCCTCGTGTCAGGGAGAAGCTTTTTGACTCTGCTTTCATTGTTGCCAGACTGCCTAGCTTAAGAGCTGGTCAGCCGAAAGCGGTCACTGACTGTACTTCCCTCTGCAGGTTCCTGACTCTTTTGGATCCATCTGGACGAGATAATTTTGGAATCCACAGGTGGAAAAGAGCACTCGCCTGCCTCAATCCAAGGGTCATCGTGCTACGACCCCTAGGAAACCAGGGCTTTGTTCTCGACTTTGCTCAAGAGCATCCGGGCCACCGTCCCAGCAGGAGTTTCTACCAGTCCACGCCTTCTCCGTCAGCTGCAAGGGCAGCCACCCTTTTTTCAGGAAATACTCACTCTTGAGTGAGGGCTACCGATGCTTGTCGTGGCAATTGGAGGTCTGACAATGACCTCCGGGTTGCCATGTACGGAAGCCTCGGAGGAGCAGCCTCCGGCCGGTCCTATTCGGCTTCCTGTCAGTGACAGTTACGTCACAATGACAGAGTACATTACACTGTGTGTAGTGTAATGTACTCTAGCAGCGATCAAAGCTGCAAGACTAAGTGTCCCCTAGTGGGACAAGTGAAAAAAGTAATAAAAATGTTTTAAAAAAAGTGTACAAATAAAAGTTATAAGTGATATAAACATGAACTGCTTTTTTTTCCTATAATAAGACTTTTATTATAGAAAAAAAATGAACACGTTAAAAAAGTACACATTTTGTATCACCGCGTTCGTAACGACCCCAACTATAAAACGGTAATGTTATTTTTCCCGCACGATGAACACCCCAAAAAGAATCAATAAAAAACTACGACAGAATCACAATTTTTTTGGTCACCACTGCTCCCTAAATAAAGAATAAAAAGTGATCAAAAAGTCGCATGTACCCAAAAATAGTACCAATAAAAACTTCTATCCGTCCCGAAAAAAACAAGCCCTTACACCGCTTTTTTGACTAAAAAATAAAAAAAATATGTCTCTCAGAATATGGTGACACAGAAATTTTTTTTATTTTTTATAAATAAGTATTTTATTGTGCAAACTCTAAAAAAAAGGACCAAACCTATATACATATGGTATCGCCGTAATCGTACCAACCCGCAGAATAAAGTAAAAATTTCATTTATAGCATACGGTGAGCGCCGCAAAAAGAAAACCTAAAGAACGGTGTCAGAATTCCTGTTTTTTGCTCAGGATTGCAAAAAAATTGAATAAAAAGTGATCAAAACAAATCGCACGTACCCCAAAATGGTACCAATGAAAACTACAGATTGTCCCGCAACAAATAAGCCCTCACACGGCTCCGGTGGTGAAAAAATAAAAAAGTTCTGGCTTTCAGAATATAACGATGCAAAATGTGCAGAGTGTCCAAAAGTGCATAAGATCGGGCGCCATTTATCAGTGCGACACTGACCACACATCAGTGAATTATTATTTATTTATTTACCGCATTATTATACCCTCTTATTATGCCCTGATGTACCCCGCACAGATTACATATACCCTGATGTACTCTGCACACCTTACATATACCCTGATGTTCTCCGCACAGATTACACATACCCCCAAATTCTAAACTGAAATACCAGCAAAATCCCAAACAAAACTACTGCCAAACAAAATCTGCGCTCCAAAAGCAAAATGGCGTCCCTCCCTTCTGATCCCTACAGTGTGCCCAAGCAGCAGTTTGCGCCCACATATATATTGCGTCGCCATACCCGAGAGAACCCGCTTAACGTTTTATGAGGTATTTGTCTTCTGTGGCACAAACTGGGCACAACATATTATGCACTAAAATGGCATATCAGTGGAAAATTGCAATTTTCACTTTGAACCATCCGCTGTGCATTAACCCCTTTGCGCACTATGACTTAATTGCCCGTCATGGTGCGGCGGTTGATGTATGGAGTGGGCTCACGTGCTGAGCCCGCTCTATACGCTGCGGGTGTCAGCTGTGTATTACAGCAGGCCCCCTCGTTACTAACGGACAGGTACAGCGATCGCTCTGTTACAGAAGCCTGTAAGAATAACAATATACTGCAATACATTAGTATTGCAGTGTATTGTACCAGTGATCCAATGATCGCTGGATCAAGTCCCCCTAAGGGGATTGATTAATAAAATGTGTAGAAGAATTATAGTTATTAGTAGTGAGAATTATTTTTTTTTTAAAGTTAAAAAAAAACACACCTTTTCGCATTTTTCTTCTAAAGTAATGTCAAAAAATGAACAAAATTGGTATCGCTACGTCCGTAAAAGTCCGAACTATTACAATATACCATTATTTAATTTGCACAGTGCACACCTTAAAAAAATTTAATAATTGAAACCACCAAAATCGCTGTTTTGTTTTTTTTTGTCACCTTCGCTCTAAAAAAAAAAAAAATGTAATACAACTGTTGAATCACTTTTTATGTACCAAAAAATGGTACCAATAAAAACTGCAGCTCCTCCCGCAAGAAATAAGCCCTCACACCACTCTATTGATGGAAAAATAAAAAAGTTATGGCTCTTGGAAAATCATAAGTCCAAATGGCGCTCCTTCCCTTCTGAGCCCTGCTGTGGGTCCAAACAGCAGTTTATTACCACATATGGGGTATTGTCGTAATCGGGAGACATTGCTTTACAAATGTTGGGGTGCATTTTCTTCGTTATTCCTTGTAAATAATAAACATTTCTATGTTTCAGAAAAAAAGTACATTTTAATTTTTACAGACTAATTCCAATATATTTAGCAAAAAACTGTGGGGTCAAAATACTTACTATACCCCTAAATAAATACCTTATGGGGTCTAGTTTTCTAAATGGGGTCGTTTATGGGGAGTTTCTATCGTTCTGGCAGCTCAAAGCCTCTCCAAATGTACAGTGGGGCCTAAAACATTTTCAAGCAAAATATGAGTCCTGAAAGCCTCCGGGTGCTCCCTTCCTTTTGGGTCCTACCGTGTGTCCAGGCAGCGCATTAGGGCCACAATGTGCGTATTTTTGAAAACAGGAGAAACAGGGTGATAGATTTTGTGGCGTGTTTCTTCATTCTCATGGTCGCTTTACAAAGAAATTGGTCTTCAAACTGATACTTTTATGAAAAAAAGTTTTTTTTTTTTTTTTTTTTTTTCACCTGTTATGCATTAAATTTAGCAAAAAACTGTAGGGTCAAAATACTTACTATACCCCTTGGTAAATACCTTAAGGGGTCTAGTTTTCTAAATGGGGTCATTTGTGGGGGTTTCCATCACTGAGACCTATGAGCCTCTGAAAACCTGGCTTGGTGCAGGAAAGCAAAATGTACCTGAAAATTTATAAAATTATTATTCAATTTGTAAGTCCTCTAAATTGCTGAAAATTTATTTTATTTTTTCAAAAGTGCTGCCAAAATAGAGTAAAGAGATGGAAATATATATTTAATTTAAAAAATTGTACAGTATGTATGTACATATGTGACATATTGCAGTTACAAATAGGGAAAAATTTAAATTTTTACAAAATTTCTTCAGTTTTTTTATTAATTTCCGCAAATTGTATCAGTCTACTTTTACCACTAAAATAAAGTACAACATGTGACAAAAAAACAATGTCAGAATTACTTGGATATTCAAAACTTTCACAGAGTTATTCTCTGATAAAGTCAGACATACCAGATTTGACAAATCTGGCTTGGTCATTAAGGTACAAACATGCCCGGTCATTAAGGGGTTAAAGAGGCTCTGTCACCACATTATAAGTGCCCCATCTCCTACATAATGTGATTGGTGCTGTAATGTAGATTACAGTGGTGTTTTTTGGTTTTTTTTTATTTCGAAAAACAATCAATTTTGACCAAGTTATGACCGATTTTAGATTTATGCTAATGACTTTCTTAATGCCCAACTGGGTGTTTTTTAGCTTTTGACTAAGTGGGTGTTGTAAAGAGAATTGTATGGCGCTGACCAATCCGTGTCATACACTTCTCTCCATTCATGTACTCAGCACATGTGCTGTCACTTACTCACACATTAACGTTACTGAAGTGTCTTGAGCGTGAATAGACATCGCTTCCAGCGAGGACGTTTGTGTGGGACTTAATGACTGCAAGCGTGATCTCACGAGATTACCGAAGTGTCGGGATTGTGAATAGGCATCGCGTCCTGGCTGGAAGCAATGTCTATTCACTCTCAAGACACTTCAGTAACGTTACTGTGTGAGTAAGTGACAGCACATGTGCTGAGTACATGAATGGAGAGAAGTGTATGACGCGGATTGGTCAGTGTCATACACTTCTCTTTACAACGCCCACTTGGTCAAAAGCAAACAAAAAAAACAGTTGGGCATTAAAGTCATCAGCATAAATCTAAAATCGGTCATAACTTGGTCAAAATTGATCGTTTTCTAAATAAAAAAAACACTGCTGTAATCTACATTACAGCGCCGAGCACATTATGTAGAAGATAGGGCACTTATAATGTGGTGACAGAGCCTCTTTATTGTTCATTTGCTTCCTAAATGCAAAGTTAAATAATATTTCAGTTCAAAGGTTTATAGCCTTTAACCCCTTAATGACCGCCCATCATCTTCTGACGGCAGGCGGTGCAGGTGTTTAGTCTACACCGACGCCAAAAGACGTTTCGGTTGATCATTTGTGAGGTCTACCAAGTCAAGGGGAAGAAGCCTCCATTCCAGATTGCCTTCAATTCCACTAGGGTGGTTGGTGCTTTCTGGTCTGTGCGCATTAAAGGCTTCTGCGCTACAGTTGCGTTGTGTGAGGCGGCTACCTGGTCGTCTCCCACGTTCAAATTCTACAGGGTGCGTACTTTTGCTTCAGCATATGCTTTCCTTGGACGCAAGGCCTTGCAGGGATCTGTGAAGTAGATAATCACGTGTTGTGTTTTTTTTGTAAATTCTCACCCCTGTGGACTTCTTGGGGATGTCCTATGGTCTGTGTTCCTCAAAGAGGCGAATGAGAAAAGAGGATTTCAGTACTCAACATAAAATATGTTTTCTGTCCGGTCCACTAAGGAACACAGCTCCCACCCTTTGTTTGGACAATTGATAAGGTTGTCTGTTGGACATGTTGTTTTTTTTTATTTTTTATCTGGTTGTGTTTAATTTTCTCTTTACCTTGTGTTATGCTTCTCCTGCTGCTTCTGTACATACTGAATTAACCCCTTCAACAGGCACAGAGCGAACTGTGAGCCAACACGATTTTTTAATTTTAATGTCACACCTCCTAGTGGCAACAGCATAGATTCCCCCTTCCCCAGTGGACTGGGTGAGAAAAGGATTTTACAGTAAGTACTCCAAAAAAAAATCTATAGGATGCAGGCTGATGTGCTCGGCATGTCCCATCTACTTTCTTTTTTTATTTTTTTTTCCTCATTTAGATTTGGTATACATGTATGAGATGGATCATCCTTTTACGCCACTACACTATGAGGAGGGAGAACAATGCAGCCTAACCTTGCTGTTGTCTGCCCTACCTTCAGCTGGGGGGGGGGGGTGTGTCTCCAATCCACCCAGTTGTCATCTTTCCAGCTCTCCCATCCTCACAAAGGGAAGGCAGGCTGAAGGGTTGACCCTACTGGAAATAGAACAATTTCCAAGTTCTCCCACCAGGTGAGTATTGTGAGGTGAGGAAAAAAAAAACATCCTTGCCTGGAACTGTTCCCTCTTGCTTGCCATGTATTCCTCACCAACTACAGCATTTCTGTACCCAGTCAACTCTTTCTGATAAGTTTTTCCTGGCAGTACTCTCTGGTCCGATGGAATAAAACTGTTCGGTTTTCTGCTTTTGTGCCCCCCGCCGCGCCCTTCATTGCTGGTCTGCCAGCCGAACTACTAAATTTACACCCCAACTTCTCGATCTAGGCCGCAGCTTGGGGGGTTGGGGGTGTCTTAAGCAGTGTGTCCAGTCAGAAAGCAGCGTGCCGCTTCCCTTTTATGTGATTGGTAACCCAATCTTCGGTTGGCTCTGCCTCTTCATCCTCTTTGGGCAGCTTCTGCTTGGGCGCATGTGTTAGAGACCGGCATCGATCTTCCGGCGGCAGCACAGCTTGGACACGTGTGGATGTTATCGCTTCCAAACTTGGGTAGGCTCTGTGACTGGCAGTTTTCTCCCAGCCCTACACTTCTGCAGCTTTCGTTTTCAGAAAAATTAGCATGTGTAAAAAATATATTTTAATTACATTTCTTAAAACTGCATGAATGTCCAATACATATAGATATAATTATAAAAGAAATGTATCAAAAAACATATAGCAAAGTACACCGCTGCAATTATCCCCTTAAGGACGCAGCAACTTTTGGACCAAATGACAGCTCATTTTTTAAATCTGACGTGTTACTATATGTGGTAATAACTTCGGAATGCTTTTACCTATCCAAGCGATTCTGAGATTGTTTTTTCTTGTGACAAATTGTTTGTTAGTGAAAAAATGTGGTCAATAAATTCAATATTTTTGGTGAAAAACACGAAAATTTGCAAAAATTAGCATTTTTCTAAATTCAAATGTATCTGCTTGTAAGACAGATAGTTATACCACACAAAATAGTGACTAGTTAACATCTCCCATATGTCGACTTTGTTTGCATCATTTTTTTGAACATCCTTTTATTTTTTTAGGACGTTACAAGGCTTATAAGTATAGAAGCAATTTCTCACATTTTCGAGAAAATTTCAAAAGCCTATTTTTTTAGGGAACAGTTCAAATCTGAAGTGGCTTTGAGGGCCTTATATATTAGGAAGCCCCACAAATCACCCCATTTTAAAAACTGCACCCCTTAAAGTATTCAAAACAGCATTTAGAGTTTCTTAACCCTTTATGCGTTTCACAGGAGTTAAAGCAAAGTGGAAGGGAAATTTGCAAATTTCATTTTTTTTTGTTGCAGAAATTCAATTTGAATCCATTTTTTCCTGTAATACTGAAGGTTTTTACCAGAGAAACACAACTGAATATTTATTGCCCTGATTCTGCAGTTTTTAGAAATATCCCACATGTGGCCCTAGTGCGCTACTGGACTGAAACAAAAGCCCCAGAAGCAAAGGAGCACCTAGAAGATTTTTGGGTCTTCCTTTTCTTAAATTATATTTCAGGCACCATGTCCGGTTAGAAGAGGTCTTGTGGGGCAAAAACAAAGGAAGCCTCCTGACGAAGCCAGTCCGTGGCGAAACGCGCGTCGAGGCGTCCTTGCTCCTGTGCCCCATCTCAGTTGTCTTTCTCTTCCATCATGTCCTTAGGTATGTGTTGTTTCTTTCATTATTAGGTTATCATTGGATGTTGCTGTTACTGCCATTACTTTGCTTGGTTTTCTTCATAGTTTTCCTTACATATTTTTAGATTATTGTTCTATATACACTATGCAGTCTCCGTAGCGTCTTTCGGTATATCTATTTCTACAACACATTCATTATCTCTGTATTATTCATTTTTTATTATTTTGTTATTTGACTTTGGATGTTAGACTCTGATCTGGGTCAGGTCTGCTAACCCTCTGGTAGACTTATCAGTCTACCGTGCTGCTGCTCTCCATGTGTTTGTCTGTATGTTTATTATATTTCATGTGATACCATGTATTGTTATTTATTAATAAAGATTTATATATTCTTTTACAATACGTGACTACTATATGTATAATACCATTTATTGGGGTGTTTTTGTCCCCTGTGCTTAAGTGCTTCTAGGTTGTCTCAATATCCCACATGTGGCCATAGCGTGCTACTGGACTGAAGCACCGGCCTCAGAAGCAAAGGAGCACCTAGTGGATTTTGGGCCTCCTTTTTATTAGAATAGATTTTAGGCACCATGTCAGCTTTGAAGAGGTTTTCTGGTACTAAAACAGTGGAAACCCCCAAAAGTGACCCCATTTGGGAAACTACACCCCTCGAGGAATTTATTTAGGGGTATAGCAAGCATTTTGACCCGCCAGTTTTTTTGCAAAAATCTTTGGAACTAGGCAATGAAAATGCAAAAAAATTTTTCAAATAAAATGTAGGTTTAGCTAAAAAAAAAATTCATTTCCACAAGGACTAAAGGAGAAAAAGCACCATAAAATTTGTAAAAAAAATTCTCCCGAGTAAAACAGTACCCCATATGTGGTAATAAACGGCTGTTTGGACATACGGCGAGGCTGAGAAGGGAAAGAGCGCCATTTGACTTTTGGAACTCAAGTTTAGCAGGAATGGTTTGCGGTGGCCATGTCGCATTTGCAAAGATCTCGCATGCGGATAAATGCATTTGTGAAGCTTCCCTGGATGCGACCAGATTGCCGGCCCGTTCCTCGGCTCTCTTTGTAGCCAATGGTCAAACGCTGTGGCTGAAATACTGGTCCACCAATGCAGTATCTAAGAGATTCCTAATAGCTCTCCCCTTTACAGGTTCTTAACTTTTTTTTTTTTTCAATTTGGATGAGATTATTTTTGAAACCACCAATGACAAGCGTACTCACTTGTTCCAGAGCAGCTCGACTCGCTCAGTCCCTCCTGAAAAGGGTAGGATGCAATTTTACTCATTTTGTCATTTCTCAAGCCCTCGGTACTCCTATCGGAAGAAAAATACGCAGAAACAAAGTAAGACCCCTTCTTTTAAACCAAGTTCCTCCTGACACCTTTTTCCCCAAGTCTTCCAACAAATGCTGTTCTGCATGAAGGCCGGTCCCCACTGCTTCTCCGAGACATTTGGATCACCGATGCCTGGGTACACAAGGAGATCTTCACGGGCTACAAGTTCAAATTCTCTTCTGTGCCACCGGACTGTTTCTTCGGGTCAGTGTCCCCGTCATCCTCTTTCCAAGGCTTCCGCTTTATTTTCTGGCGGTCCAGACTTTCCTCTCCCAAGGGGTAATCATTCCTGTTCTTCTACGGCCATTCTGTTTTTTTCATTTAAATCTTTTCATAGTTAAAAAAAAAAAAAAAAAAAAAAGAAAAGGAAGGCACGGTGCATTCAGTTTTGGACCTGAAGCATCTCAAGTCAGTCAACGTTTCCACATTTCCAGATGATGTTTCTAAAATCGATCGCATTGATGGAAGAGCGAGAGTTCCTTTCTTCTATAAACATCAAAGATGTCCCCATCTGCGAGTCCCACCAACTATTCGCTATTTTCGGTTAGATTAAACCACTACAAATTTGTGTCTCCCTTTCGGGTTGGCGACGGCCCCATGACTCCTCAGTGATGGCTCTACTTGACCCTTGGGGTGTTGTAGGCCTTCCCCCATCCTGGGCAGCCAACTTGGAATACCTGCAGATCACACTGGACACCTTATCACGCTATGGCTTGTCAACTGTCCCAAATCTTCCTTTTCACCCTCTCAATGCCAAACTTTCTTGGCATGTTTTTCTACACATCTCGGGCCAGGATCCGACTCCCTGCAAAGAATCTCCACTCCCTCCATCAGAATGTCTGGTCTCTCCGGGGACACCATCCAATATCAATTTGACACTGCATCAGGGTGTTGGGCTTGATGGTTTTCTCAATAGAGGTGCCCAGTTCCACAAATGACCCCTTCATCGGGCTGTTATATCACATTGGAACAAGTCCACGGATTCCCTGGATGATACCATTCTCCTCTCCTTGTCAGTCCACCATTCTCTGGCTGTCAGTCCACCATTCTGTCTAGTGGTGGCTTCTTTTCCCCAAACTGACTCTGGGTTGCGTCTTCCTTCCCCACTGGCTGGCTGGTTCTGACATTGGACACCAGTGACCTCGACAGGGAAAGGGGTCCTTCAGAACCACACTTTTCAGGGTCTGTGGTCCCAGATGGCGTCCTCTCTCATGATCAATGTCCTGGAGCTTCGGGCTATTCTTCTGTCTCTCTCTGCCAATGGACCCAACTCCAGATGGTTCACCCAGTCAGGGTGCTAACGGAAACTGCTCTTGCCCCCCAATACCTCGACCGTCAGGCCAGAAATCGCAGCAACGTGGCCATGTTAAAAAGGACAAGAATCCTGACATGGGTACAGTCACAAGTTCCAGTCCTATCGGCGGTGCATATACCAGGAGTGAAACGTGAATCACCCTCACCGACTGTTGGGAATGGATCAGACCAGCATAATGGGTGGCCCCATCCAGAGTTATTCGGGGAAATCTGTTCCAGGTGGCATCTTCTGGGCATGGACCTAATGACCTCCAGCATCAAAAACCAATTGCCTGTATTTGTGTCCTGGACTCAGGATCCCCTGGTCCTGGAGGCAGACGTACTCCTCATTTCAGTTAGTATTCCCATACGTATTACTTCCGCTTCTTCTGCCTCACCTCCTCAATAATATTAAGGTGGAAGGCGTCCCAATGATTCTTATCACTACAGATTGGCCTTTGCGGGCATGGTACTTTGACCTGGTGATGCTACTGGCTGATGCTAACTGACGTCTTCTCTCTCAGGGTCCACTCTTCCACATGTGATTACCAGCTCTTTGTTTAACGTTGTGGCTGTTGAAGCCGCCATACTCATTTTCTCTATCTCTTGTGCCCGGAAGACCTCTCCTTTTGAGCCGAAAGACACCATCTCTCTCTCTGTTTTTTTTCCCTGGAAAGTAGCCTTTTTGGTGGCAATAAACTCTATTATGTGTGTCTCCTAATTGGCAGCCCTGTTTTGCTAATCTCGTTTTATGATTATCCACCAACACGGTGTGTTGCTCTACCCGGTCCTTTCTTTTCTACAGAAGGTAATATCTGTATTTCATCTAAATGAAAATATCGTTGTCGCTTCATTTTGCCCTTCTCTTTCATATCCTCGGAAATTGGCTTGACACAAATTGAACGTGGTTCGAGCATTGTGAATTTACCTTTTTCTTTTCGCCAGTCAGACTCTCTTTGTGGTCCTAGGGCGTTCCAAAAAAGTCAGACGGCCCCCGAGCTTACCATAGGCTATTGGTAAGGCATATCGATCAAAAGGCATACAGGAACGGGGAGTGGCCAGCAGTCGATGGCGCCGGTCGCATAAACTGAGAGCTCCGCGCCCTGCCACGCAGATCCAGCAGCCTACAGCGGGGAAAGGTGCCTCATATGGGGAAAAAAAGACCCCAAGGGTCTAGACTCACCCCTGCAGCACAGCACCAGGTCGCCGCCGCTCCACCAACGATC
This sequence comes from Rhinoderma darwinii, assembly GCF_050947455.1. Classification (NCBI taxonomy): domain Eukaryota; kingdom Metazoa; phylum Chordata; class Amphibia; order Anura; family Rhinodermatidae; genus Rhinoderma; species Rhinoderma darwinii. Next base: position 419,178,705 of record NC_134687.1, read on the forward strand.
GACGGCTACTTTCTTCGGCGACAAGCCACGCCGCTCCCTCAGCCGCAGCCATCTTGGACAGCCTCGTGTCAGAAGGAAGGGGAGATGTCCGAGCAGGGAGAGGAGACAGTGCCCCACGTACAGGGTAAGCTGAATAGCCGGATGGCTAAAGTTCACCCTCCCAGCTCCCCTAAGCTGTCCTCCACCTCGTCCTGTGAACAGCAGGGAAGGGGGTCCCCTATCCCAGGAGCAATGGAGGCCAGGCCACGAGGAGCATCAGCTCAGTCAGAGGCCCCAGTACACCTGCTTGAACCACCAATGTCACAGCCCTCAGCACAAATGGCCCTACAGATTTGGCCTGCACCTAAACCCCAACGGCCCACGATCCAGCAGCCGGGGAGGAGAGACGATCTGGGGGATACACCATCTTTGACCCCCTATGCCCAGGCCCCTGTATATGCCTCAGATTCTGACCTGGAGGATTCAGCCTCACTTCCTTCAGATGTGCCCCCTATGTGGAGGGAATGTTTCTCACAGTTGCCCACTAAAGAGGACTTTAAGAGTATGATACAAGAAGTGAAGGCAGCTTTTCGTTCAGAATTGGCGGGGGTGTCGCAGCATATACAGCAGATTGCTACGAGGGTGGAGGCTCTAGAAGATGACCACGATGCCACTAGGCGCCATGTCTCTGTGATACAGTCTTCAGTGTCCTCCCAGCTGGCGTCCATTAGAGATATGCAACTGCATCTAGAGGATTTGGATAACAGAGGTCGCCGTCATAATATAAGGATAAGGGGCATACCGGAGCCCTCGGGGTCTGAAGATCTTCCCATCGTGTTAGAGACTATCTTTAACGACCTTTTGGGTGCACCCCCGTCTAATCGGATACCACTTGACAGAGCGCATAGAGCACTGAAACCAAAATCCATTACATCTCAGCCCAGAGATATCATCTGCTGTGTCCAGGATTTCCGCACTAAGGAGGACATTATGCTTAAAGCCCGTCAGCGTAAAGACCTGGAGTATGCCGGTGTGCCGATTCAGTTATTCCCGGATCTCTCCTGGATTACGTTACAGAAAAGACGTCTGCTTCGTCCGCTTCTCGCAGCCCTACGGGACCACAATATTATTTATCGATGGGGGTTTCCGTTCTCCCTTACAGCCCGAAGAGATGGTGTTTCTGCAACCCTGAGGTACCCAGGGGATTTGCCTCATTTCTGTGACTCCCTTGGTATACCAACGCCCAAGATGCAGAATTGGGAGACTCCTTTGCCGCCTTCGTCTCCACCTCCAGTCTGGCAGTCGGTCCGAAATAAGCGGAGGACCTCTCCAAGACGACAGTCTAACCGAAGTTCACCAAGACCTGATTTGAATTGATGGACGCTGCGCAGATACACGGCACCTCCGTAATATATGTGAAGGAGCCTGGTCACCCATACCAGCTGCTCCCTTCGCCAGTTGCACTATCCTAGGCTAAAAATGCATTTAGGATTATATTTCTGATTTTATGTTGTTTCTCTTTAATTCGTTAACGTAAATTGTGGCAGGGCGCGATTGCCCGGGATACACTTGGCTCTTTCACCCCCTTTTTGTTTTTTCTCGGCCTGTACGTATTTATACGTACTTTTGTACTAGGTTCCTCGACTGTTGAGACCCGACCTCCTTTTTTGATAGGGGTAATTTGTTTTGCAGTTCTCCCTCTGTTTTTAGAGAGAGTTGCAAAGGGTAATATTGTATTACCAGTTTTCTTTTGCTTTAATATCACCCGCCCCAGGGTATAGTATTCTCCCTGGTAGTATTTTCTGAGTGTGTTTGAAATTCATTGATCTCATGCATTTCTCTTTGTTCTCACTGCAGATATGTGTATTGTCTCCCTGGTACGTCTTTACCCCAGTGTCTTTCCCTCCCCTCCTACTTTCATCCGAAATAACACTTGAGACGACAGTGAATCCTCCAAGAACCTCCAAGGTAGAAGGACGCCGTAGAACACTGCTTGCTTTGAAACCGACATGGGACTGGCCCCGACATAACTGTGAGCTGTATACATCCGCACTTTCCACATCATTCTTTGCTCTTTCATACATCTTTGACCATGGTTAAATTTGTCACACTTAATGTCAAGGGTCTCAACTCCAATGTGAAGAGACGCTTGCTTCTCAGGGAGTTGAAATCGCTTGGAGCGGAAGTTGCTTTTCTGCAGGAAACACACTTAGATTCATCCGGAACTTTCCAATTTGCCCGAGGGGCGTATCCTGCTGTGTACTCTGCCTCGTCAGGTCGCAAAAGGGAGGGGGTGGCCATTTTGATAGCAGCTTCCTGCCCCATACAAGTTCACACCTCACATCTAGATCCGAAAGGCAGATATGTTATAATAGAGGGGACTTTGCTTGGACAGCCCATTGTTTTATGTAACGTTTACTCTCCTAATACCGCACAGATTCCATTCCTACGTAGACTCCTTTCTAAACTCCAGAAGCTTCCTAGGGGGGCATGGCTGGTGGGAGGAGATTTTAATGTCCCGTTCTCCACGTCCATGGATAGGGTCTCTCTTACACACGCTACTCCGACGCCCACCCTTACAGGACTTTCTACACGTTTTAGGCAACTAATTAGAGAGCACCAGCTCTATGATTTGTGGCGAGTGGATCACCCAGGTGATAGGTCCTATACCTTCTTCTCCCATACGCACAGCACTCATACACGCTTAGATTACTTTTTTGGTAATGTCCCTGCCCTCCGTGCGCTCCAGGGGGCGAATATAGACCCCATCTCTTGGTCAGATCACGCACCAGTTTCTGTGTCCCTACAGATAGGGAAACCAAATACGAGAGTATGTCATTGGCGCTTAAACGAAACTTTGATTAAGTCCCCCGCTCTTAGGGACAGCCTGGCCGGACATATGCGGGAATTTTATGCACTTAATGAGGGATCGGTTCCTTCAGTATCCACTCTTTGGGAGGCGCATAAGGCGGTGATGAGAGGGCAATGCATAGTAATGGGATCTAGATTGAAAAGAGACTCTCGGGCCAAGCGGGTGGCTCTCCATCGGACAATTACTAAGTTGGAGAGAGAAATGGGGATTAAACCGGCGGTCCCGACACTACGGAAATTGATAGAGGCTAGAGCGCAACTCAAGGACTTAGCTATGAAGGGGGTAGAAAAGTCATTACTATACACAAAAAGGAAATATTACGACAAAGGTAATAAGGCGCACTCGCTTCTGGCCAGACTATTGCGGGATCAGGCGACTGTTCGTACTCCACAGGCGGTTCGGGATAAGGCGGGCATACTCCAGCATCACCCAGACACGATAGCCACACTTTTTCATGACTATTATAAATCCTTATACCACCTGCCAAATACCTTACCACCTGATCCGGCTCGTCGGAGGGAAACGCTGCAAGCATATCTCTCTTCCTGTGCTCTCCCTAAACTGAAAGATGAGGAGCTTTCATCCCTGAGTGCCCCGATCTCTGCGGAGGAATTGTTTGATATATTGAAGGACCTCCCTAGTGGTAAGGCCCCTGGACCAGATGGCTTTACATATGGGTATTACAAGACCTTTGCGGAGATCTTGGTTCCACGGATGGCTTCCTTATTTAATGAATTCCTACAGGGTTCTCCCATCCCTCAAACATTCCTGCATTCTCATATCACGCTGATCCCTAAACCGGGTAAAGACCACGCAGAGTGCTCCAATTACAGACCCATAGCCCTTCTGAATTCGGATCTAAAAATTTTCACCCGTCTTCTAGCTAATAGACTTAATGTTTGGCTCCCTTCTTTGATTCACAAGGACCAAGTGGGCTTTGTGCCTCTTAGGCAAGGAGGAGACAACACACGAAGGGCCCTTGACCTCATTGATGCCCTCCAAAAGCAAAAGGAATCGGCGATCCTTCTTAGTCTAGATGCAGGGAAGGCGTTTGACCGCTTGGGATGGCCATTTATGTTCGAAACTCTAAATTCATTTGGGATTTCGGGCCCTTATTTGACAGCACTGCGTGGTCTCTACTCCAAACCAACAGCGGCAATTAAACTCCCACACTCCACCTCCCCTCCGTTTCAAATCTGGAATGGTACACGTCAGGGGTGTCCCCTATCCCCACTTTTATTTGTGCTATGCATAGAACCTTTAGCAGCTCAAATACGGAAATCCAGGGATATAGCGGGGGTCCAGATACAAGATAAAGAGTTTAAGGTTTCCCTGTTTGCAGATGACGTCCTCTTGACTATCACTAAACCTCATACCTCCCTCCCTAACCTTACTACAGTTCTCCGTAGGTATGGGAGGCTGTCAGGATATAAAACTAATACATCTAAAACGGAAGCGCTCCCTCTTAATGTCCCACACCAGGAGCTCCAGCTACTCAAACACAACTACACCTACAACTGGAAGGAAACCTCCCTGACTTACTTAGGAGTTCAACTCACTCCCTCCTATACGTCGGTTTACAAGGCTAATTTCCCCTCTCTGTTTGTAGAGCTACGTCAGCTAATGGCCAGGTGGGATCCTCTTCCCATGTCATTTTTTGGGCGCATAGCAGCGGTCAAAATGACCTTGCTCCCTAAATTACTGTACTACTTTGAGACTTTGCCGGTAGCAGTACCTATGAAGGAATTGCGGGCCATGCAGTCTTCTATCCTCAGGTTCATATGGCACTCCGGCAGACATCGAATTCCGAAATCAGTTTTATTATCGGGTCGATCTGCGGGTGGGCTATCGGTCCCTGATGTGGTGAAGTACTACTGGGCGGCACACCTCCGTCGCATACCCAGCTGGGTGTCTTTAAGGGCGTACAATAAATGGACCGAAATAGAGAAGCTATGGATGGCCCCGGTCCACCCAAACTCCCTGTTATGGGGTGACCCACTGGTAATGCCGACTGCATCTTTATTGGGTCCCATGAGATTTCAAAGGGAGGTGTGGGAAACCTGTAAAAACCGCTTCCATTTGGCATCGGGTTGCCCGCCCTTGACTTCGGTACTCTACACTCCCACTATTCCGGGGGGCACTACCTCCCGAATAGTCCGATTGTGGACGGGAATTGAGGTATTTCACCTGGCTGATATGGTTGATCCCCACACGCAAGAGCTTCACCCGTTTTCATACTTTCAAAAACATCATAATATTCCCTCCGCTGCGTTCTTTCACTATCTTCAGGTTAGACATTACATGCAGCAAACTTTTAGATCCACGCGGGTTACTGCACCTACAAGCTTCGAAAGGTTATGTCGGTATGCTACCACCACTAGGGGGCTTATCTCAGCCATTTATGCATTATTGCTATCCCCGGAGGGTTCCCCTCCGCCTGGGCATAGATACATGTTGAAGTGGGAGGCCTTACTGAATAAATCCATCCCGCTCTCATTGTGGCAGATTATTTGGTCGCAAGCAGCTAAAACCTCCATCTGCACTGCATATAAGGAAAACCAATATAAAATCCTTATGTTTTGGTACCATACCCCTGCCTTTCTGCATAGCTTCAATCCGGGTATTCCGTCGGATTGCTGGCGATGTAGAGGTCAGAGAGGTGATCTGTTCCATATTTTCTGGAGCTGTTCACTGGTACAACAGTATTGGTTGGAAGTTAAGAACCTGGCATTGGCGGTGTTGCAGCAGGATATTCCCTTAGACCCTCTTCATTACCTCCTAAATGTTCCCCCTAGGTCTTTGGGGAAATCACCAGCTCGACTCTTTCGACACTTTCTCACAGCCGCTAAGACGTTGATAGCATGGAAATGGAGACAGACAACCCCTCCCTCCCACATCGACTTAGTAACTAGAATTAGGGAAATACGTACAATGGAGCATATGACGGCCTCTATTGACAATGAACTGGACAGGTTCAAAGTGGTGTGGGACCCGTGGGACAAGTATTGGATACAGGGAACTCAAGATTAGGTGGAAGGTGGAGCTCCGACTATCCCCCCCCCCCTCACCCCCTTAAACCCCTGTGTTTTTTCCCAGATGTTTTGTCTGTCTATTGAAAGTTACTGTCTTACTATGTGAATTGCATGGCCCTTCATGCTGCTCTAAGTTATATGTATATTTTTGAAAAATTTTCAATAAAAACCACAGTTGAAACCAAAAGGCATACAGCCTCCCTTTTAATACGACCCATTCTACTCAAGCGGTTGGCACCTTGTGGGCGGTTCAAAACCGATGATCATCTAGTGCACAAGGTTTCTATTGTTTTCTACCCCTCGGGACTGTTTTTAAAGTTCCCCAAGGTCATCTGTGTCCCCCATTTACAAGGATGAGAAAATTGGACTTTTGTTACCGTGAAATCCTTTTCTCGTCACGTTCATTGGGGGACAAAGCTCCCATTCAATTTGATTCCTTTCTGGCTGTTTCGATGTTTTTTTTTTTCTGGATGATGGTGTTTTTAATCTCTGTTCTGACAGTTCCGCTGGTTTATACACATTGCGTATATATGTCACATTACTGTTTTGTTCTGGCTACTCCTGCTTATGTACTAAACTGGTTTAGCAGGAGGGTTATAGCTGGTGGAAGGAGCTAAAACCTTTTTCTACTTCGTGTCCGCCTCCTATTGTCAGCAGCTATACTCAAGATCTGTGTCCTCCAATGAGCAGGACAAAAAAAGGATTTTAAGGTAAAAAAAAATATAGAATTGGTGCATATATTGCGATTTCTAATAACTTCCACAAACTTAGTTTGTGAATTATTTTATCAACACTTGTAGACTTTAGTTGGAAGTTTTGTGCTTCATGTTTAATTCTTGTTTAACTATTTTAACTTTTTTCTTTTACTCTTTTGATTTCAGAGAAGGATGTCAAAAATAGATGGCGTTCTGTGCGGGACAGGTTCCGCAAGGAGATGTCGATGGAGGAAAAGAGTGGGACCTCTCCTTCCAAGCGCAAGCGCTACCAATATTTGCATCAGCTGATGTTCCTCAGGCAAACCAGGCAATTTTGCCAGTAAGCATCGCATATATAACATTAAAGGGGTTCTCCAGAACTTAATCAAATCTAAAAAAAAAAAAAAATGTACTGTGGCACACTGATAAAATGGAGACAACTGAGCATTTGAAGTAAATAGAATATGCTGTATTATCCCCTCTGCTTTCACTTCCAAGCAGCCCCCTTTGTTTTGGCAGAATAATTCATATCTCTCATCACTTGTCTCTAATCTCTGCTTGTGCTGTTGTGAGCTCTTTTGTTGGCTGTGTTTTTAGATATACAGTGGATATAAAAAGTCTACACACCCCTTTTTAAAATGCCATGTTTTTGTCCTTTCAAAAAAATCAGTCCAAGATGAATCATTTCAGAACACTTTCCACCTTCTAATTTGACCCATGATCTGTAGAATTCCATTGAAAAACCAACTGAAGTCATTTAGAGGAGAAAAATAACAAAACTACAATAATGTGCTTGCATATGTGTGAACACCCTCTTATAATTGGGGATGTGGTTGTGTTCACAATTAGCCAATCACATTTAATCTCATGTTAAATAGTAGTCAGTACACAGCTGCCATTATTTAAAGCGATTCTGAGTAACCCCATAAAAAGTTCAGCTGTTCTATTAGGATTTTCCTGACCATTTCTTTGCTGCATGTGACAGCAAAAGCCATGGTCCATAAAGAGCTTACAACACATCAAAGGGATCTGATTGTTGAAAGGCATCAGTCCAGGAGAAAGGGGTACCAAAGAATTTCCAAGGCATTAGATATACCATGGAACACAGTGAAGACGGTCATCAATAAATGGATTACATTTGGCACAAGAGTGACATTACCAAGAACTAGACGTCCCTCAAAACTTGATGAAAAGACAAGACGAAAATTGGTCCGGGAGGCTACCAAGAGGCCTACAGCAACATTAAAGGGAATGTGTCGCTAGAAAAAATTTTTTTTTTTTTTTTTTTAGTTTAACAGTTAGTATATAATTGATTACACATTGTTCTAATTTTTTTAATTTTTTCACAAGTCAGGAAATCTAAATTAGATTCTAATTTATAACATTTCCATGTGCTGGTCACTAGAGGGAGCAATTCCCAAAATTGCAGCATTGGCATGTGGTAAAGCAACCTCATTGCTTTATGCTGCAAAATTGGAGAAGACACACTCGCTCTAGTGTGCTCACACAATCCCCCCTCCTTTATCCTGGCTAGTGCCAGGAGAAAGGGGGTTGAATGTTCAAACCTCCTACACTGTGTGCTGCCATTTTTTGAGCGAATGCACAGTGTAGGAGGATTAGATACAGTGGTAATCAGACAGTATAACACTAACTTACACACACATCACAAACATAACTTACCTGCCGCCTCCGATCCTACTCGCGTCTGAACATATGTCCGGAAGCCGCGACCGGAAGTAGTCATCTTACTGTCCGGCTTCCGGTCCACATGAAAATGGCGCCGGATGTCGCTCTGCCAAAGACCTTCCTTTTGGTCTGTGTGGGAGCGACGCATGCGCCGTTCCCACACAGACGGCGTACGCTATAGTGACTGGAACGGCTCCCGTTCGCATTCTCTATGTGCCGTATTCCATCTCTGTATGTGTCGTTAATCGACACATACAGAGATGAAAAAAAAAATGGCAGCCCCCATAGAGAAGTAAAAGAAAGAAAAAAGGTACAACACAAAAACACAAATTAATAAAATTTATGTTAATGGCATACTAAAAGCAATAACATATAAAAAAAATATTGTTTTGTGACACCTTCCCTTTAAAGGAGCTGCAGGACTTTGTGGCAGGTACTGGTTGTGTAGCGCATGTGACAACAATCTCCCGTATTCTTCATATGTATGGGGTAGGGTGGCAAGACGGAAGCCTTTTCTAACAAAGAAAAACATCCAAACCTGGCTATGTTTTGCAAAGACCTACATATAGTCTGCCAAAAGCATGTGGGAAAACACGTTCTGGTCTGATGAGCCCAAGTTTGAACTTTTTGGCCATAATTCCAAAAGGTATGTTTGGTGCAAAGCCAACACTGCACATCACCAAAAGAACACCATACCCACATTAACGCATTGTGGAGGCAGCTTTGGGACGGTCTTTCTGAAGCTGGAACTGGGGCTTTAGTCAAGGTGGAGGGAATTATGAACGGTTCCAAATGTCCTGCAGGTTTTGTGCCAACATTGCCTGCCTCTGATAAAAAGTGGTGCCATGCTGATAGACTTCTACCCAAAAGACTGCTGTCATAAAGTCAAAGGGTAATTCAACAAGTATTAGTTTTAAGGTTGTGCATATTTATGCAACCACACTATTTTTTTGTTCTTTTGTTTTTATTTTTTCACCCTAAAAGATTTCAGTTTTGTTTTTCAATACGAATTGTACAGATTATAGGTGGAAAAAGTTCTGAAATGTGTCATCTTGGACTGATTTTGTAACATGACAAAAACCTGGCATTTTAACAGGGCTGTGTAGACTTTTAAGCTCCACTGTGTGTGAGTATATAGATTATGTATATGGATGGCAAACATAGTTTACTCCTAAAGTGTATACAGAAGGACAAGACGGGTGTGTATCTATTTGTATCTATGCTGGTATCTAGATGAATGCGAGAAAGTTTACCTTTGACTGTCTAGTAAACAAAATTAACATTATTTACTACGAAACGGAGAGCCCCTTTAAACATACACCATTAATGAGAATGTATACAGTGACCTCAAATTAAATTATTTTTTGTTTACAACAGGACTCCATCAGGTGTAGATAAAGTGGTGTTGCCCCAGCCAAAGGAGAGTGAACTGCTTGAAGGCTCTTCTGTTCCAGTTGCTGTGGAATCTGAATTGGCACACACAGACTTTGCTGTTGCAGGACAGAGCACTGAGCCAGTGCCCCCACCCCGTGTGCCGCCATCAAAGTCGGGGGGAAAATGTATTATCCGTAGCAGGGCCAAGATTACACAGGAGTTGGATGATGAGATTCTGGCCCTGTTGCGTAGGACATGGGCTGAGGATGATGCTGATGCCTTTAGCCGCACGCTGGCCGACCGAATACGTTGGTTGCCAGAACCTAGTCGGTCAAGGTTTATGGCTTATGTGCTTAGCTCTGTGGAGTATTTCCTCCCCCCATTTTACCCACCTGAGGTCGACACATTGGTAGCTAATCTCCGGATGGCGTGCACCCCACAAACAGGAAGTTCGCAGTTCCAACCACCCCAAGCTCAATAGCACTTCCTGTGACCATTAACCATGTCTTTATTTCATTTGCTTTCCCAGCCCAATATCCTTATTTCATGACTTAATCATCCTACTTTATCTATCCTCTTTCCTCCTATCACTTCATACGATTGTTCTCTCCCCTTCCAGACCCAATGTTCTCTCCCCTGTTCAATACTGTAATATACCCACCCTCATCCCCACCAGCAATTTTCCTTCCACCACTACCTCCCATTTTTGTTAATTTCATTCCTCTCCTCCCACTTTTTTTTTAATTTTTTTTATTACATATATATATAAATATATATATAATTGTTTTTCTCTATCAAAGAATGGAGGTATGCATCCCAAGTGGGTGGTAAACAAAAACATTTTTTTATTTTTTTTCCTTGAAACAAATTTGGGGGATTATGTAATCATTGTGGGTGGGCAGGCTTGTTGGGGGTGTTCTTTTGTTAAAAACATTTATATAAAGGAAAACTAAACCTGAAGTTGTATCTTAGCAGCGATATTCAGGTTTTGGTGATGCTGACTGTAATTATTTTGTTTACTTGCAGGAAGTCTAAAATGTGTGCCCCAATGGTCACTACAGGTTTAGTTGTCCTTGAACTGAGAATTATTATTTTCGGGTTTCTTATGGGGGAGGGTGGCTAGCTTTATCGGGTTGTATTTTTACAGTAAATTGAAAAGTTTACAAGGGAGGGTGGGTGTTTTTTCTTTTTTTTTTTTTTTTTTTACATGTTATGTGAAAAATATTTATTTTATGGTTTAATGAATAATTTTAAGTAAAACTATCGTGTCTGTGTCTTATTTTTTGTTTGCATAAATAATGGTTTGTTAATGAACTACCGTTGTGAATAATCAAAAAAGTGAAGCTTTTTAAATCGTTATAAATCACATATTAGCTGTAATTTTCCTAGTGCAGTTTATAATATAAGAATGTTCTGATGGTTTGCTGTGTTCCTTTAAACTGTATGTATATACACGCTGCTATCAGCCATAGAGAGAGGTCCTTATTACGTGCAGAACAGTAGATGGTTGGGTTTCTTTAAACGGGTTATCCGGGAACCCAAAATTGCATTGCATTAATATTTTTATGCAAAAATGTACTTTTAATTTAAAATTCGGTACTTAATCGTACAGTTCAAACCCGTTGAATTGTTCCCGGAAGTCCTGGAGCTTTTCTAATATTGATGACGTGCCGACGCGGCCCCACGTGACTGAGGGTTTGCGTCCTGTGCTGTTCGGGTCAGCGTGTTATCAATGTCATGACCGCAAGGGGCTGTCACATTGCCTATTGCTGGAGTACCCAAGCAAAGCATCAATCTAGCGCATTGCCCGAGAATCGCGAGATAAATTGACATGCTGCGGTTCCGAAAATACGCACTGCGGGTCAATTTAAGTCCCAAAAAATACTGCAGCATGGACGGGAGATTCCCTGGAATGTCATTGCCTATACTGGTACTGTATTACGCTGCAGTTTTGCCGCGCGCAATACGCATCGTGTGCATTGACCCTAACTGTAATAGGGCGAAATGGGTCAATCAGTGGCTGGAGGGCAGGGGGAGCGTGAATATACGAATATCATTGGACTCAATCGCTGGATGCACGCCTCAAGTGTAAATTCTCAAACTACGGCACATTACTGAATAAGTGACCGCTGAAATCATTGTGTCTGTCACTACTTTATGCTGCCCTCAACATGATAGATTGTTACTAAGTAGACACCAGCAGCACATTGGCTACTCGACTTCTAGGAATTGTCCAGCTTTGCAATTAGTTTCCTCCTACAACATTCAAATGAGTGTATACATACAAACGTGTGAGGATAGAAAATGTAGAAGTGTAAATACAAGTAAAAAATAAAAATTTTCAAAGATCAGTAGTTGTACATATAACTCTCGCATATTAACCACTTCATTAATATGAAGAAGAAAAAAAAGCCAGGCAGTTATGGTATGTGCAGCTTTAATACTTTATTTTATTTCATGTCCCTTAAAAGTCCTAAAATAGGTTTGCTATTGGCTTTATATTCTAACATTTCGTGTAATTTTTACCCTGTATTGTGAATTGTGTGACTGTCTGACGGATTTGTAAATGGGTTGCGAAAAAAATTCTGTCAGATCTTTTTTTTTTCTTAATTTCTTGGAAAAAAATATAAACGCATGCTCAATATAAAGAAAGCATTTTTGGGAAATAAAAACACTATGAAGGTAGCCAATCTAGATACAAATTGCCAGGGCACAGTCGATTCAGGTCTCATGAGGTTATCGCAATGCGGTCCATAACCTGCAATCTTCTAATGCGAATGATAAAGGGTGCTAGTTTATTGGACACTGAGAGCTTCATGAATGCAGTCTAACTGAAACGATTTGTTTCCTATAACAAGCGATCACGTTTTTTTATTTATTTAGCAGAGCACTATGATAAATTAAAGCTGAGCTGTCAATGACTGCTATGGGCAACAAAGAGTTTTTCTATTAGATATCAATGAATCTCCCCCATCATGTCTTTTATCTAAATGTTTAATTTAACAAATTCAAGCCTGATATAGACAATTTTGTGGTCTTTTCTTTGGCAAAGTTCACAGACTACAAACGTAACGGCTCATTTCATACCATGGAGCTTGGGCCCATGCATACGGATGCAATGCAGAGCCGATGTGCGAACTATATAGTGGAAAGAATATGATCAGCCACGGTCTTGAGAAATCGGGAAACCTTTAACATATATATATATATATATATATATATGTATATATATATATATATATATGATGCCCTTCATTGTGTGTATGGTATAACATTTGTCCGGCTACAACACTGAAAACCAATCTTGGCATTGCAGAGCTATATAAAAAGTTCAAAATGGCCCTTCTCACGGTAGTAAAAAATGTAATGCACCCACATTTATAGCCTGAATGCCTTTTGTATATGATTGGAAATCATATCTTTCTATATATTTATCCGATATCTTTGGAAATATATATTTCTAGATGACCGTAAAACCTGGATAGACATATAAGAGACTGCATTTACACTTGTGTATGAATGGCACTTATGACAGCCATGTTTTTGTCCCAAAAACATGTCTTTGTTCTCCTCAAAGACATTGGTTTAGGCCTCATTCACACGGCAGGGTTTCCCGGCCGGGTGCCGGCCGTTCATAAATCGGCCGGCACCCGGCTGCATTAGAAATAATAGACCCCTAATGGGGCTATTCACACGACCGATTTTTTGACGGCCGGGAAAACCGCCCGTCAAAAAATAGGACATGCTCTATTTTCGCCCGGGTACCCGGCCGCCCGGCTCCCATAGAAGTCTATGGGGCCGGGTAATACCCGGCCATCACCGGGATGTGTCCCGAGTGACGGCCGGGTTTTCCGGCTCTTGCGCTCTGTCTCCTCCTCACAGCGCAGAGTGCATGTGAGGAGGAGGAGTTGATGCCATTCTGACGAATGGCATCGCTGTACACGGTGTGGCAGGGCCGGGGTGTACAGCAGGTGGAAGGGAGCGCTGCGCTGGCTCCCTTCTCCTGTTTGTTTTAAAAGCGCCCTGGCCCGGCGACACCTTTGATGGCGCCGCTAGCAGCTGCAGCTGCGGCGGCTGCTACTGTAGCGACGCCACTATAGCAGAGCGGGGAGGTATCTCCCCGCTCTGCTATGTGCTAGCCGCACTTTAGCTCCTTGAAGGAGCGGAATCCCCGTGTGTTCGGGGATTCCGCTCCTGGACAGAGCGCTTGATGTCTCTGTCCATATCTGGGCAGTGACATCAGGGGAAACTCCTGAAGCGGAATCCCCGAACACATGGGGATACCCCTTCAGGAGTTGCCGCTGATGTCACTGTCCGGATCTGCCCGGCCCGGCACGGATGCATAACTTTATGCAAACCGGCCGGGCAGAATGGCCGATTTTACCGGCCGGCACTCGGGCTCGGACCCGACCCGGTCGTGTGAATCCCGCCTTACTCTCATGGCATTTGAACATATATTGAACTCAAAATATGTTGCTCTTAGATTATTTATTGAGATTTAAATTAAAGTGAAACAGAGCAACATAAGAAAAATATACAGTTGGGGTGTTTTTACACAGTGTGGTTTTGCTGCGTGCCCAGAAAACGCTCTGAAAAGATGCATGCATACTAACTGCATAACCGCAGTAAAACACATGCGGTTTTCGGCTGCGTGGCAAGACGGCATCGTGTAAAAGCAGAGCCCTACAACTACAAAATGTGTAGTTCACAGAGGAGCAAAAGTGTGAGAGATCCATTTTCTCAAATACATTTTTGAACATATATCTAAAAATAACAAAATACGAAGTAAAAAGCAAGTACGTTGCCTCTCGTAATGTGAAACTGGATTTTTCTTGGTTTTAAGGAGTTACAAGAATTTCTTATGTAGGTCAATGAAAATGTACAAACATACTTTTGCTCTGGAGGAATATTCCCTAACCAAACAAATATTGTAATATTGAAAAAAAAAATAGCTGAATGCTCATCTGGGAATTTATCTCTGTGTCCATGGTCACCTATTTGCCAGATCCCAGTAAAATATTGATTTCTTATTTTTTGGGCCTTTATATGCAAATATTACGCATTGTATGTACTTTTTAATTTATTTTTTCTTCTGTAGGCCATGCTAATTTGGTCGTTTTCACTTTATAAAGATTCCAGAGTTTGTCCAGCTTTAGATGCTGCTGTTACTGTACATTTTTATATTTTTCTTTTTCCCACCACTATTCAGTGGTTCTAAAACCTGCTTGTGTCATCAAACCTCCCTGTGTCATTTCATATAGAAAGGTTATATTTCAGGTTGGTTATGTACAAACAGGAGGCATTCTACACATAATTTGAATTGGTATGGCAGGAAGAGGTAGAGATGGGGTGGTTGAGTAGTACTGCTATGCCAGCTACTGCCCTCAACTATGTGATAAGCTCGCCATACACCTTAGATAGGTGTCTACAAAATCTTTACTCTCAGGTAGCCCTGACCCAGGGGAGGCTGATCATTCCTAATCATTATTTTTCCTGCTGTCTGAGGACAGACCAGGCAGTTTCCATACGCATTATTGTTGGTAGATACCATTGACGTTTACCTAAAAAATGAATACAAAATTAACTTTTTTTTTTTCTATAAAATGTCCATTTTAAAGTGCAGTTGATGCATTTTAATTTGTAATGGAAATCTTTTTTTTTTTTTTCTCTAATTTCCTGTCTACAGGTTCACTGCAGATCTACGCATCTCCATGTTAACAGACCACAAACTCTGTAGGCGGATCCTGCATTCTTTAGAATATTATAATAATAATCTGCCCCCTCCTTTTTGATAACCTTGTTGGCAAGGAGTAGGGGACAAATACATAGGAATATGGTTTCCGTATCCAACTACATAGGGTTTGTTAACATTAAAACATAGGTTTGCATTGCAGCTGTACAAATAATAGAACATTTATAATATTTGCAAGTTTGCTTAAGTTAAAATTTTAGATGCGTTGATGCAATAAAACCAAAATTGGTTGCAACGTTAAGGTGTTCATTGACATTTGGTGTGAACATGATCCTAGATATCTAGAGGATGTGTTTCCCAGCTATTTATAGTTGCTGGGCTCTATACCCACGTAGCCCCTCATTCAAGTATATAAATGATATATCTACATTATAACCTATTTCCTTGCAGTAAATAATATTTGAAAAATCTTGCATTTTTCCCTCAGACAAACCTGCAGTTTAATAACAATAAATACTACCTGATCCAGCTGCTTGAAGACGACCATGCTAGAAATTTCTCTGTTTGGATGCGCTGGGGGCGAGGTGAGGTTTCTTAACACTTCTGGTATAACTCATGTTGCAGCTAGTCTGCTTTCTATTTACTACATCTCACTTTTATGCTAGTGATGGGCAGTCCCTTGGGACCCATAAGAGTTTAAAATTATACACTAGTGAAAGCTTTTTTTCTTCATACTGTGTGCAGTTCAGCCAACTTCATTGATGAGAACCCAAATAACTGGAGGTGTATTTCCTTTTTTAGTCGGTAAAGTTGGGCAGAATTCTCTGGTATCATGTGGAGTGGACCTACAGAAAGCAAAGGATGTCTTTCAGAAAAAGTAAGTTTGCTTACAGTGACTAATAGTCTTTTCTGCTCTAATCTTTGAAGAGCTGGAGAATTTAACAAATTTCTAATCTAAAAGAGCCATAACCCCCTCCTCATTAAATCTGTCCTTCTAGTCTCTGCCCAACAAGATTACAATTTAAAAAAAATCTGATCTAGCCTCCGTTCAGTGATGAGAACCAGTGGCCACCTTCAGAGAGAGAAAACACAGTTGGTGCAAGCAGAGATGTCCAACCCCTATTGGGTTGTCCAGGCATGGACAACTGATAACCTATCCACAGGCAGGATGATCGGTGGTGGTCTGACACACAGACCCCGCACCGATCAGCTTCTCCGAGCGCCGGATTTTATGCAGGGTATGCAGTATTCTGAGCCAAAATCAGATTGCTCCGACCACTGCATAGCGCCTGTTCTGCAGAACAGCAACTCTGCTCCTATTCACTTGAATAGGAGCAGTACTGGAGCTTGTCTGCTATTCTGGAACTGGAGCTATCTGCTACCGGCATGGACATCTGGTGCCCGGAGGAGCAGCTGATCGGTGTGGGGTCCGGATGTTGGCCTGTCTATGCCCGGACAACCCCTTTTTAAGGTGTTTTTTTGTTTGTTTGTTTTTATATTCATTTTCAATTATTTCTCCCCACTTTCCAAAAACTCCTACTTTTTTATTTGTCTATCGACAGTCGAATATCAAGGACTTGGTTTTTTTGCAGGACAAGTTGCAGTTTTTAATGGCACCATTTTAACGTACTGGGAAACTGAAAAAGGGAAAAAAAAAACTTGGGTGAAATAGGAAATAAACAGATTACAGCATAGTTTTTTGGGGTTTAGTTTTTACACCGTTCACCGTTCAGGTAAAAACTACATGTTAAGGCTTCATTCACATCTACGTCGGGGTTCTGTTCATGGGTTCCGTCGGTCCTTTCAGTAGTCGACTACACTTGTTTCCGCCCAAAAAAAAACAGAGACCTTAGGGAAAGGAGACAAACGGAAACCATGATCAACGAAGCGTTACCATTGAAATCAACGGTAATGCAAACGAAAAGCTATGTTTTCCGTTCATGGGTTCCCCTGATGGAAAGGTTGGACGGAACCCATGAACGGAATCCCGATGCAGGTGTGAACAAAGCCTAACTTTATTCTGAGGGTTCATACAATTACGGCTATACCCAATTCATAGTATTCTTTTTATGTTTTACCACTTTTTACAAAGAAAAAACTATTAGGGAGCCTGAACTTTTTTACATTTTTCTATTGATTGAGTGGTGAGAGGGCATGTTTTTTTGTGGCGTGAGCTGTAGTATTTATTAGTACTATTTTAGAGTACATGTATCAAAAAGCCGCATTTTTATTCCATTTTTTTTTGGGGGGGGGGCTAAAGGGGACCAAAAAAAAGTGAACGTTTTTGGTTTTTTTAAATAGTCACTGTGCAGCTGGAATAATGTTATATTAGAGTAGTTTGGACTTTTATGGACGCGGTAATGCCAATTATGTTAATTTTTTTTACATAAGGGGATAAATGGTTAAAGGGTATTATTTTTAACTTAAAATATAGGGGCCACCCTTGCCAAGAAGACAGGTACCTATTTTCCGTCCTTTCGTAGGTTCTCTAGCCCTCCGTCTTCCAGACAGCTGTCCCACCAGGACCCGAAGACCAAGCCTTCCTTCAAAGCCTGGCTCCCTCCTCAGAACGACCAGACTAAAGCTGACAAAACATTCTGCCTAAAGGTGCACCCCAGTTCGATTCGGTTAAAGTGGGTGGCAGGCAGGCTTATTTGCTTCAAGGACGTCTGGCTTTCCCACATTTCAGACTCCTGTGTTCAGAAAGTAGTATTCAGAGAGATGCAAAATCAAATTTACTAGCCTTCCTCCAGATAGCTTCTTCCAGTCCGCTAATCCTCAGTCTCCTTCCAGAGCGGCCTCCTTTTTCCAAGCAATAGACATCGTCCTGCTATCTCCAGATCAAAACTTTAGGCGGGTTTTACTCCCAACTTTTTTGTCATGCCTAAAATGGATGGCTCTGTTCGCCTCATCCTGGACCTCAAGCATCTCAACTGGTACCTTTTTTAAGGTTGGCTATTTCCACATGGAATTCCTCCAATCAATCATCGCTTCGATAGAATAAAGGGAATTTCTTTCCTCGATGGACATCAAGGACGTATATTTACACATTTCTATTTTCAGGTCCCACCAGCACTTTCTGTTCTTTGCAGTACCTTCTGTGATGCCCACGGTCGCTGACCGCCGGCATCCCCCACTTACCGGCAGTCATGACCAGAGGACTCTAAAACCCTGCCGGTGTCTACTTCCCCAGAGATGCCGGCGCACACTGCTCTCTCCTCTGGCCGATGCCTGTAGGGTGTGGGCGCTTGTACTCCTGTCTTAAAAGGCCAGCACGTGCACCAGGACCATCGCCCCTATCAAACCCATGGAATGCAAAGTTCCCTAGCGCTATCCTGTATCCATGTCTGTGCCAAGTCCAGTGTCCGTGACTACTACAGTTTCCGTGTCCTGTGTACGAGACCAGTCCAATTGTCCGGCACAAGCCAGCTATCCAGGTACTCTTGCCCTAGTGACATTCACTGACATTTTCTTTGACTAGCTGCTACTCCATTACGGCAGTGTCCCAGTGTGTCCCCACAGCTGTGAGACCTTCTCAGCATTACCAGTTTGTAGCTCTTACATTCCATCTGCCCATACCCCTGAGAGTTTTCACAAAAATTTTGTCTGTAGTGGACGCTACTTCGGACCAGGGGGGTTTCGGTCACATCGCATCTGGGTGACCTATTGATCAAGTCCTGTACCAGGGAGGACAACGTGACTGTCCTCCAGATCACTGGATTCTTTGTACCGATTTGGTTGGATTCTCAACTGCTCCGAGTCCTGTCTGTCCCCCTCCCAGATGATTGTCTTCCTAAACTTGGCCTCCAACAATAAGTCAACAAGAGTGTTTCTTCTCCCAATAAGTTCCTGGTTTACAGGATGGGGGTTTGATCCTTGCAGACTGCTTCGCCAACTCCTCCTTGCCTTTTGCATGAAAATTCTCGGCACCATGGTAAGTTCGATCAAAGCCAATCCCTTCGCAATTTCACTCTCGCCCCCTTCAGCGGGACATACTTTCCTGTTGGAGCCACTCTCTGGACTCCTTGGATTGACAAATCCTCCAACCTCTGTCTTTCCGTCGGGCCCTCCATTGCTTAATCTCCCCGACCCATTACCCTAGGTAGCTTCTTCCTTCCACAGACCTGGCTGATCTTTACCAGTGATGCAAGACTCAAGGGGTGGATAGGGACGTTCCAGAATCTCACGGCTTAGGAAGTGTGGTCCCCACAGGAATCCTCTCTCCCCATCAACCTGCTGGAGAGGAGATGAGAGCCTTCTTCCTGTGTCTGCTGCACTGGATGTTGTTTCTGTCCGGCCGTCTGCTGCGTGTCCAAAAGGTCAATGTCACAGCTGTCTTTTCTTAATCGACAGGATGGGACTCGAAGCGCAGCAGTAATGGCAGAGCCCACGAAGATTCTAACTTGGGAATAACTTATGAACTTAGATGTGATCGGTAACCGCTTGATCCTGCCTGTCAGAGACACGCAGGACCCACTGACGCTGAACCAGTCAGTGCCGCTGATCTGATGGATACAGGTTTCAGTGCTAGATACAGCTGCTCTGTATACAGGATACAAAGCAGTTGTATCTCAAAGTTTAAATATTTTTTAAGTATTTAGAAAGTTGCTGGCCCACACCCAGTGGCTCTTGCCTCCCCGTCCCAACCTGACCTCTCTTTCAACAGAATTTAAGGTCTCTATGTTTAACTGCCTGGTTGTTAAAGCCGTCAATATGAGGGTAGGAGAGGGTTATATGTCACAATGCTCATTTATCATCCTACCTGGATGACTTCCTTTCGTTAGTGAGGATAGTAAACTTCCATTATGTTTCGTTTTTTTTGTTCTTTTCTTCCTCCAGGGTGACCTGGATCAGGGTTTTGCCCTTAGCTCCTTTAAGGGACAGGTGTTGGCACTATCCATCCTGCTAATTTGCCTGTAAGCCTCAGCCTGATGTCCAGAACTTTCTACAGGGTGTTGCACACGCGGCTTCTTATCAACCCCCGACTCCTTCATGGGATCTCAACTTGGTTTTGGATGTTCTACAGTCTGCTCCATTTGAACCTTTTTAAGGGAAGTCTCCCTGCGACGCCTCTTGGAAGGTAGTTTTCCTGGTGGCGGTGACCTGGTCGCTCTATTCTGCCATAGGGTTGCACGATGCATCTAAATAACTATACTATATCCTCAAACGGTTCAATACCGTTAATTCATGTATTTCTATACGAAGCTGTGCGGCCGGTCAGTCCTTGATTGCAGCAATCAAAGCTGACCGCAGTATTCAAGGAGAAAATGGGAAGAGGGAATACCCCTTTAATCGCGTCACAGGGAATTGAGGAACATACCATATATGGGCAGAGAGGACTGTCTTACCATATTTTCTATTGTTAGGGCATACTTTGGTATGTCCTAACTGCCTGTGTACGATCAGTACACAGGCTAATGTACTGGCATATAGATATGAGTGTAGATTAAAGTTTAAAAATGGGGACAAAAAAAAAAAGGAATGTTAAACTAAAAAAAACAATTTTTTTTTTACAATAAACGTTAAATTAAGTCTCAATACTTAAAATATACACACTCGCTATTGTCGCAACCATAATTTGCACGACAAATTTATAGCGTAATTTATTGTGTATGCTGTAAAAAGAAAATAAACTGCTTTTTCATTATTGTGAGGCACAAGGCATTCCGTTTTGAAACTCCATGTGCCTCACATTAATAGTAAGGGTATGTTCACACGGCAACGCCAAATACGTCTGAAATTACGGAGCTGAGTTCAGGCGAAAACATCTCCTGAATTTCAGACGTTTTTACAAGTGCATGTGTTTTTCGCGGCGTCCATTACGGATGTAGTTGGAGGTGTTTTTCAATGGAGTCCATGAAAAACCGCTCCAATTACGTCCCAAGAAGTGACATGCACTTCTTTGAGGCAGGCGTCTTTTTACGCGTCGTCTTTTGACAGCGGCGCGTAAAAATACACCTCGTCTGCACAGAACACAGTAAGACCCATTCAATTCGATGGGCAGATGTTTGGAGCCGTTTTTTCGGGCGTAATTCGAGGCGTAAAACGCCTGAATTACGTCAGTAAATAGGGCATGTGAACATACCCTAATTACCCAAATCATGTACCTCCCACATTAACCCAATGTTGTCCATTATGATGGGATTAATTACTATTAATGTGAGTCACATTGAGGCTCAAAATTCAACACACCATGCAGAAAATGGAAGGATTTTACATTTTTTTTTAATTTTTTTTATTGTTGGCAAATTATATTCTTGGTATAAAGAATCGCAATACTACGCAAAGTATCGTTATCGAAGTCCAAATTGTGTTATCGTAACAACTTTATTCTGCCATTCTCCATATTTGTCTCGGGATAAGGCAGTGCTTCATATGGTGCCCTCTTTTTTTTTTTTTTTTTTTGTTATGGCCTTTCACCTGAATGATATAGTTCTGCCGTCTTTTTGCCCATCTCCCAGTCAATCGAGGGAGCGTTCTCTCCACAACCTGGATGTTGTCCGTTCCTTGCTTCTGTAGGTCAAATTCCTTGTTTATCCTCCTGAAGAGTCAGATGTAGGGGTTAGCAGCCTGTAAGGCCACGATCGATCGAATCATGGATTCGGATGAGTATTCGCAAGGTTTACCTCCGGGTTAAGGTTAATCCGGGTTTCGGATTGCGGCCCACTACCCCAGCGGTTGGGGCTTCCTTGACTGTGTGCAATCAGGCTTTTGCTCTTCAGTTCTGATAGGCGGCTACCAGTTCTTCCTTGCACACTTTTGTCAAGTTTGCACCCCTTCTGCAGATGCTTCTTTTGGATGCAAGGTCCTGCAGTTATCTGTGGAATAAGTGGACATTTATTTTTCTGTTCCCGTCCCCATGGACTTCTTTAGGATATCCCACGTTTTTTGTTCTCCAATGTAACGAACGAGAAAACAGGATTTTTTGATTACACCCTGTAAAATCCTTTTCTTGTACAGGTCATTCGGGACACAGCTTCGTCCCATTTGCTTACTCAAAGACTTTCATGGTTGTCTGATGGAGGGATTCTCCTCTATAGTACTGATTTTAGTCACTTACCTTGTTTTCTGCTTCTCCTACTACTTACGGCCAGACTGAATTGGCTCATTATGTGAGGCTACACTTTTTGTAATTCTTAGTATCACGCCTCCTACTGGCATATATCCAGTCTGTGTCCCCCAATTAACTGGACTAGAAAATTATTTTAAGGCGAGTACTTAAAAAATCGTGGCATGCTAGCAAAAGCCTTGAGGGGCTGCAACCCACATCGCAACCACTGGGTGGCCACACATAGACAAATATAGCATAGACATCTCATGAGTATAGCAAGAACATGTATTTTTTATTTTATTTTTTAAAGCTGTTCATCTCGCGCCACACATCTCCGGTTATAAGATATGAAGAAAGGTAAGGAAGGACACCATCTACACTATATGGTTTCATTTAATCCTATTGCCACAGGTGTATAAAATCAAGCAGCTAGCCATGCAGTCTGACATTTGTGAAAGTATGGGTCGTTCTAAAGAATTGACTGAATTAGAGCGTGGTACTGTAATGGGATACGACCGTTGTAACAAGTCAGTTTGTGAAATTTCTTTCTTCCTAGATATTCCACAATCAACTGTGACTGGTATTATTGCAAAGTAAAAGCGTTTTAGAACCACAGAAATTCAGCCATGAATTGGCAGTGCGGGGTCGCCGAGTGCATACAAGTCACCATCACTCAACTGCAGAGTTCCAAACCTCCTCTGACAATAACATCAGACATGTGGACATATTTTAGCTCCCGTATTACTGCCATAAGTCACAGCTTGACTGGGTCTAATGACCCGAACTAACAGCATCATAGGGATTATTTGATAACTTGATAGGGTAAGACTGAACTATAGGGGGGGATCTGGCCTAGCAGGGGATGTAGGCAGATGTGTGTAGCCGGAGACTTATTTGCCTGGTGAACCAGGTTAAAAAAAACATTGCCCCTCTGGGTTTAAGACTGGAGGAATCTGGGTCGGCAGACTGCACAGGGATGACCCGCTCCCAAAAACGCCACTGCGTCTGGGGCACAGAATCAAAGATGGCGCCGCAGGGGAGAGAGCGAGTCGACAAAGAAGCGTTTGGCTGGACGTGGCTGACGGGCTGGAGAAGTTTGCCCAGACGCTACGAGCTGGAGGCTCTATAACCAGTAAGCACTCTACAGCGGCGGGAATAGCGGCTGATGGCCCCTCATATGGCTCTCGCTGTTACGTACTGGGAGAAGACCTGGGGAGTGAGGGGAGGCTGAGGAAATGAGCGGCAACTTACGCTGAGCGACTGCTGATGGAGGATTGTGTGTTGGAGGAGGCAATCCGCCAGAACCTTCCCTAAATGACATATTGGCAGCGGTGAAGCAAAAGTGCTCTCGCTGCTTACTGGCCAGATGGAGTCTAAGGCTGGGTTCACACGAGGTCATTACGTCCGTAATTGACGGACGTATTTCGGCCGCAAGTCCCGGACCGAACACAGTGCAGGGAGCCGGCCTCCTAGCATCATACTCATGTACGATGCTAGGAGTCCCTGCCTCGCTGCCGGACAACTGTCCCGTACTGTAATCATGTTTTCAGTACGCACAGAAGTATGATGCTAGGAGCCCGGCTCCCTGCACTGTGTTCGGTCCGGGACTTGCGGCCGAAATACGTCCGTCAATTACGGACGTAATGACCTCGTGTGAATCCAGCCTCAAAGAGGACATTTTACTACTACGAAATGACCTATAATAGGTCTCCGAAATAACTACTGCAATGTAGGGGAGAGTATCCGAATTAGGGGACGCTCTCCCGAGTAGGAGACTGAATGCACAAACACACTCACAGGCAGTGGCGGTGCTACATGCAAAAGCTGACTATCTGGAGAACAGGTTATACCGAAATAATGTAGGTCTGGTGGGAGTACCGGAAAAGGTGGAGGGAAATAATCCTGACTACTTTCAGAAGTGGCTGCTTGACACAAATTGACCCCCCTGTTCGCGGTGCAACGGATAGTGCGCCCACGAGACCGAGGACCTCCAGGCAGACCGCCAGGACTGGTCCTTATTAAAATATTGCATTACAATGACAGAGACCGGATCCTACGGAAGGCCAGGGAAAGAACAGATATCTCCATGAACGGTGTGAGGATCTCCTTTTTTCCAGATTTTTCAGTGGAAGTACAGAAGAAGTGGGCACAATTTGTGGATATTAAAAAAAAAACGCCTCAGAAGCTTTAACGTTCAATTCTCCATGATATACCCGGAGATACTCAGAGTAGCGGCCATGGGGACTACCTCATTCTTCGATACACCCAGAGAGGCGTTGAGGTGGCTGGACGGCCATGAGGCCCAGCTGAGCGAGAGTGAGCCCATGTGAGGAGTCTACATTTGGGAGAGATGCCTTCGCAGTGAGACTTTGATATTTGCAAAGCAATAACTGTTATAGTAACTATTTCTGATGTTTTCTTTACCTGCTACTGTGTATTCTTAGGGGTGTTTTTATCGTACCCTAATTGATAGTTCTAAGTTGGGGCTACTTGCCCGGATTAATATGCTGGTTTAGTGGAATTTAATGTTCGGTGTACATGGCAGTGGGAGCAACGGTCTGAAAGCGGGAATTTAGATATTTGGATATGCCTTACATTGGCTAGAGGAAACTTTAGAGGTCGCCCTGACCCTTCTAGAAGGGGAGGTTTATTGGGAGATGGGACGGGTGGGAGGGGGGGCACAGTCTAGAATTTCAGGGGATATAGGTATAGCTAATATATATACTTTGAATATTCTGAAGTGTGATGGGGTCCTTATAATTGTCTGTCATGGAATGTTAGTGGCATGCGGGAGTCCAGGAAACGCCACGCTGTGTTTAATTATATTAAGCAGCAACATTCTCTGGTAATAGGGTTGCAGGAGACACACTTGAGTAGAGAGTCGGTATCTTTGTTGCATAAAGTCTGGATAGCTCATAGCTTTCACTCGTTTCATACTACTTATTCTATGGGGGTGAGCCTTCTAATTCACAGGAATGTGCCTTTTTGTTTGCAGTCATCCTTCTCAGATGGAGAGGGGCGATTTGTAGAAGTGTATTGTACTCTTTATCATTGGTAGTGGTGTACATTCCCCCTTCATATTCCTGCACTCCAGTTTAAAAAAAAGCTTTTATGGAACAAATTGCTAGCTTGCCGGACGTGCCCTTTAACACGGTGATGCATTAGGGATTGCACAGATTTAGTGCAGGTGATAGGGGATCACAGGAGGGGTTGACAGCGTTTGGACGGATCATTATGGAACTGGGGCTTTGTGTTATATGGAGAGATAAACATGCGGGAGTACGCCAATATTCATGTGCTTCTTCTACATATAGGTCTCTTTCTCGTATTGATCTGGTTTTATGCTCTCCTAATGCAGTGCCTTCTATTACACGAGTTGAGTACTTACAACGGGCCTGGTCGGATCATTCCCCTTTGACATGGAATTTAGTGGATGAGCGACCGCATACGAGCCCAGGGAACTGCATGCGTTTTGGCTCAAACTAATTGATGATAATACAATGTGTGAACAGATAATGGAGTACTTCCAGTTTAATGCGGACACTGTATCTCGGGGGGTGCTCTGGGACGTGATGAAAGCACGGTTCAGAGGGGTGTTCATACCAAATATACAGAAAATCAAAACAAAAACTCGTCAGCTAGAAGATGGTCTGATATCGTAAGTGGCGGATACTGAAAAGAAACACGTGGAAGAGGACTCATCCAAGTCTCTTAAAAACTGGGTGGAGGCTCAAATTTCTAGTTAATGGTCTCCCAGTAAGGGTGGATAATAGACTGTTTCTTAAAGAGGCTCTGTCACCAGATTTTGCAACCCCTATCTGCTATTGCAGCAGATCGGCGCTGCAATGTAGATAAGAGTAACGTTTTTATTTTTAAAAAACGAGCATTTTTGGCCAAGTTATGACCATTTTTGTATTTATGCAAATGAGGCTTGCTAAAGTCCAACTGGGCGTGTATTGTGTTTGTTACATCTGGGCGTGTTTACTTCTTTTACTAGCTGGGCGTTCTGACGAGAAGTATCATCCACTTCTCTTCAGAACGCCCAGGTCTGGCAGTGCAGACACACAGCGTGTTCTCGAGAGATCACGCTGTGACGTCACTCACTTCCTGCCCCAGGTCCTGCATCGTGTCGGACGAGCGAGGACACATCGGCACCAGAGGCTACAGTTGATTCTGCAGCAGCATCGGCGTTTGCAGGTAAGTCGATGTAGCTACTTACCTGCAAACGCTGATGCTGCTGCAGAATCAACTGTAGCCTCTGGTGCCGATGTGGCCGACACGATGCAGGACCTGGGGCAGGAAGTGAGTGACGTCACAGCGTGATCTCTCGAGAACACGCTGTGTGTCTGCACTGCCAGAAGCTGGGCGTTCTGAAGAGAAGTGGATGATACTTCTCGTCAGAACGTCCAGCTAGTAAAAGAAGTAAACACACCCCGATGTAACACACATAATACACGCCCAGTTGGACTCTTACTGTAAACACGCCCAGTTGTACTTTTGCAAGCCTCATTTGCATAAATACAAAAATGGTCATAACTTGGCCAAAAATGCTCGTTTTTTAAAAATAAAAACATTACTGTAATCTACATTGCAGCGCCTATCTGCTGCAATAGCAGATAGGGGTTGCAAAATCTGGTGACAGAGCCTCTTTAAGCAAAAATATTATGAGGAAGGGGCAACCACTGGTAAATTGTTAGAGCAAATGGCAGAGGTCCAGAGAGGGAATAACCATATACATATGAGGGGTGGGGTGGGGTGGGGTGGGGTGGCATTAAAAGCTAATACAGGACATATTCTGCCAATTTTTGAAAGATTTTACACAGACCTGTATACTTCCAGAGTGCATTTTACCACACAACAACTTGGAGACTACTTGGGGTATACAACTCCCTAGAATTGGCCTAGAGGAAAGGGGAGTATTAGAAGAGATTGAAACAGCCATACGGAGTATGGCAAATGAAAAGGCTTCGGGGCCAGATGGCATGCCGATTGAAATTAAAGCATACAGATGTAGCCATTCTTAACTTGATTCTGATAACTTGCTGCAGCGTGATATCACACAACAAAAGCCATTGAAAAGTCATTGAAAAATTAAAGACAAGAGATCTAGCCATGGTTCATTTAATGCGTTAAAAGTAAAGGTAAAGACGGCTACATCTGTAATGGGGGGGGGGGTGCTGGTGCCGCGGCTCCTGGACACCCTCTCACATAGCTGAGGGGCAGACTGCCTGACTCATTGTATGAAGTGACAATAGTGGTCCTGCCCAAAGAAGTGAAAGGTTTACGATTATCGGACTCCTATAGGCCGGTCTCTTTATTGTCCTCCGATATAAAAATTTTAGCGAAGATGCTGCCACTGCGACTGAGTAAGGTGGTGACCTCAGTGGTACACGGGGACCAATCAGGCTTCATGCCTTCAAAATCCACTGCGGTTGATTTTAAGACGGCTGTTTCTCAATTTTACAGGCGGTGCCGGAGGAATATACGGGAAAAGCGGTTTTGACACTAGATGCGGCTAAAGCCTTTGACTGTGTGGAGTGCGATTATTTGTGGCATGTCCTGAGTACAATGGGATTTGGACCCAATTATATTAAATGGGTGAAGCTTCTTAATATAGCCCCTACTTCTAGTATTCGACGAATGGGAATTGTCCAGAAGTCTCCTTGGCTAGAGGAACACGTCCGGGATGCCTGCTATCGCCCTTGTTTGCGTTGGCGGTCGAATCATTGGTGTGCTTTACGTCAACATGATCGCATAAAGGGTTTCATGTATGGTATAGTAGAAGAGTGAATCGCTCTATATGCATATGACATACTGTTTATGTCCAATGCTGAATGTACTCTTCCCATAGTCATGATGGTTATTGAAAATTTGGGCACATTCCCTGGGTTAACCATAAACTGGACGAGATCGGCCATTATGCCTATAGATCCAATGGAAGTCACTGCTAATGGTGACGGGTTCTGTATACCCCTATTGTCGGAGTTTACATTTTTGGGAGTGAAAAGGACTACAAAGGATAGGGGGAAGGGGTGTAATAAGCTCCCTCTTTCGGCACTGGGATGAACTAACCTAATAAAGATGATCATTATGCCCCAGGTGTTATATGTTGCTCACAACTCCCCAGTGTGGATCCCAAAACACTGGTTCGGGAGGGTGCATAACCTTTTTAGAAATTTGGTGTGGAAACTGGGGTCCCTAGGACTAAGTTAGAGAAACGTCAACTACCTAAAGATGAGGGAGGGTTCGCCCTGCCGAATGCGTGGGTATATTTTCTGGCCACGCAATGTCAACATTTTCAGGGATTGGATGGCGATAAGTTTAGGGTCCAGTGCTAACATATTGGCGTATTTAGAGGAGGGGGAAAACCTTTAGAGGGGCTGGAGTCTCATATGTATAGAAGGGTAGCAAGACATAGGCCGACTATGCGCCTGGTACATAAGGTGTGGCAACCATTTAAGCAGTTGCTGGGGGTGGGTGAATGTACTAAATATACTCCTTTATGGAATAACCCAGTCCTTTCGGAAATATACAGCTTGGAGGGAATGTTGGGGTGGGAATGTAAGGGCATATCACAGCTTAGTCAATTATATGAGGACATCTTAAAGTCCTTTCAAAAATTGAAGGATGGCATTCAATTGGAACAAAATATGTACTATCAATATTTGCGGATCTGCCAGGCAATACAGACGCAATCTGGGTCGATTGACCTGAAGATACATGCATTTGGCATTTTGCAATATGTGGCGAAAGCTGATGGATCCCTGGGATTGTTCTCTATGATGTATAAAATCTTATTGTCCAAACATCTAGGGGACCTTATGGAACCGGTCTGATTGCAGTGGGAACAAGACATAGCTAAATGTTGGCTGGATGCTGTACCCCCAACACATAGAGAAATCACTGGGGCACTAAATCACACCATCTTAATGGAACATAAAATATATTCCAAGTGTGGTAGTATTAAAAAAAAATGTGAACAATGGGGCAAGTGGATGAACGTTCAGGGCTTGTCTACTGAGGTGCACAGGCTACCGTTGGGAGTTGGTGGTATGTCAGAAACTGTTCATGTTGGAGCTAAAACCATTTACCGGGGTAAAGGATATTGATACATTTAGATCATTTGGCTAGTGATTCTTACAGAAGGAGCAATCTCATGGAAATGGGGACATATACTGGAACAGAATGTGGACAGAAACGTGATTTGCTGGGAGGATCCAATTGGGCATGACTGTTTACACTGTTCTTTTAAGGTATTAGCTAGAGGTATAGGTTAAAGGTACGGAGCTGTGCTGGGATGTTTGTTACTTGACGTACATTATGTATTGTTTCAATGGTCGGACATGTATATGCTTGATTAACATTGTATTGGGAAATTTCGCCAATAAACTTGATCTGATTTAAAAAAGACTTGACTATAGGGATACACAGGGACTTTCACCTTTTGAATGCTAGTTTAGATTTATTTTATATATAAAGTTGAGAAACTTTGTAAATTATTAAGTTAAAGTTTATATTATAGTCCAGAGGTACAATTACAGTTCGGGCTTTAGTTCTAAAATCTCCCAATATTCCTTGCTGGTTTAGTGTTTGCACGAAGGCTGATCTTGTGATTTTACCTGGCACAGTAATCTTATGTAGTGAAAGTGTCGACTGCATTATTGGAGGTTAACAAAGGTGCTAAGGATGTGTCTGATAACTACAGAATTCTGAATCCTGCTTTGGTCTGTAATGTGGTCTATAATTTATGATCAACGCTACATAACTAATGCAATATATTTGGTACTCTACTTTTTCTGAAGACTTTATTTATAAACTGTAACTTGGTGTTCAAAGATGAACATATTTGTGCGTTTCCAGGCTTGTGAGAAACCCTTAGTTCTCATGCACATGACTGTGTTTGGTCTGTGATATATGGACCATATGTCGGCCGCATTTCCCGGACGAAACACTGTTGAGGGAGCCGAAGTTCTTGGCATCATAGTTATGTATGATGCTAGGAGTCCATGCCTCCAGAAAAAATGCTCCCGTACTGTCATCACTATGTTTCGCCCGGGAAATGCAGCCGACATACGGTCCGTATATCACGGACCGAACACGTCGTGTGCATGAGGCCTTAGTGATGCAGTGATAACTTAGTTTTGAAGAAGTCCAGTTCATAAAGCAAATTCTAATCGTAGAACTTAGTGGTTAACTCATTTTCGATTACAGCCATTTTTATTTGTTGGAGGCAATAACCAGAGGTTTTGACTTAATCTGTTGTTTTTCTAGGTTTTTTGATAAAACGAAAAATCTTTGGTCTGAACGTGCACATTTTGAAAAGGTTCCTGGTAAATATGATTTTCTGCATTTGGATTATAACTCAACCAAAGAGGTAAGTAAAACCTTCAGCTAAGTAAGTGTTTTAGAGGGGAGATCCAGCAAAAGCGTGTTAGGATATGTACACATCTGTGTCAGGAGGCTTTGTCCCAGATTTTTTCATATTTGAAGTTAGTGGGGGGTGACGTCACTTCTCATTTTGAATTGGAAACCACGACAAAGATATGAACAGAGCCTTCTATAAACACTCCAACTGATACTGTGTTATGACTACCCAGGAGCCATAGAGCACACGGCCCCTTTTTTTGGAAATTGTTTGACGTGTCACGGTCTTAGCTATGACATGGATCACTTCTGCTGGTTTTTCTCTTGAATGTATAGTTCTAATAATGTGTAACCAGAAATAGTCCCACAATTATATAATTTTGGTTTCTCTATTAACTCCTTCCCGCTTTGGCCGGACCCCCACCAATCCAAACTTCTGACATGTCACTATGACATGTCAGAAGTTTGTCAAACGTTTAGCTACACTTTAAGGTATGGAGATCACTACTATTTTATATATTTTTTGTATATTGCATAAGGTGAATGCTATTTTATGCAATGTCCTCTGTCATTGTGTTATGTGATCTTGAATAACGCTGTTATTTATATGTATATACAGTGAAGGAAATAAGTATTTGATCCCTTGCTGATTTTGTAAGTTTGCCCACTGTCAAAGACATGAACAGTCTAGAATTTTTAGGCTAGGTTAATTTTACCAGTGAGAGATAGATTATATTAAAAAAAACAACGAAAATCACATTGTCAAAATTAGATATATTTATTTGCATTGTGCACAGAGAAAAAAGTATTTGATCCCTTTGGCAAACAAGACTTAATACTTGGTGACAAAACCCTTGTTGGCAAGCACAGCAGTCAGACATTTTTGTAGTTGATGAGGTTTGCACACATGTTAGATGGAATTTTGGCCCACTCCTCTTTGCAGATCATCTGTAAATCATTAAGATTTCGAGGCTGTCGCTTGGCAACTCGGCTCTTCAGCTCCCTCCATAAATTTTCGATGGGATTAAGATCTGGAGACTGGCTAGGCCACTCCATGACCTTAATGTGCTTGTTTTTGAGCCACTCCTTTGTTGCCTTGGCTGTATCTTACGGGTCATTGTCGTGCTGGAAGACCCAGCCACGAGCTATTTTTAATGTCCTGGTGGAGGGAAGGAGGTTGTCACTCAGGATTTGACGGTACATGGCTCCATCCATTCTCCCATTGATGCGGTGAAGTAGTCCTGTGCCCTTAGCAGAGAAACACCCCCAAAACATAATGTTTCCACCTCCATGCGTGACAGTGGGGACGGTGTTCTTTGGGTCATAGGCAGCATTTCTCTTCCTCCAAACACGGCGAGTTGAGTTAATGCCAAAGAGCTCAATTTTAGTCTCATCTGACCACAGCACCTTCTCCCAATCACTCTCAGAATCATCCAGATGTTCATTTGCAAACTTCAGATGGGCCTGTACATGTGCCTTCTTGAGCAGGGGGACCTTGCGGGCACTGCAGGATTTTAATCCATTACGGCGTAATGTGTTACCAATGGTTTTCTTGGTGACTGTGGTCCCAGCTGCCTTGAGATCATTAACAAGTTCCCCCCGTGTAGTTTTCGGCTGAGCTCTCACCTTCCTCAGGATCAAGGATACCCCATGAGGTGAGATTTTGCATGGAGCCCCAGATCGATGTCGATTGACAGTCATTTTGTATGTCTTTAATTTTCTTACTATTGCACCAACAGTTGTCTCCTTCTCACCCAGCGTCTTACTTATGGTTTTGTAGCCCATTCCAGCCTTGTGCAGGTCCATGATCTTGTCCCTGACATCCTTAGAAAGCTCTTTGGTCTTGTCCATGTTGTAGAGGTTAGAGTCAGACTGATTAATTGAGTCTGTGGACAGGAGTCTTTTATACAGGTGACCATGTAAGACAGCTGTCTTTAATGCAGGCACCAAGTTGATTTGGAGCGTGTAACTGGTCTGGAGGAGGCTGAACTCTTAATGGTTGGTAGGGGATCAAATACTTATTTCTCTGTGCACAATGCAAATAAATATATATAATTTTGACAATGTGATTTTTTTTTTTAAATATAATCTATCTCTCACTGGTAAAATTAACCTAGCCTAAAAATTCTAGACTGTTCATGTCTTTGACAGTGGGCAAACTTACAAAATCAGCAAGGGATCAAATACTTCTTTCCTTCACTGTATGTACAATCCTGTTTTACAGCTTGTTCGTTATCTTCTAATTATAGGACCAGTGGAAGGTTTGAGTTGCTATGTTTCTTTGTTGCTGGTTGTAAATCGAAATACTTTCAATAAAAATACTCATTTAAAAGACCCCTAATTTCAGATACCAGACACTGTGCTGCCAAAGATTGCTCCCTGTTCTACATGTTTTTCTTGATGATCTTTCACCACTAAAGTAAATCTGAATCTGTGCACTGCACCCACTAAATTCCCCAAAATTGTTGATCCAGAAGCAAGAAAAAAAATAAAATCTAATAGGTCACCCTGCAGTTGCTTCTTTGCAACGAAGCCACATTAGAAGGAATTTTCTGAAAATCTAAGTAGCGTCAAACTTCTTTTTTTTTTTTTTTTTAACCCTGACTGCCTCTGCGCTGACCTAGCTAGACCAGGTCAGTATTACCAGACGTTCTCTTTTGAATTAAGCCAATAGATAACGGCAGATTTAAAGAGTAGCAGTTTAAATGATGGGTGCATATAGGCCCCCAAAGACCCAAGGGGTCTGGGTGGCCGCCCAAATAGCTCGAATGTCATGTATTTATTTTATTAGGTAGATGTCAGATGTATGTCTCTTTCCCACAGGAAGAAGAAAATTTGGTGGAGCTGGATAAGCCAGAGAAAGCTCCTAAAGTGGAATCGAAGCTGGATAATTCAGTTCAGGAATTGTTAAAGCTCATGTGTAATTTACAGAACATGGAAGAAACTGTTCTGGAGATGAAGTATGACACGAAGAAAGCTCCTCTGGGTGAGACCTCACTTTGTCTATTTATATTTTAACTGTAATGTTTGCTTTCCTGAGAATACTCCTACAAGCAGACATATCTTTGCGTTCTTGTTTAGGAAAGCTTACTGTGGAGCAGATCCATGCTGGGTATAGTTCCCTGAAGCGAATAGAGAACTGTATAAAAAAACAAAAGTTTGGTAAGGAACTTCTGGAGGCTTGTAATGAGTTTTACACCCGCATTCCTCATGACTTTGGGTTAGTATTTTACGTTTACTACATGTTGATACCTGCCTTTTATGTGATGGTCAAGGAAAGTAAATTGACATGTGTTGCTTATATATAGACTCAAGACACCACCTCTGATAAGGACAATAGAAGAGCTGGCCTTGAAAGTGCGTCTTCTTGAGGTAAGCTCTGGTGCATTTCTTTATATACTCAATAGGTACAGAGAGCATATAGCTAATCCGAGATTAATTAATAGACTGCATCCTTACACATCTCCGATATACTAACATAGATATCACCAGTTTCTTGTGAATTGCTACAATGCTTATTGCCAATGTTAATTAGAATCTTCACGCTTGTGGTACCCCTCTCCAGACACATGTTAGAGATGCAATTTTGGATAAAGGGACTTACTTTAAAACTTTCTGGGACTCGGTCCTTGATCTCTCGTTTAAAAATTACAAGATTCCAGAACAGATATGACCACAAACTATTTTGCTCAATGGGCCTATCGACAAACACAACAAAAGAACAAACACTCTCGACCACTTCGGGACGGAGCCATTTTTTGATTTTCCTTTTTCACTCTCCACATTCCAAGAGCCATAACTTTTTTTAGTTTTCAGTCAATAGAGTGGTATGAGGGCTTATTTTTTTGTGGGAGGAGTTGGTTTATTTTGGTACCATTTATAGTTCCATATAATGTACTGGGAAATTAAAAGAAAATTATTTGCAGGCTGAAGTTGGAAAAAACTGTGATTCCTCAATTGTTGTTTGGATTTCGTTTTTACGGCTTTCACCGTGCGGTAAAAACGACAACTTATCTTCTGTGGCTAGGATTATGGTGATACCAAATGTATATAGTTTTTTTTATATTTTACTGATAAAAAGTAAAAAAAATATGTTATGGCTCTCAGAATATGGCAACAACTTTATTTTTTTTTACCGATTGAGCGGTCTGAGGGCTTATTTTTTGCGGGACGAGCTGTGGTTTTTATCGTCACCTTTTTTGGGGAAGTAGAACTTTTTGATCACCTTTTCATTACATTTTATTATTTTTTTGAACTAAGTTGACCCAAAAAATATTATTTTTTTTTCCCACTACTAAAAACTTTTTTCACTTCCTTTCACACATTTTATTAGCCTGCCTAGGGGGACTTGAACCAGCGTCATTTTTACAGGCTTCTGCTAAGCCCTGCCACAGGCAGGGCTGAACAGAGGCAGAGTGAAGGCAGCCCTGGGGCCCCTGGCTGCCATGACAACCGTCGTCACATCCCCCCATCTCGTTGTGCGTGGGGGTGATGAGCTGTCGGAAGGGGCCGCCCCCCTTTTTTCAACGCCTCAGATGCTGCGGTCGCGATTGACCCCAGCATTTGAAAGGTGGAACAGCCAGGAACTGCACGATCGCTGCTCCTGGCTGTTAGTCCCGGGTGTCTGCTGTAAAATACAGTTGACACCCGCAGCATATGGAGCGCACTCAGCACGTGAGCGCGCTCCGAACATCACCCTCCGCACCCGGACGTAATCGCACGTCTGGGTGCGCGAAAGGGTTAATGTTTCTACTGGCTGGTGCCAAATTACTAGTTCCCCCTCTGTAGAGACCTACATACAACCCCTACAGTAGAACAATGGTTAAAGCGGATGACGTGGATTAGTAATTCTGCTCACATACAATTTTCGTAGTGCATGAGGCCCCTGTCAGAGTAGAGTGGCATAGCTTAATACCTCATGCACACGGCCGTTGTGCCACTCGTGCCATTTTTGACGCCATCCGAGTGGCACCCGATAGTCTACCCGGACCCATTCACTTTA
Source organism: Rhinoderma darwinii (assembly GCF_050947455.1). Lineage (NCBI taxonomy): Eukaryota > Metazoa > Chordata > Amphibia > Anura > Rhinodermatidae > Rhinoderma > Rhinoderma darwinii. The sequence continues at coordinate 419,214,452 of NC_134687.1, forward strand.
GCGGGTGAATCAGGTCCGTGAAAAATGGTCCAAGTCTCCGATCCGAGGAAAGAGAAAACATGTCCTATCTTTCCTCGGGTCATTGACTTGACTCGGACTGCACACATGGTCATGTGCATGAGGCGTCAGCCTTTCGCTGCTTTGAGAAATTTTATCTCACTTGGAACCCCTGGCAAGCATTTTGCACTTATCTCTTCCTACTGTAATTTTAACAACCTGATGTCTCAATATAACAAAAACCAACCTACTTATCCTTTACCACCTAATAATAAAGCGATGACCTCTGTTTTTCCCTACTCTCACCCCTCCAAACTGTTATTCGTTGCGTTGAGAAAAGTATTCACTACTTATTTCCTATAACAAAAAATGTAAACTATTCTTGTACCTTATGGATGCCGGGGCTGAGCTGTATGCCTAGGTCTATTAGAATATATTTTAGGCACTATGTCTGGTTTGAAGAGGTCTTGTAGGGCCAAAAACACCCCCCAAAAGACACCATTTGGCAAACTACACCCCTCATGGAATTTTATAGAGTGGTATAAGGAGCATTTTAACCCCACTGGTGTTTTGCTGAATTTAGTGGAATTGGGCCTCATGCATACGACCGTAGTGTTTTTCTGGTCCGCAAATTCCAGGACCGTGTTCCGTGAAATGTCCTCCGCAGTTCATCCGTATGTAATCCGCAGTTCATCCGATTGTAATCCGCAAAATGCGGATAAAAAAAAAAAGCCAAGGTAAAACAGGATGACGACAGAACTCATTCCAGGTCGTCGCCTAGCAACACTTCCGCAAATCCGCAAACTGCGGTTGACACACGGAGGTGTACCCGCATTTTCCACGGGCCCATTGACTTCTATGGGCATGTCCGCATCGAATTTGCGGGCCATAATAAGACATGTCCTGAGTTTGTGCGGCACGGATTTGCGGACATGCGGGGACCCGTGAAAACATGGATAGTGTGTATGGGCCCATAGAAATGAATGGGTCCGCAATTCTCCCGTGGATTTTCGGGGGAATTGCGGACGCAAAAACACGTTCGTGTGCATGGGGCCTTAGTCCGTAAAAATGAAAATCTAAATTTTTTCCAATAAAACGTCGAAATTATCAATTTTTACAAGGCATAAATAAGAAAAAGCACCCGAAGATTTGTAAAGCAATTTCTCCTGATTACGGCAATACACGTGGTTTGGACACACGGCAGGGCTCAGAAGGGAAGGAGCTCTATTTGGCTTTTGGAGCTCAAGTTTGCTGGATTGGTTTTCGGGTGTCATGTCGTATTTGCAAAGCCCCAGAAGTGACCACATTCGGGAAACTACAGCCCTAAAAAGAATTTATCTAGGGGTATAGTGAGCGTTCTGATCCCACAGGTTTTTTGCTGAATTTAGTTTAATTTGGCCGTGAAAACTACTATGTTTTTTTATTCTTTTTTGTTACGGCGTTCACCGTGCATTGTAAATGACAGACTTTATTCTGTGGGTCGATGTGATTACGGCGATACCATATGTATATAGGTTTTTTATGTTTTACGGTGTTTGCACGATAAAATCACGGTTTTAAAAAAATTATTTTGTTTTTGTGTCGCCATATACGAAGAGCCATAACTTTTTCATTTTTCCATTAAGGCCTCATGCACATGACCGTAGCCATGTGCTGGGCTGTGATTTAAGAGTCTGCCTGCAGCGGAGTGTCACCCGCGAGCCGCCCGCAAATCGTGGGCCGTGCACATGGCAATTATTTTCTATGAGCCTGGACTGCAGAATACGGCCGTAGTTAGACATGCCTGTTCTTTCTGCGGTCCGGGCTCCTGGGCCATGCACGGAACATGGAAACCGCGGTCGTGTGCATGGCCCCATAGGAATGAATGGGGCCACAATTCTCCCGTGGATTTCCGGGGGAATTGCGGCCGCAAAAGCACGTTCGTGTGCATGGGGCCTAAGAAAGCTGTTTTTTGCGGAACTAACTGTAGTTTTTATTGGTTTCCATTTTTCGATATATTCGACTTTTTGATCCCTATTTATTCAATTTTTTGGGAGCTGAAGTGACTAAAAATAGCGATTCGGATCATTCGATCACTGGTACAATACTTTGCAATACTAATGTATTGCAGTATATTGTCATTTTTACAGGCTTGTGTTAAATGCCATGTAAACCTTTGATGGGCTTTTTGTTTTTTTGCACAGGTCAGTCAGTGTGTTTGGTGTAACTTTTTAATTTTAGTTTTTATTAAAAATTTGTTTTACTATTTTTTAGATACAGCTGCTCTGCATTCTCTATACAGAGCACCTGTATGTAGTGCTAAATCCGGTTTCCGTCAGTTCCGCAGGACTGACCGGTTCAGTGAATGCCTTCGTGGATCCACCTGTTATCAATCACATCTAAGTTCATAACTTAGATGTGATAGATTGCAGGTGTCAGAGACCTGCAGAACCCGCTGACACGGGACTGACGGGTTCAAGTCATAGCGAAAGATGCAGCTGCTCTGTATATCAAAAAGTAACATATTTTTTTTTAATAAAAACAAATTATAAAGTTACAACAAACACACTAACTGACCTGTTTATATAAAAAAATGCCCCTCAAAGGTGTACATAGCCAGAGGCAGGGCTTAACCGAGGCAGAGAGGAGGCAGACCTGGGCACCTTCTCTAGGCCCCTGGGCTGCCATGGCAACCATTGGCACCCCGAAATCGTGTTGCGGGGGAGCCGATGAGCTGTTGGAGGTGGCCGTCCCCATCTTTCTAACGCCTTAGATACCTTGGTCGCGATTGACCGCGGCATTTAAGGGGTTAAACGGGCGGGCTGTTCCTGGCCTTTTATTCCTGGATGTCAGCTGTGATACACACTTTTTTGACACCCTCAGCTTATGGAGCAGGCTCAGCGCATGAGCCCACTCCATACATCACCCCGCGCACCAGGACGTGCTATTACATCGTGGTGCACAAAGGGATTAATAAGGATTATAAGTAAACAATGCTCCATATGTAGCTGCATACTGGAATGTATTGAATTGAATATACTTAAAGGCTATGCATATATTTCATTGATTATATTTGTCTTCACTATTACCGTAGTATTCGCCCTGACCCAAACAATAGTAAAGGTCATTATACTGGCCAAAAGTATGTGGACACTTGACCACCACATCACTTATGTAAACTTGTTGAACATCCCATTTCAAAACCTTTGGCATTAATATTGAGTTGGGCCCCCTTTTGCAGCTTTAATCGCTTCCTGTCTTCTGGGCATTCCTCAAGATTTTGGAGTGTCTCTGCAGGAATTTGAACCCATTCAGAAAAAAGACCATTTGTGAGATCAGACTCACAATGGACATTCTCATTCATCTCGAAGGTGTTCGGTGGGGTTAAGGTCAGGGCTTTGCAGGCCATTCCACACCAATCTCCTCAAACCATGTTTTGTGCACAGGGGTACAGTCATGCTGGAACAAGAAAGGACCTTCTTTGAACAACTATTCCACAGTTCGAAACCAACAATTTCCTAAAATGTCTGTGTATACTGTAGCATTAACATTTAGATTACCCTTTACTTAACCCCTTCCCGACATTTGACGTACATGTACGTCATGGAAAGTACTGACTTCCCGCATCTTGCCGTACATGTACGTCAAACGTTTGGCACCGGCTCAGAAGCTGAGCCGGTCCCATCATCACCGGATCTCAGCTGTATCTTACAGCTGACATCCGACTGTAACGGCGGGGACCGAAATTAGCTTCGATCCCCGCCATTAACCCCTTAAGTGCAGCGCTCAAACGCGATCGCTGCACTTAAGGTGTTTGCAGCTCATCGGAACCCCAGTAATGAAATTGCCGGGGTTCCGGTGGCTGCAATGGCAACCGGAGGCCTAATACTGGCCTCCCGGTCTGCCTAGCACCGAAGCCGGTCAAGATCCGCCCGGCGGCGGAGCCTGATCGGCTTCCGTAGCTGCCGGCAAGATGGCGCCGGGTCAGGAGCTGATCCGGCGTCATCAGCGGTGGAAGTCAGCTGTACTGTACAGCTGACATCCACCTGTAACGGCAGGAACCGGAGCTAGCTCCGATCCCTGCCATTAACCCCTTCGATGCAGCAATCGAAAGCGATTGCTGCATCGTAGCGGTTACAAGCAGATCGCCAGCCCTGACAGGCAATCGGGACTGGCGACTGCTGTTATGGCAACAGGAGACACAATGGTCTCCTGCTCTGCCATTACGGAAGCCGATTTAGGCCCCGCCGGGAGGCGAAGCCTAAACGGCTTGCTGTCAGTGAATGACTGACAGATCTAATACATTGCACTACATAGGTAGTGCAATGTATTAGAAAAAAAAAAATCTGACCGTTGGACCTTCAAGTCCCCTAGTGGGACTTGAGAAAAAGTGTAAAAAAAGTATAAAAAAGTGCAAAAAATAAAAGTTTGAAAACAATAAAAGTTTCAAGTAATCAAATAACACACAATCCCCCTTTTACTCTTATCAAGTCCTTTATTATTGAAAAATAATAATAAACCATATGTATTTGGTATCGCCACGACCGTAACGACCGGAGGTATCAAAATATTATATTATTTATTGCACGCGGTGAACAGCGTAAAAAAAACCCGTAAAAAACGTTACCAGAGTTTCTGTTTTTTAGTCACTTTGCCCTACAAATATTACAATAAAAAGTGATCAAAAAGTCGCACGTATCCAAAAATGGTACCTATAAAAACTATAGCTCGTCCCGCAAAAAACAAGCCCTCATACAACTCCGTCGACAAAAAAATTAAAACGTTATGGTTCTCACAACTTGGCGACAGAAAAAATACATTCTTTTTACAAAAGTAATTTTATTGTGCAAAAAGTTGTAAAACATAAAAAAGTTCTATAAATGAGGTATCGCCGGAATCGTACTGACCCGCAGAATAAAGGTAACATGTAGTTTATAATGCGTGGTGAACTCTGTATAAAAAAAAACCAAAAAAAGCTGTGCCAGAATTGCGTTTTTTGGTTTACCTGGCATCCCAAAAAATAGGATAAAAGGTGATCAAAAAGTCACATGTACCCCAAAATGGTACCAATAATAACTACAGCTCGTCCCGCAACAAACCAGCCCTCATACCGCTACGTCTATGAAAAATAAAATTAGTTATGGCTCCAATAAGTCAGGAAATAAAAAAATATGCAGTTGTGCCCGAGGAGAACATTTCTTCTGTTTCAAGAGGCGATTTATCAAGGACCTAAAATTAGGGAACCAGGAAGGGAGGGCCCAATCATATCCGATGGAAGCGACGGTGCCCGTATTATACCAGGATAATACTTTCCCAGCAAAATTCCCCAAACTACAAAGGCGCGGAGTGTGGACCAAAAGGGGGATAAGAAATGACACCATTTATCAGTGCGACACCGGCCTGTGCAGAAAGGATTGCTTCACAGCGTAACACACATCTATGGATTATTTTTATTTTTTTATACCACCTGACTATGCCCCTTATATACTCCGCCCCGCTTACATGTACCCCCACATTATAAAACACCAGCAATACTCAAACAAATATAGTACCAAGCAAAATCCGCTCTCCAAAAGCCAAATGGTGCTCCC